>NW_020838017.1:7664317-7791199 GCF_003676395.1 Aethalodelphis obliquidens
GCCATGGCTCACGGGCCCAGCCGCTCCGTGGCACGTGGGATCTTCCCGGACCGGGGCACGAACCCGTGTCCCCTGAACCGGCAGGCGGACTCCCAACCACTGCGCCACCAGGGAAGCCCCTATATATACTTTTTATTCAAGGCAGATCTTGGTGTAAGACATGTTGCATTGGTGAATATGGTGGTGATCACTTAATACTTCTCTGTAGAACTCAAAGTTCCATATAGAGCTTAGATAGTATCTCTTATTTGGAAGGGTCCTTGACAATCCAGCCTTTTCCAAAATGTGCTCCATGGAGCACTAATTCTGTGAGACACTCCTTGAAGAAGTTAGAGCGGGATTCCATTGTTAACTAACTTTAGGAAACACTGCCCATCCCCTCTTGGGAGGTCTGAATGCACACGGCATACTGAACGCTGAGAAGTCCTGCAGCAGTCTCCCCTTTTGTTTTGTTCTTTGATAATATGTAACACGATTTGGGAAATTTTGCCCTCTTCTTACCTCAGCTTCCTACACCCTTAGTGGTGTGACACAGGCTGTATATACAGTAAGGGGAACCATCTCTTTTTAGGCTTTTAACTGCCACTCACTGCCTGTGAAAATTTGTCTCTAGACTAACCCAACTCCTGACTGGATGATCTTGTGATGATACTGCAGCATCTGATTACCTTCGAGGTAAAAGTTAAGAGCATTTGTTTTCTTCAACATTATTTTTAAGTAGTCAGCAAGTTCTCATATTTCAAACACCAGAAACGAAGAAAAGGTGCTGAGACAGAGTCCTCCTTCCCACCTCAACCCCCATCTGCTCAGCTCCCATTCTCCATCACCACCACCACCAGAAGTAACTGCTGCTTTTAACTTCTGATTTAACCTTCCGGACAATCAATGCTTAAGCATATCAGTGCCAATTCATATATATATATATATATATATATATAAAAACCTCTTTTTTAGAAATACTAGCTTATTTTACACATTTTTCAAAGAGCAAAAATTGTTCACCATCATCCTAAGGGCATAAAAATCACAAAACTGGATTCTGCTTTGAAGCCTTAACTTGCTCACATGAAGAAGAGATAAGAAATATGCTTGTGGAGGGCCTAGAAATCTTGCAGTTGGCAAACCAGAGATTTCTACATGGCAGGAGGCCCCATTAGGATTTGCAGTGTGTGTCAAGTTCACAAGCAAACCAAAATGCAAAGGTTCCCCCAACTTTGCCATGCAGAGATCTCTCCTGGATATTTCATTGCTGATATGAAATATGCATTATTCAAATCAAAGAAAAAGAGGTAAAATACAAAAGGAAGATTTGGGAAATGAAAAATTTAAGTACCATTTGAAGACTAGCAATTAGAAGGCCAGAAGGAGGAAAAGGGTAGCCACAGATGACACCCTGAGTGAAATATTCAGTAGTAACTGCTACTTTTTTCTCAGTTTTTTAAAAAAAATTATTTATTTATTTTTATTTTTGGCTGCATTGGGTCTCCGTTGCTGCGTGCGGGCTTTCTCTAGTTGCGGTGAGCGGGGGCTACTCTTCATTGCAGTGTGCGGGCTTCAGTAGTTGTGGCACGCAGGCTCAGTAGTTGTGGCTCATGGGCTCTAGAGTGCAGGCTCAGTAGCTGTGGCACACGGGCTTAGTTGCTCTGCAACAGGGATCTTCCCAGACCAGGGCTTGAACCCGTGTCCCATGCATTGGCAGGCAGATTTTTTTTTTTTTTTTTAAATATGGAACGCTTCATGAAGCTGCATGTCATCCTTGTGCAGGGGCCATGCTAATCTTCTCTGTATCGTTCCAATTTTAGTATATGTGCTGCCGAAGCGAGCGGCAGGCAGATTCTTAACCACTGCGCCACCAGGGAAGTCCCTCTTTTTCAGTTTTAAACCACTGAGACAGGGTGTTTGTCCAATCATCAAGGCAGTGTAACAGAATGGCTAAGAGGATTTAAAGTCAATCAGGACTCTTTTCATGTCCAGCTCTGACACTTACTTTCTGTGTGATGGTGGGCAAGTTACCTAACTTCTCTGTGCCTTCATCTCATCATCTGTAAAATGGGCCAGTAAGAGTATCTACCTATCAGGACTATTGTGAAGGTTATCGGAGATGGTGCCTATAAAGAACTTAAGCAAGAGCTTGACTCAGCTGTATTAGTATTTGCTGAACAGAGGTGATTTTTAAGGGGACTTTATTAGTAGATGAACTATTCAGGTTGTATCCTTCCCCATCCAAGTAGTGATCCATTCACTAAAAAGTTCAGACCAAGAGCAGGTCGTTGCTACATAGATTGGTTAGTTTGTACCTGAGTACTCTGATTTTTTGTCATTAGTGATGCTTGTGATTTCCTTTTGCTATTGCCTTAGAAAGTTCTAATTTATCCAAGAGATTTGGAGCTAACTGAGTGTATTAACCACTGAAAGACAAGTTCAGTTCCAATGAATGACAGAGTCAGATTCTTAGACTTTATCTTAGTCCCTGGAAATGGGTTAGTGGACCAGAGACATTTCACTAATTTGTAGGAATGGCCGAAAGATTCATTTCAAATCTTATCCATTAACTCAACAGAAACTGCGTTAAATCCACGTTCTTTATATAGAGTAGAGATGATACTTGAAAAGGATCACAGTCTGAAACCCAGCTGTATAATAAGAACCACATTGCTGATGTCAGCAGCTAGGAAGCTGTAGCTTGTTGAAACTCTTTGGGACTCTAGCATCCACTCATATTTATAACATTTTTGCTTTTTTACCCTTGAAATGACACATCATCTTAGAGTTTCAAAGAGAGTTCCAAGTCAGAGAGGGCTGAGCCTATTTTAGAGCTGATAGGAGAGTCATGGCATGAAAGTAGCTGTCACACAACAAATGAGGAATAGAGCTACTTCAGAAACTACAAATTCACAAATTTCTTTAGAACTAAGATTTCCAGACAGCTCTCAGACACTGGAGGAAGACTAAGTCTTTGGAACCCACCACAATATAAGTGAAGCAGGGTAATTAACATATGGCCAGTGAAATAATGGCTAGCTGCACTTGACAAAATATCCAAGCATTTCCAGGGAATATGCAAGTTATGGATCACGGGTTATTAAATGTAGGTGCACATGTCTCATTGGGGCCCTCAAGATAAATAGTAAGAAAAATAGTACTTAATATCGCTTGGTGATTCTGCTCTAGAATCAGCTAAATGACAGGAAAATTGTCATCTGTTATGGATGAGAATAATAAACTCACAAAGTAATTTTTATCCTGAATTCAGATAACTGTCTGTTTCTCCCTCCCCTCCCTTTCCACATGCTGTATTGGGATAAATGATGTTTTCAATCAGGGAGGGATGGGAGAAATTAAGAGGCTTTAGGAAAAGTATATCCTAAATTTCCAAAAAGCTGTCTAGGTCAGTCCAGAGTCTAGTCAGAAAGTGTGTTCATCCTGCCTGGATATTTCCATTGACAGTGGAAGCAAGGCAGGGACAGCTGAAAAGGATTACATTTGTGACCCTTCCCAGGGAGATCCTAAAGTTGAAGATACTTAGAGGCTCACAACTTTTACCATTTTCCCTTAATTTCTCTGGGTAAGCAGTCAGGCTGAATGAATTTGTGATTCACTTAATAAACGCTTGGGGGAATGATTTCTTGCTTCCCTGAGCCATGTTTTTTAATCTGGTCTGCACCACCCTTCAAAATATGAAAGGAAAAAAAAAAGCCTTAGAAAACCAAATGACTGGCTTTTCTCAACATGGGTGAAGAATGTTTCCATTCTGTTTGTGTTATTATGGAAAGGAGTGGGATGGGCACTAAATTAGGTGTCAGCCCTACCTGCCAGTGGGGTGGCTGAGAGAATTACTACCAGTGGCTTGGAAAGTATAATCACGTCTAGAACTATAAAGTCATATTATTCTTTTCTGTTTGGTGAGTGTATCAGACTTCAAAATGCTACTTGACTAGCTTCCCCAGAACATTACTGTATAGTTAAGAAAATACTCAACAAGCCTATCTAAAGTGTTCACCTTAGATATGTGGTTTTCTTCTCATTCAAAAATTATTACACAAAACCATGTGGTCTAACCATTGCACAGTCTCTTTAAAAACCAAAACAAACAGAAAACATATATTCTACTTACACTGAACTGAAGGATTTGCTTGGCCCAATCAGCTGACTTCTTATACTCAGATGGACCTCGGCCTACTTGGTCTGGCTGCTCTTCAGGTGAAACATCCAAATGGCCCAAATAACCAGCTTCTCCTGAAGTTGTTCAACTGTTCTGCATGGACAGGCTTAGCTTTAAGCAAATCCTATAGCATATTAGTTTTAACATTTTATTAATGTTCAACAGGAAAATAAATTTCTGAGAACATAGTTTTAGTTTACAAAGAGGGGCAATGTGCAAAGTCTTTCCAACGCTTTGTGGAGCACAACTTTAAATAGAGATCATTCTGTTGACAGAGCATACGTTGGTATATAAAACATAGGTTCAAGTTCAAGTGCAGGGTTGCCACTTTCTGGGTCTCATTCTCTGTATATTTATATACTGGTATACATCACTAATCCTGGAGTAAACCGGTTGTTCAAGGATACTATAGCATTGCCAAATAGCCAAACAATGTTTCATTTTAAGTTATAGCCCCTGAACTTTCTGTCAGAAATTCCTTATACATATCTCATACCTATTTCACTTAAGACAGTAGGAAAGAAATATTAGAATGTTCCCATGTCACAAGGTTCCTATGTGCAAAATGTATCTCTGTATCTGCAATAAGGTGTTGTGGACATGGCATTCCTGTACAGGGAATGTTGTTGGCCTGCTTCATAGATACCTGTGTCAGTTCTGCAACTACAGACGTATGGTGCTGAGAGCATACAACATGCTTTGTACAGCCATTAAAGCATTACTAAAACAACCACAGTGAGGTAGTTTCAGTTTGGCAACTACAAAATGTATTACACATTGCTACTTAGATCACTTTTAAAAAAAATTTTTAATTAATTTATTTTTTAAACATCTTTATTGGAGTATAATCGCTTTACAGTGGTGTGTTAGTTTCTGCTGTATAACAAAGTGAATCAGCTATACATATACATATATCCCCATTATCTCCTCCCTCTTGCGTCTCCCTCCCACCCTCCCTATCCCACCCCTCCAGGTGGTCACAAAGCACTGAGCTGATCTCCCTGTGACATGTGGCTGCTTCCCACTAGCTATCTATTTTACATTTGGTAGTGTGTGTATGTCCATGCCACTCTCTCACTTCATCCCAGCTTCCCCTTCCCACTCCCCGTGTCCTCAAGTCCATTCTCTACATCTGTGTCTTTATTCCTGTCCTGCCCCTAGGTTCTTCAGAACCTTTTTTTTTTAGATTCCATATAAATGTGTTAGCATACAGTATTTGTTTTTCTCTTTCTGACTTACTTCACTCTGTATGACAGACTATAGGTCCATCCACCTCACTACAAATAACTCAATTTCATTTCTTTTTATGGCTGAGTAATATTCCACTGTATATATGTGCCACATCTTCTTTATCCATTCATCTGTCTATGGACACTTAGGTTGCTTCCATGTCCTGACTATTGTAAATAGAGCTGCAATGAACATTGTGGTACGTGACTCTTTTTGAATTATGGTTTTCTCAGGGTATATGCCCAGTAGTGGGATTGCTGGGTCGTATGGTAGTTCTATTTTTAGTTTTTTAAGGAACCTCCATACTGTTCTCCATAGTGGCTGTATCAATTTACATTCCCACCAACAGTGCAAGAGGGTTCCTCTTCTCCACACCCTCTCCAGCATTTATTGTTTCTAGGTTTTTTGATGATGGCCATTCTGACCAGTGTGAGGTGATACCTCATGGTAGTTTGCATTTCTCTAATGATAGTGATGTTGAGCATCCTTTCATGTGTTTGTTGGCAATCTGTGTATCTTCTTTGGAGAAATGTCTATTTAGGTCTTCCGCCCAGTTTTTTGATTGGGTTGTTTGTTTTTTTGATATTGAGCTGCATGAGCTGCTTGTAAATTTTGGAGATTAATCCTTTGTCAGTTGCTTCATTTGCAAATATTTTCTCCCATTCTGAGGGTTGTCTTTTCGTCTTGTTTATGGTTTCCTTTGCTGTGCAAAAGCTTTGAAGTTTCATTAGGTCCCATTTGTTTATTTTTGTTTTTATTTCCATTTCTCTAGGAGGTGGGTCAAAAAGGATCTTGCTGTGATTTATGTCATAGTGTTCTGCCTACGTTTTCCTCTAAGAGTTTTAGAGTGTCTGGCCTTACATTTAGGTCTTTAATCCATTTTGAGTTTATTTTTGTGTATGGTGTTAGGAAGTGTTCTCATTTCATTCTTTTACCTGTAGCTGTCCAGTTTTCCCAGCATCACTTATTGAAGAGGCTGTCTTCTCTCCATTGGATATTCTTGCCTCCTTTATCAAAAATAAGGTGACTGGGCTTCCCTGGTGGCGCAGTGGTTGAGAGTCCGCCTGCCGATGCAGGGGACACGGGTTCGTGCCCTGGTCCAGGAAGATCCCACATGCCGCGGAGCGGCTGGGCCCGTGAGGCATGGCCGCTGAGCCTGCGCGTCCGGAGCCTGTGCTCCGCAACGGGAGAGGCCACAACAGTGAGAGGCCCACGTACCGCAAAAAAAAAAAGAAAAAGAGGTGACCATATGTGCGTGGGTTTATCTCTGGGCTTTCTATCCTGTTCCATTGATCTATATTTCTGTTTTTGTAGATCACTTTTGTTTTTGAAAGATGCTTACACGATCCCCTAGAACTCACCATTTCAGGCTTTGCTTTAACTTCACCTTTCATCTACTGATAAAAGCTCTTTCATTTTGTTTCCTTCTATTCAGGACACTTTTTCTCCCATAATAGCTTTCTATGATTTTCCCTTTTCCCTGGCTGTTAACCAAGTTGTTCACTGAATATTCCTCCAAGTTTTTTTAGTAGCTGTACAGTGTAGTAGTAGTAGGGATAGTGGAAGTGCTAGTAGTAAATAATAAATAGTAAATTGTAATAATAATAGAACAATAGCTGCTGTAGTGGAAATAGTTTGTTTTTGCCTTCTTAACATCCATTCCTCCTGAAACAGCTCTGCCGTTTCCTTTTGGAGAACTGACTTCTCTTACTCTCAGCCTACATGGGCACATGACCTAGGCTTGGCCGACTGGAGCTGTCTATCCACCCTTTGGCCCCAGTGACTAACTCACTGCTGGACATGTGATCCAAACAGGCCAATGAAACCCCATTCCAGGGACTTCAGGAGACTCTTGGAATCCCTTTTTCCTGTGGTTGCTCAGGAAGGAGGATGTCTCAGCATCCACCCTGCCATCTCACGGGGGACAGTCTGCCTGAGGGTGAAATCAATCAGAGGAATATAGAGAAAACCCAGAGTGAGGACCGCGGATAAACTCCTAGATCCAGATTGGGCTTCTATCACTTAAACTAGAAGAATCCTGACCAATACAGGATATAGTATTTATTGAGCACTGCTTGTGTATCAGGCACAGAGATAAATGCTTTTACTAGCTGTTCGCTCATTTAAGCCACACAACAGGCCTGTGTTTGCTCTTATTGTACGGATGAGGAAACAGAGATTTAAACAGGCTAAGTAACTTGTCTGAGGTCATACAGCTGGTTAGGAACACCAAAACCTCTGAACTGATAATACTGATAAGGCTGATTTTAGCAAGATAGGCCTGTGATATCAACTCAGAGAAACACCCAGATTGGAGGGCTGCTGTTACCTAGGCACTGAGGCACTAAATTGAAAGCATCAATTTAGGCACATTGGGGCTTAGAGTCTTTATCAAGCTGATCTTGTCAGAACTGACCACAGATGAAATGAAAGCCAGACAAAATTCTACTCACTTGACCATGGGGCTGGTTAGATCCTGGGATTCTCCACAGGGAACAGGAGTGAGGACAGTCAGTTCCAAGGCCTCTGTGAAGAGACAGTATGTATGTCAGGCTGTGTGTGTTATAGTTACTTATAGTTGCTTAAGAATTAAGGAGCCTCCTGAAAAGGGTCTTGGGATAGCCCCAAATGGGGTTAAGTAGCTGGTGAGAGGATGAGGTAGTGGTTGACCCCAGAGCCCATTCCAGCCAGCACTTGTGTTTGCAACTGATTTGTCATGGTCTGGCCCAGGACGAGGTGAAGTCATTGTGGTTGAAGGTACAAAATGATCCAAGCATGCTCCAGGCGGAGGCTTGTTTGCCCCCCAGTCCATTCCTTGCCCTTCCCCTGCCCTTCTATGCTTCTCAGGGGGACTGACCCCTGCAGGTTATCTTTCCCAGGCCCGTATGTTAGTTGGCTCCTGCCTGGGTTCAGTCAATGGTAGGCACTGGTGAGGTATTGGCAGGGGGAACAAGGGTAAGTTAGGGTGTTTCTCTCCCTCATTCTCTGCCTCAGACTCATTCTCTGGCAACAGCTGCGTCTCCTCCACAGCTCCAGCCCCAAGACAGACCCACCTTGGTTCCACTTGTGCCTCATAACCCTTGCCCATGGACCTCTGCAAAGGCTGCCTTACTCCCTCCAGCCTGGGGGCTGGTAGAGGCTTCCTGCTAGCACTATCCTCTGCCGGTGTCTCGGCTCCTCCATCACCTGTAACCAATTCCCTGTTGTAAATGCCTGTAGTGTTTCCTGTTTTCCTGGTTAGCCAAATGTCCAAAATACAACTACTTCCTGAGGACAGTGACCCTGCATTTGTGTACCCTCATGTAAATAGTATGTGCTTAAAAGTAAGTTGGTTGCTTAGTTGGTTGGTTTGGACTCTCTTGCCAGCCTAACCCACCATTTGTACCTTCTGCTTTCACAGGACTGCTGTGCAGAATCAAAGATCCCATTTCTAGGCCTCATTTTAACAGGCTGGCTGGTCCCTTCGACTTCCTACTTACTCCTTTACAGGCTGCTAGGAGCTGAGCAACAGGAGTCTTTCCTGAAAACCTTTTCCATCTTCTCAGTAATCATATTAAATATCTGATTTTGTGTGGGCTGGTCAGAGAAAACATACTTCCCTTTTCGCTAAAGACAAGGCATCTCAGCACGACTCGCTGCAATTTGTTCTTTTTTTTTAATTTAAGAGACAAGTCTGATTTCCTTTGAAAACAGTGGTTAATGGACTTAGCATACTAATTCCCATCTAATGCAGCAAACTTCAAGAGTAGGCTTTCATCTGAGCGCAGGTAAATCACAGAATTCTTATACCATGGTATTGAAAAACTCCCATAATTAAATTAAAACCATTTCTTTTAAGCCATTCTACAAAGTAAAGTCAACCTGAATTCCTTGCTTGTACCTGAAAGAGTCTGGAAATTTATCTTCAGCTGCAGCTGATAAATGCCTACCCTTGCTTCCAGAATGCCACATTTCTGATACAAATCTTTCTTGTTGGTTTGTTTGACCATCCCCTGCCTCAGGAAGAAACCTGGAAGGTCCTGCATGGGCAAGTACGGTCAATGGCGCAGCTGACTGAAGCCAACTGAGCCAATAGTGCCGTTTTGGTACAGTGTTTTGTTGGCTATATCATCTGCAATGCGGTTGGCCAGAGTGGGAGGACTTGGGAGTATCCACAGGAAGTGGATATTTCCTGACCAGCTCATCCCTTGCTGACTCTCCAGCATTTTCTTGTCTACAACTAAAACGTTTTGCCTTGTATGTTCCTAAGGCCTCTAGAGACAGTGGGCACTTTTTTCCTTCATTTTTCAACTTGTGCCAAATGTGTCAGGAGTTAAGTCCATAATGCATAGATCTTGGCCCCAGATGTTTTAAGGATGTGGTCTCTTTGTCTCTGGCTTCATAGTAATCAAATGTATCTGCAAATCTGACCCTTTAAGAAATTTTGGCTTGGTGCCTTCTGTAGAAATGAGAACGCTATTAAGAGGAGACTGAGAAGATAGGCCTGACAAACTCTCCCCTTCCAATGACCCCAATAAGAATAAAAGAGAGTGCAAGCCATCTGGATTGGCTGTCCAAGAAGAGGACTAAGATGAAGCACCCTCAGTCTCTTCCTTAGTACCCAGCACCAGCTTTCACTTCACCTCAGGCTAGGTTCTAGACTAAGCAGGGCCACCACATCTGGCCAAAGAGGTCAACTCCTCATAAACTCTGAAGTTATGCAGTATGCAATCTGCCCAACTGTTCATGGTGGCCCTATTGTGGGAGTGAGGCTTCCCTGGTTTCTCTTGCTACACCTAGACCTAGACCTAGAAGGTCTGCTTTTAGCCCCAACTCTCTCTCTGTATAAACTATTCCTGTGAGGCCTCAGTTTCTTTGCCTTAAAAAAGACGGGAGATCCCTACCTCAGAAAGCTTTTATGAGACTGAATGAGCTGGCAATAAGAGACTTAACATTACTTGGGAAAAGTCTTTCCCAAAGACAGTATAGCATTATTTTCAGGTTGGCACTAACAAAATAAGTCTTTGGGAATGAAAAATTTACCCATATGAGCTAAACTAACTTATTCCATGTGCTGGGACAACCACGGATATTAGCAAGTGCTAATGTGCTCAGGGTCCCCAAGAAGTGAGGTTGACTTCAGATCAACCATGCTTTTGGAAAATTATGGATCATAGGTGGCCTTGAATTATTATTACCCCTTTGTACTGATAGGATTCTTGAGTTGACTGAAACTTTCATTATTGTTAGAGTCAGCCTCATTAGGAAACGCTGTAGGCTATAAAAGAAGGTTGTCTTCAAGTACCAGATGGGTTCAGAGAGCAGGGATGGAGAAGCAATGCAAAGAAAAGGAAGTTCACAGGACCAATGATAGTTTCTTGGGGAGGAGTAACTGGATTGGCTTTGAAGGGAAGATTCTGAGAGCTCAGAAGCAGATAAGACAAACATGAGAGATTGCACGGCAGAATAAAAGTTTGGTCTGTTAGTGGAATAAACAGTTGATCGGAATGGAGACCATGCATTTGGGGAGTGAGAGATTCTGGTTAGTGGGGTGGAGTCATCACAGACCACAGAGGGCTAGGAAAGAACGATGGGGCCTGCTTGGCGCTCAGACACCACTGAATGTGTACTTTCCACAGTCATCAAACCAAGTATGCAGGGGAGAGCCTGTTCCTTCACCTAGAGAATCTTAAAACTTTCTTTTTCTGCATGGTCTGGTGCTTCTCTCTCTCTCTAATTTCCCATGTGGGGACACACACTGCTTTGTCAAATAAACAGTCCCTTCCTCAAGGGGTGTTCAGACTGGAACTTGTTTTCAAAAATGTGTCTGTCTCCCAGCAAAAAAAAAAAATAAAATAAAATTGACCATCCTAAAACTGCCATCCTTCAAATTAGAAACCAAAGCAAGTTGCTGCAAAGTATCTGTCATTGATAATTCACACTGACACCAAAGTTTGGTTTCTTTAAAAGTTCAAGTTCTTAAACTCTCTTTTCGAGTGGCGTTGAACATTTAGTTAGAACACAGACCTCCCTGAGGTGGGGTGTGTTTTTGTGATGCAGCACCTGTGTCAGGAACACACCAGCGCAACCTCAGCAGCATGGACTTCATAGCGGCCGTGGACCAGCCCTCAAAGGGCGAGACCACTACATCTTTCCACAGTTGCCTCCTCAGGATAGGTAATGTATGGAGTATGAGTTTCAGCCAAAACTTTGTTGGTTGCAAGGAGAGGAAACTCAACCAAGCTTATATAAAAGTTGTAAAGATACTGAGATGCCACTGAATAAATTTCAGCCAGTCCTCAATGGAACTGAGCTTGAAACTGGGAGCCACCAGGGAGCAGGTAGCTTCTCTGTCTCTCTGGAGCAGCACAATCCCTCACCTGCTTTCCTCTGTGTTTGCTTCATTCTTTACCCCTCAACATACTCGACTGTCATTGCTCACAGCAGTTACGTTCTCTAAAATTGACACAAACATCGAATTAGCAAATAGAGAACCATTACTCCTAGGGGAAATACAGGATTAGGTTCCTGCAAGCCTCTGGTCACAACACTTGCCAACCGATCAATCCATAACCTGGCTTTATGTGTATTTCTGTTTTAAGGCACCTTACTGTTGATTCATTAACACTGAACTCACAACCAACAGCTCTACAACCTGAAGGAAGCTTATCTAATACATGTATTTTCTCTGGAAGGAGCGTCACAGCCTTCTTGAGCTTAGAAACGCTAGACAGCTCTTTAGGACTACACTACACTTGGGGGTCATTTTAAACAGTGAAGTCACCAACAAAAAGTATAAAAATGTGAAAAACGTGGTACTAAAGAAACCGTGGAAAGGACACTTGTTTATAGCACGAGAGCTGAAACAAGAAGGCAGAGTACCTCCTTGTTCGACCTCAGCTGGGAATGCGGCGCTGGATGACCCAAATTTTTCACCATTTTGCTCATGTCTGCAAACGACTGCAAAAGCACCGCAAGTACTGATTTGGGGGTTACAAATAAATTTTAGCAAGTAAACAAATGACAAATAGAGAACAAGCGGATGATAAGGATCGATGGACTGCAGCCTCTTCTCGTGGCTCAGGGTTTCTGCTTCCCCATACCTTCAGCTTTCTCTGTGGCTTTCATGCCCCAACCTCCAGCTTCAACCCTGACCTACATGGTCTTTCCACTGTTCCCACGGCGAAATGTCTCAGTCGCTTCACGTCTCCTTGCCAAATCCCCTCAGAAAGAATCTGTGTGCCCTAGCCTTGCTTTTGAATTAGTTTCATTTGGCTTCATTAGTTTCATCTGTGGTCCAATCATCTAGTGTACCGGCAGGGGTAGTGGATGTGTTTTCAGGAACTCAAGTGGTACACAGACTCCTTCAGGCCCGCGCGTGGGGCATATTAACCTGTCACTGGCAAAGCCCACTGGGGTGCCCGGAGCGGGGTGAGGGCGTGAGGGGTGGAAGGGTGCGGAGTGGGGAATAAGATGGAATCTAGGTGGTAAGAGAAGGTCTAACCTCTTTTGTGCCTTGTCTGGTTTCACTTGCCTGTAGGGTGCTGCGTTGCCGAAGCCTTGCCCCTGGCGCTTCAGACCGGAGTTCCTAGCACGGCCAAAAAAAGGCTGTGCTGACACCTCAGCTCCGTGGCCAGGCGTGTGGAGAAGCGCTGCGCCGGGGACTCAATTCAAGATGGCGGCGGCGGTGGGCCGTGTGCAGAGACCGCTGTGCCCCGCGCTTAAGGCTGCAGGGCCGTGAGCAGCTCGCCTGTGCCCACTGCAAGAACTCCGCCCCCTCTCTGCTGACGAGACCCCTATAAAGCAGCCCCGCCCACAGCCTGTGGGGAGGGCGTGGACTCTAGAACACCTGCTCGCGCCTCTCCATCTTTGCTCAAAGAACAAAACTTTCCTTTGCTTCTGAACAGAACTTGGTCTCCTTCTATTGGCATGAGTGACACGGGGCAGGAGGACCCTTGCTGGGGCCTGACTCGAAAGGGTAAGTGACAAAACCAAAAAGAGAAGGTGGCGATAAAGTGGCTACTTTCCCCGGATATTTAAACCTCAAGAGTACCAGGAAACATCCCTTTTCCCTTTCTTTCTGAATTTTCCCCAAATTCTTACTGATGTCTAAAATTTCCTTCATAAGGACAAGGACTGTCCTTTCGTGGTTGGAGAGATAGGTCTTAAACTGCAAAAATACAGTGGAAGAGTTAAGGGAAGATAACGTTGATTCTCACAAAGGTGTAAATGTCTAATAAGTCATCTTTCTGAAATCAGGAATTGCAGAAGATAGGAGAGGAAGATGCACTTTGGAGCAGAAAGCAGCACAGAAAGGGTAAGCAGAGAGCTCTCAGGGGAAATGGCATCCGGATCCCAGTTTTACCTGGGCCAGAATTTGCTTGCTTGTTTGTCTTGTTTTTGTCTTCTTGCCCCAACCCCCCAAGAGTGTCTCAGTGAGGGGGAAACCCCTGCAGCATCTAGTGGTCCATTACTATGCCTGTAGGAAGCTTTGAATGAAACCCCAGAGCAGTCAGGTCTGAACTTTTCCAAACTTTACCAACTATCTCAGCAAAAACTTCAAACTCACATGGAGCTAGACAGAAATTCAGTTAACAGGACTCTGCCTCTTTAAATGCAGTTTAGCAACTATCTTTCTCCTTTCATTTGAGCTTTCTCTTATAATCTTATTCCAACTCCAGTGTATCAAAGTACTTCTTCTAAACAAACACAAATAAACCTAATAACAGATCTCTTTCAAAGATGCCAAAAGACTAAAAATTTTCTATATCTCATGACTCCAGAAAAGGAGGAAGGGAGAACAGCAACATAGAGAAATCACCCTCATGGAGGCAAGGAGATAGTAAGTTAAAGCTACACAAGTGAAAATGGCACATGGATGGTCCTTCCTGGCTGGAAGAGAGGGCAAGCCATGGGGAGGTGAGGTGACTGGAGTTCAGGGAGGTGGGTCGGAGTCAAAGGGATGGAGGCAGGGGAGTCTGGTGAACGATTCCTATTCTACCGGGTAGTTGTTTAACTGTAGCCTTTGATAAGAAGAATGATATAGGAGAACCAATGTCGAAGAAAATTTATTCCTAGAGAAGTGGGGAAGTTCAGGCTATGACTTCAAGAACTGGAGAGATTTGGAAGCCACTACAACTGGGAATTAACCGAGGTTTAAAATCCAGTGGCTGACAACAGGCCAGGCTGAGAAGGGCTCATAACATTATAAAAAGGTCTCATAGACTTTAGGGCTAGAACGATAATGGAAAAATCTGTTTCCCGGTATCAGTCCGTATTTGGGATTGCTTTACCCAATGTAAGTGACGGGACATTAATGTCAGAAAAGCATATGCCTTCTTCCTGCAACACATCATGTGTCCCCACCAAAAACTTTTCTTCCCTATTGTCCTGGTGTCATATCCTGGCATCCTAAAAGGGTGGGAGGGGGTGAGATTATATAACTGTCTGAAGTATTACAGAACATAAAACAATAAATAAGCTATGTAAATTGTGAAACATGAGTCCGGACTCTCTTTGTTCTGCATCTTTATAACTGCATTTAAAAAAATTACATTTTTTCCTTTCATGATAAAAATCTAAAACAAAACAAAATTTTAAAAAAACCTCTAAGTGCCCTCTCACAGGGAAACCTATTTTATCACATCAGATTATGCCTTGGCAACTGCTTTGAAATAATAGGCAACATTTTTGAGAGTCTGTTGTGTGTCAGGCACTCAAAACCACCTACTTCTACACCTACTTTAAAGATGAGGAAAACGAAAATAGAGAGGTTAAGTGACTTATCCATGGTCACCCAATTACTAATTGTCAGAGCCAAGACTCAAACTTAGGGCTACTTCTGTCCAAAGTCCATGCTCTTACCTATTACTTGATACCATCTCCCCAGTCTTCCCTAAGAGCAGGATTCTCAAGAGACCAACAAAAGCAAGGCTGAGGTTGGCTACGTGCCCTACAACCAGCTGCCACTCATGTTACAAATGGAAACTTCCTGCTACAAATCTCCAGGCATTACCAGTATCTTTCTTCTGCTCACATCCTGATGACTGAAGAACAGACTTTGAAGCTCCTAGGCGCAACCTACAACCTACTCTTGATAAGGAAAGAGAGATATTAAAATATAAAACAGCAGCAGGTCTTAGGGGAGAGTATTTGTACTCACATTGACTATTAAAAAATCTATCTCTAAGAATAGGTTTGGAGCAAAAAGAATGAAGCCAAAACTTTGATAGAGATACAGATGACTAAACAGGCTAAAACTAATCTTGAAACTAAGGATTTAAAAATATTAGGGGAGGGCTTCCCTGGTGGCGCAGTGGTTGAGAGTCCGCCTGCCGATCAGGGGACGCGGGTTCGTGCCCCGGTCCGGCAGGATCCCACATGACGCAGAGCGACTGGGCCCGTGGGCCATGGCCACTGAGCCTGCGCATCCGGAGCCTGTGCTCCGCAGCGGGAGAGGCCACAGCAGTGAGAGGCCGGCGTACTGCAAAAAAAAAATTAGGGGAGAAGAGATCTTTCGAGCCTTCAGATAAGAGTTAAGTTTTAGGGATAAATATTTTGTTTAAATCAGACCTGGGATAAGTGATGGAGATACAGTGACAAAAAGACAAAGTCTGTGCCCCTTAGGAGATTACAGATTGATTAGAGAAGGAACACAAGAATATAAAAGGTCAGCTCTGAAGTTTGATTGAAAATAAATATTTTTGGTTAAAAGATAAAATGATATAATGATTTCAATAGATTCAGAAAAAACCATTCAGCCAAAAAAAAAAAATCTGCTATTCATTATTAACAAAAAAGAAATAACTCTTGGGAAATAGGAATAAAAAGAAACTTCCTTTAGGACTTCCCTGGTGGTGCAGTGGTTAAGAATCCACCTGCCAATGCAGGGGACACAGGTTTGAGCCCTGGTCCGGGAAGATCCCACATACCGTGGAGCAACGAAGCCTGTGCGCCACAACTACTGAGCCTGCGCTCTAGAGCCTGCGAGCCACAACTACTGAGCCCATGTGCTACAACTACTGAAGCCTGTGCGTCTAGAGCCCGTGCTCCACAACAAGAGAAGCCAACGCAATGAGAAGCTCACACACTGCAACGAAGAGTAGCCCCTGCTCTAGAAAAAGCCCGCGTGCAGGAACAAAGACCCAACGCAGCCATAAATAAATAAATAAATGTGACATTAAGCCTGCTACTTAAAAAAAAAATAAGAAACTTCCTTCATTTGAGAAAGGATAGCTACTAAATCCATCCAAAATCATATTTAATTCTGAAATTTTATATACATCCTTATTTAGTTTAGGAATAAAACAAGAATGTCTACTACCACAATATAAGAAAATAAGAAAAGAAGCTATGAAATAAGATATAAGACTGCAAAGGAAGAGATTGTCATTATTTATATTGATAGTTTATTGCAAAAAGCTGAAAGAATCAATGTACAAACTTTCATAAATAACAAAAGAGTTTAGCAGGGTAGCTGAATACAAAAGCAAAACAGAAAAATCTAGTAATAATATTTGGCAACTGTATAGCACTTCATGCATTTCAAAGCACTCAGACATGTTCTCATTTACAAAAGATTTCCAAAACCCTGTGTTTGATGTATCATCATCATTATCAGCAGAAGAAGCTGCATCATTCCATTTGACAAATGTGTAACTGAGGCAGAGAGATTGCATTTTTCCCTTTTTTAAAACTGAGAAGTAATTTATATATGATAATATTCACACATTTTGATGTTATAGTTCTATGAGTTTTGATGAACATATAGTTACATAAGAACTACCACAGTCAAGTTACAGACTAGATCCATTACCCAATTCTGATGCTCATTTGTAGTCAAGCCCTCTCCTCATGCCTGGCCCCTGATACTCATTGATCTCTTTTCAATCCCATAGTCTTTCCTCCCTTCCTTCCTCCCTTCCTTCCTCCCTTCCTCCCTCCCTCCCTCCCTCCCTTCCTTCCTTTCCTTCCTTCCTTCCTTTTTAACTTTAACCTTTATATAAATGAAATCATACAATATGTAGCCTTTTACATCTGATTTCTATCACTTAGCATAGTACATTTGAGATTCACCTTTGTGGTTGCATGTAACAATAGTTCCCTTTTATTACTGAGTAGTAAGTATTTCACTGAGTAGGTAACCCCAGAGCTTGTTTATCTGTTCACCCACTGAAGGATATTTGATTGTTTCCAATTTGGGGTGATTATGAACAAAGTCACTTAAACATTTGTATCCAGGTTTTTATGTGAACATAACTTTCCATTTCTCTTAAGTAAATGCCTAGGAGGGGGATAATTGGGTCAAATAGTAAGAGTATGTTTATCTTTATAAAAAACTGCCAAACTGTTTTCCAAATTGGCTGTATCATCATTCTGCATTTCCACCAACAATGTGTGAGAGTTCCAGTTGCTCTGCATCTTTGTCAACACTTGGTATTGTCAGATATTTTTAACTTTAGCCATTCTAATAGGTGTGTAGTATTATCTCATTATGGTTTTAATTTCCACTTTTCTAATGGCTAAGGATGTTGAGCACCTTTTCGTGTGCTTACTTGCCATATGTATATCTTGTTTAGTAAAGAAACGAGATGGTGGGAAAATATCTGTTCAATTTTTTTGCCCATTTTTAAAAAGTGGGTTGTTTTCTTAATGAGTCATAAGAGTTCTTTCTATATTCTGTATACAAGGCCTTTATCAGATATGTGCTTTACAAATATTTCTCCCAGTCTGTGGCTTGTGTTTTCATTTGGTTAAGTGTCTTTTGTAGAGCAGAAGCTTTTGATTTTGACGAAGTTCAATTTGTGATTTTTTTCTTTTATGAACTGTGCCTTTGATGCTGCATTTAAGAACTCAGTGTCTAATGTCACGAAGATTTTCTCCTAAGAACTTATAGCTGGTTCCTGATGAAACCAGTCCTAAAAATTAGATTCTCAGTGCCTTCACTCATTATTCTATTTTACCACATCATGATCATATAAGGAAAGTTTCGTAGATTAAGAAATAAAAGAATAATTACAATGTGGCTTTTGAACATATAGACAGGGCTATGTCATTTAGCAATTAATTTTTCTCTAAATTTCTCATATATGTTGCTTTGCCTCAACTACTCAAGTGAATGTCTTGAGAGTAAGGACCAGGGTCTGTAATGACTACCATGCCCAGCACTTTGGGCCCAACGGGAGACACACAAACATATTATGTACCCAGTGATGCAGCAGACTTCATTCACTGACTGAAGGTAACATTCTGGACTCTTCTCACTCTGCTAACCCAGAGGTCAAATCAGTCCTTCCGCTGGATCAGGCACTAGACCAGAGTCACCCTATTCCCTGGATGAGGCCACCCTCTGAGTGACTGCATAGAGGAGTTAGCACCCCTTAGATGACACTAAGCACACAGTAGTCACAGGCCCTCAAATTAACTTATTCGTTATAGCAAAAGACAAACAAAAACAGGTTTATTAATAACTTGAAGAATTTGAGACACTGGAAAGGAAAACAACAAAAATTGTGAGGAATCTGATAAATAGGCCAAGCCTGCTAGAAACAAAAGTAGGTAAACAAGAGTTTCCATGTAAGTATTATGGGAATAAATGGCCGAATTGAAAGTTCAATAAATTGTCCTAAAAGTATTCCAGGAGTCACTGTCATAACTTGGATTAGAACTCAAAACTCCTCATTCTGAGCCTGATGACAAATCACCAGAGCCAGGAACATCTGCTCTGGGGCTAACAAATCCTTCCATGATGTAATTTCTCAGAAAGTGAGCTCCAACATTACACTCCTTTGGTGCTGTTGGATCGTTATCTCACTCAGCAAAGAAAAGGTGAGTTAATGTTATCTTCATTTTCAGTTCGAGAGTGGAAACAAAAGGCAAATAGAGTCATAATGGTATGTGTGACTAGGGAGAGGGAGTGGGTGGAATGAAGGCCCATATTCCTCTTGAGAAGCATAATATATCACAAAAATCAACTAGATAAAACAGAATAAAGCAAACTCCTCCATTAAAAAAATTAAATCCTGGGAGAAGGCAGAATTGAGAAGCTTATTAAAAATGGCTTTTTCTATTTAAAACGGCCTTGTATTTCATTAATGAGAAAGTATGGTTTCAAAAATGTTTTGAAGAGCAGGGTTTACTGAGACAGGATTTCTAAATAAACATACACTTGTAAGAGTACAGACTTTCTAAAAAGATAGACACCTTGTAAGGTAAAATTGAAGGTACTTCGTAATTGACATTCCATTATTACTAAAATTGTTACGGTTTGCCGTGTGAAAATAAAATTTCAAACCAAGTGGAATTAGAACCATCGTGTTGACACATCCAGGAAGGAAATGAGAACTAGGCAGTCAACCTTCTGGGTGTTACTATTAGGATGAAATTGTTTTGTAGTTTAAAAATGACTAAAGATCATCAATTTTATATGGTTCAACCTAATTCTGAACCACAGTTCAATTCCAATGATCCGTTTTCTAGCTATGGTATATTTCTAGTTGATATTCATTTTCCTGGTTGAAGCCTTTCCTGATGGGCCCAATCATAGACCATGATTCATGGATAACTTGAGGGTTCCTTCCTTCCAGTCCAGCTGAGGGACGACACTGACACCTTCCCCTGTCAACCACCATCATCATCTATTTAAAATAATGACAGCAAAAATATAGCCATGATGGCATATGGCATTAGCACCTCATTTAAGCTGAGATTTTTGGAAATGTTCAATTGTATTACTTCCTTTACTCTGAAGAGACCAAGGTGTCATGTTTGAGCTGCCAAATGTTTTCAGTTTGTTAAGTAAGATATCTCCTATGGGGGCAGCCAAAGAATAGAAACCTCAAAATGCATATGTCACCTTTTGTAGGTCACATATGCAGAGGTCTATCCATTGCCTTTAATTGACTCATTTAATAGAGACTTGAGCAACTATGGCATGCCCAGCACTGTCAGGTACACCCTGGGGATTCCAAAGCTGCTGAATTCCCATGTAGGTAAACAGACAAGATATATATCTACATGGGCTAAATCACATGAGTTGAAAGTTTTTTTTTTTGGCTACACTGTGCAGCTTGCAGGATCTTAGTTCCCCAACCAGGGATAGAACCCGCGCCCTCGGCAGTGAAAGTGCAAAGTCCTAACCACTGGACCACCAGGGAATTCCTTTTTTTTTTTTTTTTTTTTTTAACATGAGTTGAAACTTAAGTAGCAAAGCAATGCTTTGGGAAGTCATGGTGTAATAAACACACACATGCCAAGAGATTTGTGTAGATAGTGTTTTGAATTTAGGAGAAGGAGGATAGCTCTGTGGCTAGAGAAGTCTAGAGGTAGAATTTTAGCAGAGTTTGAAGAAAGGGTAGCATTGAGAGAGGAGGAGACCAGAGAAAAGACAGTCTACATCGAAGCTACAAGATTAAAAAAAAAAAAAAAAAAAAAAAAGCATGGTACCAGGATAGTTTATGGGGATGATGAATAACTGTATCCATTATTTATTATGTGGGCAGCCAGGTGTCATCCACCATGGAGCAGTCAGGTATAAATGATGGGCACCCTTATCATTTATTAGTGGAAAAATCCACAATTTCAGAAAAAAAGCAAAGCTTCCTTTGTTCTTTTTCCACCTCCCCTGCTCACATCTCCTGACTCTCCCTTGGAGCCTGAGTCTGGGTAATTAGTACTGATCCAAGTTGGGAACTCCTCAATATTTCTGGCAGTGATTCCAGGTTGAAAAGCAGAAGCCACAACTAACTTTGCTGCCTTTATTATCTTTTTAAAGTACTAGATTTTAAGCATTAAAAATGTTGCATTCATGATTGATAACTTCTTTGGTGAATTAAACTGTTAAAATAAATGCAAGCTATTAAATAGTTTCAGAGATGGTCATCGCTTCCCTGTTCAATTCAGAAGCCGTACCCACAGGTGGTTAGTGACCTCACAGGGGACTCCTACCCACCCCTCCAGGGTATTTTTATTTTAAGAGAGTCATAGAGGAGAGGACAATGCTTACTCAAACGAATGAATTTCTCATGGCAGAATTTTAGACACTGGGGCACCTAACTGGGAGAGACAGTTTAGGACAGGAAATCTTTCAAATACCACCATATTCCAAATAACTACTTGAACGGAGGTTAGCCTTCTTCTGCCTTCTCACATGTAAAGGACTAGTGCCAGAACCTCCATTTGACCCTGGACAAGTTTGGGGGCCTATTAAGATATAATTCTGAGACCCAGATTCCTCCAAGAGAAAAAATAATTTTGGCAGGTAAGCAAATGATAGTCACAGTGTAAGCACGGCTTCACAATGGCCAGTATCCATGAGAAGATGCTGCGACCCTTGGAGACGCAAGGTGGCCCAAGCCTGACTTCAGTGAGCTGCTGCCCCAGCCTCCCTCACACCAATGCAGATTCACCGGGACCTGGAACATGGTTATTTGTGCCAGGCCAGGAGTGGCTGGGCTGCCATCATCAGACAACAGGACACTGAACAGGACTTTTCCTGTTGTCCCAGAATTGTTCCAAACAGCAGGCATTCAATACCCTTCCTTCTAGAGACAGTGGACAAAAATGGGAGTTAGACATTCCCCCACCAACTTACTAAGCGTCTGTAGAACCAGCCCTATCATCATCAATGCCAGTCATTCCCCCCACCCCCCACCCCCACCCTGCAGTCCACTCCTCACAGGCAGAGTCCTTGCAAGGGTGAGGGAATCAACAAGGGCCTCCATCAGCCTTGGGAGAATCCGAGGGGCTTGCTACACAGCCTTGCAGGGACAGCACCCGTGTGAGAGGCTATTCCCGGCACCCCTTGGGATTCACCTAAGGTATTATTAAAGGTCAGGAAATGGAATTGAAGGGAGTGCAGTTAATTGCAGCGATTGGGGAAAATATATACTATTGTTCCATGTTAATACATTGTTAAGATTTAGATGGTTCAATAAACTGGTTATAGTCATAAATCCATCACTGCACACTTTATTACATCCATATCACATTCCATCTAAATAACATGCCTGAAACAACTCAAATGCAATGTCTGCTCAGGGCACTATGCAGAAACCTCTTTAACAATAATCATTTAGGGTTCTCCTGATCTCTTTACCCTTAACAAACCTACCTTGGGTTCCTTCATTTATGCTAAAGTATAAAAGACTTTAAAAGTTAATATTAATGCTTTAAGCAATCAGGGGAGGATTACTAGAGCCTTCTAGTTGTCTGTGAATCCCTAATTATAGGCTCTCACTGACAACCCTGTGGTCATTCCCAACCTTGAGGGCTCTCAGCAAGTCTAAGTAATGTCTGTCAGAGCCACTGGGTGGCACTGGCAGGCCTGAGATGTGGGCAAGAGAAAGGACGAAAGAAAGGAAAACAGGCAAGGAGAGAGTCAAGGTGAAACGGTGGGGATAGAGGGGGGAACAAGAGAGGGAGGGAGATGAAAGAGAGAAAAGAGAAGGACAGTGAGAAATGAAACACTAGGCCACAGGCAGCAACTGCCTTGTGTAGCTTCTCCCTGACACAGAACAATGAGTTGAGCACCTTCTATTCATCTTTATGTTCCCAGGACCTAGCTTGGTGCCTGGCACTCAGCTGATGCTCTGGGTCTGTCGACTGGTGGAATGAATGGTTCTGCACCCCGAGGAAGAGGTCCTCAAATGGGGAGGTTGAGGCAGTGTGTGTCTGAACGCTCCACTTATCGTTCCAGGATACTCAGTTGAAAATTCAAGGAGTAGTACCTCAGTGGGTTCTCAACCAATGGTAAATCTTTGCCTTGTAAAGAGACAAAGCAGGGATATTGGCACACACAGAGGTAAGATTATCTAGGAGTTGACAAACTTACTCTGTAAAGGGCTGGAAGTAAATATTTCAGTCCTTGCAAGCCATGCAGTCTCTGTCATAGCTACTCAACTCTGTCACTGTAGCATAGAAGCAGCCACTCACAAAATATAAATGAATGGGTGTGGCTGTGTGCCAATAAAACTTTATTCATAAATACAGGCAGCAGGTCAGATTTGGCCCATGTTTTCCCAACCCTTCAGTGCTTTGGGTTCTAAGATAATCTTTCTGATTTCTCCAACCTTGCTCTTACATCCTATTTGATCCAATACAACTCTTGGTACGTGACTGTTCACTGGTTTCTCTCTGAATCTCTGTTTTGCTGTATGATTTTAGATGAGAAACACCTTGGGGAAAACTAAGACCCCATACTTTGATGCACCATAAGTATTCCTGTCTTCCTGTCTGATCACACTCAAGGGCTGTCTCAGGGGGTATTCATAGAGAAGACTCTTAGCTTTGAAATTCTCATGGCATGTAGCTTCTGAAGATTCCGCAGAGGCGTAGGTGAATCAATGTGATTAAAAGTTGCAGAACATGAAGTCTTGAGGAATTATACTGCTTGGGCTACAGTGAATCAGACTCAAACCAGTCTGAGAAAGGTCAGTCCCAGCTCAAACTGTGAAGTAACTAGAGTTTGTCTTTAGAAACTTCTAGCCACATATTCTCTACCCCTCCTTTACCAGTATTCAGTGCCCTCATTCATTCCCTTCTCCTCACTCCCATCAAGAACTTGATTCTTCACTTTACTAAAGCGAAAATAACTAATGACAGATTAACTTGCTTCCCATTGAGGGATATTCACATTTTCATGAGGTTGAGAGCACTACAATTAAGGGATGCAGTACTAATCCTGGGACGTCTTACCCCCTGGTGGTGATGTTTTATTTGAACGTGGATTCTACTTTGACCATGGTCAGGAGAAATATTAAGGCCACTGCATATAGCCTTGTGGCTCTGAAGAATTCCATGGAATAGGATGTGAGTGGCATCTTTTGAAATTGTGCAACAGAGTGATGGCCCAGATGATGGGTTATTTGGTGTGTGTGGTGGGGCGGGGCAGTTCCTAAGAGAGAGACCAAGTTCCCTAAGGAACAGATAGCTGAAGTATGGCTTGTACTTTTGAGTTTTCTTCCTGAAGAAATGAAGGAAATTGATACAGGTGAGAGTTTTTGCATGCCAAATGGAATTAAACACTCTGGATCAGATAAAAACGTACTTCCCCAAGAGACAGATCGCTCATACAGTCGATCGTGACTAGATGTGTTGGAGGTCTCTCATGTATTTCAGAATCTCTGTGGCCCCACCTCTTACTCCAGGCACTAAAGCAGAAACCAGTTCCCTGAAGGCTTGGGCCAGCACCCTGCAGGTGCAAGCAAAGAGCACTGTGGTTATACTTCTCACCGCCCCTCTGACCTGCAGGTAGAAGCAGCTCTGCACTCACGCATGGGTTACATGAAACTGTGGAGCCCCCTTGACCAATAGGGGATGAGATCCAGTGGATAAATGCTCCTCCTTCACTCCCCTCATGCAGATGGTTCTGAGACCACATTCTACAAGGTTCCTCAAAAGACCCTGGAGAGATCAAGCACCAGTCACTCCTAGCAGGGGCCAACTTCCGAAAGAATCTTGGTATTGACTCTCTTCTTTCCATGTTCACTCTCCTCGTCCCTCACCTGGTCCTTAGGATGTGACAAATAAATCACTTGCATCAAAGCCTTTGTCTGAGGCTCTGCTTTGGGGGAAACCCAGGCTAAGACACTGTGTTTGTTCATTTGTCATAAGAAAGACTATTGTCTGACACAAGCTGCTATGGGTTATCCAGAGGCAAAATTGCATACTAGTAAAAACACCTTACTCTTGAACTGTAGTCTTCGGAGCACTGTGATGCAAAGCCCTTTTATATACAGGTCTCAAAGACGGGGTTTATCTGTGCTGCCCTTCCCTGTCCTTCCCAACTGCTTACTCTCCCTGGGTGTCAGCATCTTCTCCTGTCTACCTGATCTCTCCAGTGCCAGTTCTGGACACAGGGCCCACCTGCTCAATATCTACTTCCAGCTACAACTGGCCCACTGGCAGCCCCTACAAGGGAAGCAGCTCTGGGCCAGAAGTGGCCACGGGCTGGCTACTGATCAGTCCAAAGCAACATCTGGCCCAAGAACAGCCCATGTGTGGGTTGGTTATGGCCCATTATGTGGCCCATTTTGTGGCCAGGTAAGAAAGGCTCTAACCAACTAGACTGATGTAATTAGCTAGGAAAGGCACTCTGGCTCATTCAGAATTTGGACTTGAAAATATATTAAAGATTAGCTAGTCTACCTTGAGAGTGGAATGGAGCAGATGTGCAGAGAAAAGCAGACTCAACATGGGAAGGAGGCCACACAGGCAAGGAGAGTGGTCCTGAGGTGTTCACAGAGCAATATTAGGCTCTGAACAGCTTTGAAATTCCTGGTTAAGTTCAGATATCCTTAGAATAACTGCCCCTCAGTAGCCTCTCTTTCTTTTTAAGTTGGTCTAAGCCTGTTTCAGCTTTCCTTTTTTTTTTTTTTTAATAAATTTATTTATTTATTTATTCATTTTTGGCTGCATTGGGTCTTCGTTGCTCTGCACAGGGCTTTCTCTAGTTGTGGTGAGCGGGGGCTACTCTGCGTTGTGGTGCATGGGCTTATCATTGTGGGGGCTTCTCTTGTTGTGGAGCACAGGCTCGAGGCACGTGGGCTTCAGTAGTTGTGGCACGCAGGCTCAGTAGTTGTGGCTCGCAAGCTCTAGAGCACAGGCTCAATAGTTGTGGCACAGGGGCTTAGGTGCTCTGCGGCATGTGGGATCTTCCCAGACCACGGCTTGAACTGCTGTGCAATGGCAGGCGGATTCTTAACCACTGCGCCACCAGGGAAGTCCTGTCTCAGCTTTCTTATAAGCAGAAAAACTTAGAGGACCTGGTGCCCCAAACCCTTACCTTTTCCCCTCAAGATCCTGTTTCCTCCCAGGCCAGTAATAAATAATATGTAATAGGTATCATCCCTCCATAGACACAGACTCTCTGCAGGTAGGGCCTCACCTCAAAGCGATGACACTAAGGCACTGGGGGCAGGCTAGCAAGTGAAAGATTAGGGGGGCGTGAGGACAGTTTCGATGCCCCTTGGCTGACCCTGCGGAAGCAGCTGCTCAGATTGCCTCTGTGCAGCTCAAGCCCCATGGTAGGAATTCAGTCCTGGAGAAAATGACAGGGATCTATGCACATCTGGCAATTCTTCCACTTTGGAATGTACATTCCATAGAGGGCTGAGCTTGTGGCTTCTCAGCAGTCTCACCAGTGACTAATGTCCATGGTATAGGGAGTCTACATCCTGAATTTTCTGGGATTGTCCAGATTCAAATATGCCATCCTAGGGTTGCTGTAAATCACTGATCTATCCCAGAAGTTCCAATGTTTGGTAAATAGTTTCAAAATAATTCAAATCAGTGGGCATTCCAATAAGTATGTACATGGATTCAAAAGATGAGATTCACACTGGCTGAAGAAATGTTAATTATTCATGGATACACAGATACACTATGTGTCTAAAGCTATCTAATGCAAACTCCCACTTCAATATCATTTGAAATACATTCAAAATCACTGAAATCATTATAGAATTTTATTTTACTGTCAAAGTGTATACAAAGAAAAGGAGGGAAAATATACTTTTAAAGTGATCCTGCTATAGGAATATCCCTTTTGGAAAAAATGTGACAATTCAAAAGTAACATTTTGTCCCAATACACTGTATTTCATCAGTTTTAAGATGCACGTTTATTTAGAATTTTACATCTGTGTAACTAGTGTGCATCTTTTTCAGTTGTTGCTATTGTATATTTTAACTGAAAGCATGTTTTTCTTTCTTAGTGTACATAAAATAATGGTGCATTGTATAATTAATGGCATCTTAGATTCAATAATGTACAGTGTTGGTGATGTAAATGTCATTCAAAGTGGAAAATTTGATAATACTTTTTTTTTTTTTTTGCGGTACGTGGGCCTCTCACTGCTGTGGCCTCTCCCGTCGCGGAGCACAGGCTCCGGACGCGCAGGCTCAGCGGCCATGGCTCACGGGCCCAGCCGCTCCGCGGCATGTGGGATCCTCCCGGACCGGGGCACGAACCCGTGTCCCCTGCATCGGCAGGCGGAGTCTCAACCACTGCGCCACCAGGGAAGCCCCGATAATACTATTTAAAAAAAATTTTTATTGGGGTATAATTGCTTTACAATGGTGTGTTAGTTTCTGCTGTATAACAGAGTGAATCAGCTATTCACATATATCCCCATATCCCCATATATTCACATATATCCCCATATATTCACATATATCCCCATATCCCCATATATTCACATATATCCCCATATCTCCTCCCTCTTGCGTCTCCCTCCCACCCTCCATATCCCACCCTTCTAAGGTAGTCACAAAACACCGAGCTGATCTCCCTGTGATATGCGGCTGCTTCCCACTAGCTATCTGTTTTACATTTGATAGTGTGTATATGTCCATGCCACTCTCTCATTTCGTCCCAGTTTACCCCTCCCCCTCCCCATGTCCTCAAGTAGATAATACTTCTTATATTAGATAAACACAAGCTAGCTATCAGCCCTATAGCTTTCAGTGTTATACTGAAGACATTTATTATAAACATATCTTTAAAAATGCAGTTTGTTGCAAATCACATGTCATTCTGTAAGACACAGTTATGGCTCCAGATATTTAGACTGCACCTCTTAAGTTCCACCTTGCTGAAACCTAATTTTTTATCATATGAATGATAAAAAAAGACACTATGGTTCCAGGAGCTTGAGATATTGAGCAAAACATTGTGCCTCACAATTATGATAGATATAGCTTACCCTTAGCATTAAAAAGTTGCCTTTATCATAGTAAGTTACATCTTAGAAGTTAATACTAGAATACTGGCAGAAGGATAGGCATATAGATCAATGGAACAGAACTGAGAGTTCAGAAACAGTTCCTTATATTTATGTTGAATTGATTTTAAACAAAGGTACTAAGGCAATTAAATGAGGAAAGAACAGTCTTTTCAACAAATGGTGCTGGGACAACTGAATATCCTCATCTACAAAGATGAATTTGAGCCCTAATTTAATGCCATATAAAAAAATAACTCAAAATGGATACTATACCTAAATGATAAGTTTTAGGAGAAAATATAGGAGAAAATCTTTGTAATCTTGAGTTAGGCAGAGTTTTTAGATACGAACCAAAAGCATAATCCACAAAAGAAAAAACTGGTAAACTGGACTTCATCAAAATTAATTTTTTGTGTGCTTTAAAAGGCACCATTAAGAAAATGGAAGAGACAGTCCACAGACTGGGAAAAAAAAAGTCTGCAAATTATATGTCTGATAAGGAAATTGTACCCAGAATATATAAATATCTCTTACAACTCAATAAGAAGAAGACAAACAACCCAAATAAAAAATAGACAGAAGATTTGAGTAGACATTTCACCAAAGAAAATACACATATAATAAACAAGTAAATGAAAAGATGCTCACATATTTAGTTATTAGGGAAATGAAAATTTAAACCACAATGAGATACTATCACACACCTATTAAGCTAGTTTTTTAAAAAGCCCTGAAAATATGAAGTGCTGATAAGGATGCAAAACAACTGGAACTTATACATTTCTGGGACAGCCAATTTGGAAAACATCTTGGCCGTTTTTATATAAAGTTAAACATACGCTTATCATTTGACCCAACAATCCTACTCCTAAGTGTTTACCCAAAAGAAATGAAAACTTATGTTCACACAAAACCTGTACACAAATGTTTATAGTGGCTTTGTTCATAATAACCCAAAACAGGAAAAACCAAAAGCTCTTCAACTCATGAGTGAATAAACAAACTCATCACACAATGGAATACTACTCAGTAATAAAAAGGAACTAACTACTATTACATACTACAAAATGGATGAATCCCCCAAACATTATGCTAACAAATTTATGAATACAGAAAGTCGATTGGTGGCTGCCTGGGGCTGGGGGAAAGAATGGAGGTTGATGGCAAACAAAAATTAAGAATCATTTCTGGGTGATAGAAATGATCTAAAACTGGATAATGGAGATGGTTGAACAACTCTGCAAATTTACTAAAAATCATTTAACTGTACACTTATAATGGATGAATTTGTGGATATTTCATATAAGTGGAATTATACAATTATATTAAATGAAGCTTTTTTTTTAAAAGTTAACACTGGAGTTAACATGAAAGTTTTTGACCTTGACATCCTGACTAGTTAGACAAGTAACTAATGTTTTGTTTTTGTTTTTGTCTTCTATTATGAGTCGTACTACACTTCTTGATAAGATTATTGCTACTGTCATATACCAGTACTAATACTCATTTTGGAGGTGCAAAACCATATAAGTCTTATCTAAGGGTATTTTTTGGAAATTATCAAACAACTGTAGCATAACATTGGTGAGAATAGATGCCAATGGCACAAGCTTGAAACAATTATATGTATAACACATCTGAAGTTCTTCCAGTTGATGTGGAAGTTGATATTATAAAATATTGAAATGTCTTCATATTTATACACTACAATTAGATACACTGAAACATTTTTTATTTTATGTAACTGCTTTGCAGACCAATTTGATTATGTTTGAATATAAGATCTTCAAGATTTATGGGTATCCTTGAAGGATAGCAATAATATTTCAACTTCTTTAAGGTTAACTTTATCAGTTAAAAATGATGCATGGCTATTAAGAAAATTTTCAGAGATTCTGAGTCATAATTTTCAGACTTGTTGTATTGATTAGGTCAAGATAAGTGTTGTAACAAACAACTTCCAAATCTCAGTGGCTAAGGACAATAAAAGTTTATTTCTCATTCATGTCATGGTTCAGTGGAAGCCACTTTTTTGAGATAAAATTAACATACCATGAAATTCATCCTTTTAGAGTGTACTATTCAGTGTTTTTTTAGTATACTCACAAAGCTGTACAATCATCATCACTATCAAATTTCAAACCCCAAAAAGAAATCCCATATCCATTAACAGTCACTCTCTATTACTCCCTACCCCCAGCCCCAGGCAAGCACTAATATACTCTCTGTTTCTATGGATTTGACTATTCTCAATGTTTCATATAAATGGAATTGTACAATATATGGTTTTTTATAACTGACTTCTTTCACTTATTACAATGTTTTTGAGGTTCATCCATGTTGTGCCTATAATAGGTAGTTGTAATGTATCATTTCTTTATTATTTTTATTGCCAAATAATATTCTATTATATGGATATACCACATTTTATTTATCCATTCCTCAGTTTATGGACATTTAGATTGTTTCTACTTTTCGGCCATCATTAATTACACCGCTATGGAAGTTCTTGTACGGGCTTTTGCGTGGACATTTGTTTTCAAGTCTCTTGGGTATATACCAAGGGGTGGAATTGCTGGGTCATATGGTAACTCTATTTTCACAGTTGGAGAAGAAACTGCAAACTGTTTTCCAAAGTGGTTGTACCATTTTACATCCCACCAGCAATGTATGAGGATTCTAAAATTTCCATATCCATACCAACATCCATTATCTGTCTTTTTTATTTTAGCTATCCTAGTGAGTGTGAGTGATGCCTCATTGTGGCACTGATTTGCATTTCACTGATGCTAATGATGTCAAGCATCCTTTCATGTACTAACTGTTCATTTGTTTATCTTCTTTGGAAAAACTTCTCTTCAAATCTTTTGCTCACTTTTGAATTGGGTTATTTTTCTTTTTATTGTTGAGTTGTAAGACTTTTTTACATATTCCTGAAATAAGTTACTTATCAACTTCCTTGATTTGTAGATATTTTCTTCCATTCTGTGATGGTCTTTTCACTTTCTTGATGGTGTCTTTTGAAGGACAAAAGTTTTAATTTTAATGCAGTGTAATTTATTTATTTTTGTCCTTTTAGAAACCATTACCTAAATCCAAGGTCACAAAGATTTACTCTTATGTTTTCTTCTAGGAATTTCATAGTTTTAGCTCTTACACTTAGATGTATGACCCATTTTGAGTTAATTTTTATATAAGTGTGAGGTATGAGTCCAACTTCATTATTTTGCATGTGGTTATCCCAGCGTCATTTGCTGAAAAGACTATTCTTTCTCCATTGACTTTTCATGGCATTCTTGTCAAAAATCATGTGACCATAACTGTAAGGGTTTTTTTCTGGACTCCCAATTGCACTCCATTGATCTCTGTGTCTATACCTATGCCAGTACCACACTGTCTTGATTACTATAGTTTTATAGTAGGTTTTGAAATTGGGGAATGTGAGTCCTCCAAGTCTGTACTTTTTCAACATTGTTTTGACTATTCTACATCTTTACCATTTGTTTTTACAATCCAATTTACAAAATTAGAGAGGGAAAAGGGCAGGGTGGGGCAATGTTCAGATGGAAAACAGAAATTGTTGGCATTAGAAGCCAAATATGAGTATGTATGCTGGTATAAGAATTTTAAAGAGAAGCCTATTTTTGCTTTACAAAGTAAAAATTCTCTAAGAAAATTGTTATTGATAATAATTACCATGATCTGGAATTTTACAGCTCTTTTCAAGGAAATTATATATGAAGTTTTAATTATGAAGACCTTGAGGACAGAAAACTTACTAGTCTTCATCAATTATCCTTGGTTTATTTGGATGCAAAACGCCCTAAAAGGAAAAAAAAATTCTTTTTGCAAACCTTTAACTGCTTCGTTATAAAAATCCTACTGTTAAAGGATGTTGTGTCCTTGATATAAAGGCAAACTTGGTAGCCAATTCACACAACGTGAAATTATCTACAAATCAGAAGATATTGGTGCCTAGAATATTGGCATTCCAATATTCCTGAATGCTAAATCAGGAAATGTACACACTTGTCGCTTCACTTCTGAATAGAGGGGTAGACAACTCATTGGTGACCTTTGAAATGGTAAAATATAACTTTAGTTTTCCTAATGATTACTCAGAGATGTACCCAAAGGTGACTATAAAGAACTGTAAACAAATAATATTGAGCAAGTGGAGAGGCTGCACCAAGTGGTAGGAAAAATACAGATGGGCTTTAGGATTAGACAGCTGTGTATTTCAAATGTGGACTTCTTACTGGCTTTGTGAACTTCGGAACGATATTAAGCTTCAGTTTTGTTATCTTTAAAAACTGGTAAATAGCTCTTGCAGGATTGCTCTGAAGATTAAGTCATTAAGTGAGGCAAGAGATGAATATGAACGTGCCCAGAAAAATACCTGTCACAGAGCAGGCCCTCGATCTTAGTTTCTTTTTTTCAAATACATACAAGTAGATGAATGATGAAAAATGCCATACAAATAATACGTTAACTGAATGATTATGATAAATTTTTAATTTCTTCCCATGAAGTATTATTCTTTTAAATTAAAATAAAGAATCTGTCAAGTAAGATTCACAAAACATGATACTATTTTTATATCTTTCAGAATTTTCCTATAAATAAATCATTTTTAAAAAGCTTCTTTTGTCAGCTCAATTGCCCTAACTCTTGGTTAGGAAAATTATGTTCCTTTAAAACTTTGGGAGTCTGTGGACACCATATATTCAACAATCAAGCTTCAAGTTCTCTCGAGGAAGTGAGACTACCAGAAAACAGGAAGTTAAATGTGTGTAAAAGTATACATCCTGGTTGCTCATCTGAAGATGAGGATGAGGTCTCTGTGTCTGAGATCAAGTCTATGGTAGAAGGCCAAATGCCCCTGATTTTAAACGATAGCTTATATTGCACAAGGAAATCTGTTTTTGTTTGTTTGTTTTTGTTTTGTTTTGTTTTTCGGCTGTGCCATGTGGCTTGTGGGATCTTAGTTCCCTGATCAGGGATGGAACCCAGGGCACAGCAGTGAGAGCACCAAGTCGTAACAACTGGACCGCCAGGGAATTCCCAGGAAATCTGTTTTGTTTTTTTCTGGTGCACCATTGTTTCCTTGACAACAGTACCTGGCACACATCAAGCGGTCAATAAATATTGTTGAATGAGTGAAATACTGTTGATGATACAGCCGGTATCATCTGGTCCAGTAGTTTTCAAACATGTTTTTAGCTGTGGGCTCTTTATTCAAACAAAATATTTAGTGGACATCCAATATGATAACACAGATGTAAGAGAAGCCTCTCTGTCCATGAGACAGACTGAGGGGACCTCACCCCAATATCCTCTAGATTCTGCAGGGCATTCCTGGGAACCCCCAATCTTGTCAAACTCCTCATTTCAGAAATGGAAAGAGTAAGGCTAGAGAGGAGCAAGATTTTTCCAGAGCTACACAGTGGAGCCTAAAAATTCACTCTCGAAAATTCACTTTGGGAATCCCTGTGCCTGTGGGGAAAAGGGCTCATTGCACTGAGTGTTAGACTTATGGGAAGGGCATGTGGACACCCTAGGGCCATCCAGGTGGCCTCAAGAGAGGAGTTGGTATCGGTTGCTTATCCAATTTTTGGAAGTACAACTCCTTGTATGGTACAATCAAGGGCTTCAAGCTGTCTCTCTGAGGGCTCTCTGACAGTAAGACTCTGTTTTTCGGCCATAACTGTGTGACCTCCCAGCTCTTCACACAGGAAGGAAAGTGGTCCCCAATACATACATCCTAAAGTTATCCCTAAAAGAAAGAGAATATGAATTATTTGGGGACTGCTTGTGTCAGATAAGTGGATGAGAATTTAGCAGCTGAATTAGGAGCTGGATTTGGTAACTCTAGACTCCCTCCAAATAAGAGATTTTATGAGCATCCAGCCAATGATATTAATTAGTTAAGTGTGGAAGAGACATCTCAACCTTCTTCCTTGGGTCTTGTATTTCCTCAGGTCATGCCATATCTGCTCCTTCACCCTCTCACCTTTCCTATTCCTTTCCTATTCCTATTCTGCTCCTTAGATGCAGCATAGGGTCTGCACCATGAGGGCCCACACCCAGCCACTTCTTTTCCTTCTCCATCTTGTCAGCAATGGGTCAACCCACCCAGGGGACGCAGCTCAGGATCTGCCCCTTCCCTTTAGCCTGGCACTGACTGCCTCCCTCTGCAGTCTCTGCTGCCATCTCTGGCTCCTTCTCCTCCATTATGATGGAGAAAGAGAAAAAGAGAGGCAATCGGATTCCCTCACAGGTGGGCACTACAAAGTCACAGGGCTGAGATTCACGTGTGATTCAATCCTAGTCACCAAAGCCATTTTTTCAATTGCACAGTCCTGAATAATATACGGCCTCTTAACGGACACACAACAACACCCTAAGTCTAGCTGTTTGAAGATATCCACGAGATACCTGGGAGAGTTCTACCACCCTGGCAGGTTCTCAGTGTAGTTTGGGGGCAGTGTGCCTGGAGTCCCTGATGTTTCTCCAGTTGGCCTAAAGAGGGAGCTGTTTCCTTAGAATGCCTGAGGGAGAGGGCCTCCCAGCCAGCCTGGGGGTTTGCAGGACCAAAGCAGCTGGGGCTATTCTTAACCTTCCTATGTCACCAAACAAACTCCATCTGCAGTTTTCTCATCTTTTAAAAAAAATTAGTGTCCACTAATTTGATAAGAGTTCTAGTAGATCTAGTAGATTGCTAAGTGTCAGGAGAGCTGGATTAGGAGATTTGGAATCCTGTCCCAATGGTACTAACCAGGTGTCTTTGGGCAAGTTATGTTACCAGTCAGGTCACTGTCCGCACCTGTAAAGTGGGAACAGGGGCACAAGCCCAGCCTATTTCACTGGGCGATTAAGAGGACTGATTGTGCTTAGAAAGGGTGTCATGTCATAACTAAGAGGGTGAGCACTAGAGGCTGAAAGATCAGTTTTGAAGCAATCACTAGCCACATGGCTTTGGCCAGGTTTCTAACCTCTTCACCTCTTAGGTTTTACATTTATAAATTTGTAAATCTCATTCGCACTAAACTCTTAGGATTGCTGTAAGAAATAGATGAAAAAGATGCATGTGACAGGTTAATAGGGCTGGTACATGGTAAGCTCTTAATAAATGGTAACTTTAAGAAAATATAACTATTGAAGCAAAAATGTTTTCAAACCCTGTCATATTATGCACAGGTGAGGTGCATTATCTACTCCCTGATTTGCTTTTCCCACAAAAATAAAACAATATCTCAGAAGGAAAGAGGTATTTCCTATCCAAATGGAAACATACTACTTGGACATATCTCTTCAGGGTGTTTCACTGAAGGGGCAACACCTGGGCTACGTGTGTGTGAAAGCGGGAAGCTGATATTCTAGTCTCTACATCTTGAAGAGAGTCACTATCAACGTGTTTTCTCTACCAGCGCTGATCCTTCCTCCAATCCATAACCAAGTATTCATTTATTCATTCAATAAACATCCATGGAGCAATGACCAAACATGCACTATTAGAGTCTGTAGAAATAGAAAGTTGAATAAGGCTCAATCTCTGCCCTCAGAAATGTAGTCTACCTGAGGAAGATGAAAAAACAAATGAAACAATAGTCACAATACAGAGAGATAACAAGCACGGGGTGCTGTGAGGATGCACAGAAGAAGCCCCTAGCCTGGGCTTTAGAGAGGGGGTGTCCCAAGCCTTGCTAGAAGAGATGATGAGCTGACTTTTTTTTTTTTTGAATTGAATTGAATTTTTTTATACAGCAGGTTCTTATTAGTTGCCTATTTTATACACACTAGTGTATATATGTCAATCCCAATCTCCCAATTCATCCCACCACCACCCCCTCCCCCGCTTTCCCCTCTTGGTGTCCATACGTTTGTTCTCTACAGATGACGAGCTGACTTTTCACAGGGAATGTAAATTTGCTATTTGAAGTGGGAAGGGAAGGTGTTTAAGGTGTGAGTTCTCCAATTTCCTCATCTATAAAATGAAGGAGTCCAACTAGGTGGTTTCTAAGATGGTTCTCTGGAGAAAGGGGAGTGGGAAATAGTGAACAAGGAGCCTCCTTGTAATAAATCCTGCTTATGGAATCCTCATTGTGCGTGAGGACATGAGGCAACATAGCACTTTAGGGAGCTGCTGGCTTATAAGAACAGGTTTAAAAACAAGGATGAAGCTGGACTGTGGTGTGGCATAGGTATTTAAAAAATCAATCTGAGGCTGTGTGGAGAATGGGTTGAGGGGTAGAAGCAAAGAAATGGGTGGCAAAGCGGTCAATTGAGGGAAATGATGAGGACATGACTAAGACAGGGTCAGAGGCAGATGAAAAGGTGATTTAGAAGAGGAGGCTGAATGCAAAGGTGTTTAGAAGGTCAAACTGACAGGACTCGGTGACCTGATGGAGAACAGTAGAGAGACGTCAAGAAAAATCCCCAGGATCCTAGCTAGGACCACAGAACCATCTCAGAGCTCCCCCATCAAGCACTTAATGAATGCTTCCTTTATGCACACAGAATCTGTGTTTCTTGTTCTTTCCAGAGTGACACTTATAATCAAGTAGGGGAACTGAGACACATTAACATCAGGTGGCCTCCATCTTTGTTTCCAGTTGGGAGTTGTTCTGGATGGGAGGACAGAACAGACCCTTGGAATGACTGCCTCACAACTGAAACCTTCAGGAGGAGAGAGCAACCACCACTGGAAAGATGGGAGGCTTTTCCATTTGTGACTGATGGAAGCATAGAGCAACAAGCCTTTCTGGCAGTTAGACAACACTCATTGGAAACCTTAAGAATGAGCATAGCCTTTCACCCAGCATTTCTACTTTTCGGAATTTAGACTAAGGAAATAATAATTAAGATGCACAAGGATGAACCCAAAGATTTATTTCAAGGATGTTCATTGCAGAGTTGTTCATAATTGTGAAAAGCGTGACAGCACGAGCATGACATACAGAAATAGTGCCTGGCCTTAGAGGAAGGAAGACTGAGTCTAGCTCTGTAGCTGAGGACTTCTCAACTGCAAAAACTGGAAAATGGGATGGAGATGTCCCATGAACCTGGTGACGCTTTTGAAGTCATGTAGTGACTAACATGTTTTTTTGAATTGGGAACGGGGGTCCCATGGACAACATGGCAGCCATACATCCCAAGAAGGACCTTTCTTTCCCTTTCTCCTAGCTCCCAGGCATTGCTAAGCTGAGTGTTCCCAGCTGAGCACTAAGCATCTGTCTGAGACTCCCTCCAGTCATCTCTCCCTTCATGGTCTCCCCACGCCCAGAAAGCTTTGCTTCATGTCTGAAAGCTCAAAGGTGTGCTAAGTCATACTGGGAAAATAGCATTGGTCTAGGGGTCAGAAAACTTCCTTTCTTTCTTGGACTTTTATTTATTGACTGCCTACTATGTGCCATACCCTACGCTAAGCCCCAGAGAGAATAAGTGAAACATAATCCCTGCATATGGTAGACACTAATACTTGCCTACCCGATCTTAATTCTTCCCCTTCTGCCTTACTAACCAAACCCCGATTGTATTATGCATTTCAATATGCCCAATTAAACAAATATATCTCCCATCCTTTTTGCCATTACGGGGTGTCTATAAAATACCATTCTGACTAAGGAGATACAAGAAAGAGTCACTAAGTGGGGCTTCTAGAAATGCTCTGTAAAAGGAGCAGACTTGATTAGTGAATACGTCATTATCCACTACCCCTACTTTTTTTTCCAGTCTGGAATGTAGATATAGTAAAGTAGCAGCCATTCTGTGACCACTGGGTGACAAGCATGAGGAAAAAAGCCACAATAAAGGGCTTCCCTGGTGGCGCAGTGAATCTGCCTGCCAATATAGGGAACATGGGTTTGAGTCCTAGTCCGGGAAGATCCCATGCTGCAGAGCAACTAAGCCCATGCGCCACAACTACTGAGCCTGCGCTCTAGAGCCTGCGAGCCACAACTACTGAGTCTGCGTGCCTAGAGTCCATGCTCTACAACAAGAGAAGGCACCACAATGAGAAGCCTGTGCACCACAACAAAGAGTAGCCCCCGCTCGCCACCACTAGAGAAAGCCTGTGCGCAGCAACGAAGACCCAACGCAGCCAAAAATAAATAAATAAAATAAATAAATTTATTTTTTTAAAAAAAAACCACAATAAAGATAGGAAACTGGGTCCCTAATGGTATCATGGAGTAATCACGGCAACTTTAGCTGCCTAAAAAAAAAATAACTCCCTAATTTGTCTAAACTATGAGTTAACTGGGCTTTTTGTAACTTGCAACTGAACACAATCCTTACTGACACTTGACTCCATGGCCTAGGAAAGCAAGTAGATTTCTAATAAATGATGTAATCCAGGGCACTGGCAGTGATGTGAACATAGCACAGGTAGCACAGAGAACAAAGCAAAGAGCTCTGCTTTGACGAGGAATGAGGAGTGCTGAGGAGTGGCCAAGAAGGCTTTCTGAAAGGACAGAATGCTTGAGTTGGGCCTTGGAGAATGAGTTGTTCACTACCCTGGAGGAGCAGAAATAGCATTCCATGGCAAGGGGACACACATGCAAAGACAAGAGAAGTGAAATAATGCGGCACACTCAAGGAGCTAACATGACTTTGACTGGGGAACAGGATATATGTGGGATGAGGTGGGGATAACGTGGGAGAGGGTAGGAGCTAGGTCATGAAAAGACTTGTGAGACCTTGGGCAAGTCACTGAACCAGTTCACCCTCGATTTCCTCGGCTTTGAAGAGAGAGGTTTACATAGGAGAGGGGGTAGCTGTGACTAGGAGGCTGCCTGTTAGCCATCCTTTGCAGAACCCCGGCTGGAGGCTCTGGCTTCCTTGCAGGACATGGAAGTTTCCACGGGAAGTGCCATCCCACCCAGCCCCACCTCCTTTGGTTTCACACTCCATGGTGTATTCCAAGGACTGCGCTGGCATTTCAGTTTGAACACTAAGTGGTGACTCAGAATGAACAGAAGTGTGGACAACAGTTTACTAAGAAGGCAGCCTTCGGTGTGACAAATCAGAGTGGGCTGCTGGATTGTGCAGTTCTCACGAGCTAGGCGGCTTAGAAATAGCACATACCATTGCACTGGGCAATTGATTCATTTCTTGTCCTGTCTTGCTAGGCAGGGTGTCACATGCCAAGCCAGTCAGACCCACAGTCCATCCAGGCCAGGGAAAGTGTTTGTCCCAAATACCCTGGGAAGTACCCCCAGCATCCCTTGAATCTTATTACTCTATCATGCAGGAATACAACACTTCCTTGAGATTATTCATACTTTTAGTTTACTTAACCTCTCACAGCCAAGAGACTGCAGTCTGTAGAGAGTTTAGAGTCAGCAAATGAGCTTCCAGATCATCAATCCCAATACTGTTTTTTAACAGAATGTTAAAAACCAACAAATATATTGATATCTGTTGGGTACGAAGAAGCAAGGGGTTAGATACTGTTGGAGACATAATTAAGACGTCATTCCTATCTAAGATAATCGAATTCATGGAAACAGAGAGTAGAATGGTGGTTGCCAGGGGCTGGGGGGAGGGGGAAATGTTAATCAAGGGTACAAAGTTTCAGTTATGCAAGATGAATAAGTTCTGGAGATCTAACGGCATGGTGACTACAGATAACAATACTGTATTGTATACTTGAAATTTGCTTAGAGGGTAGATCTTAAGTGTTCTTACCACAAAAAAAAAAGAAAGAAAAAAGGAAACGGTAACTATGTGAAGTGATGGATATATTAACTAGCTTGATTGTGGTGACCATTTCCCCATGTACACATATACCAAACCATCAAGTTGCATACCTTAAATATATACAATTTCTATTTGTCAATACACCCCCAGTAAAGGTGAAAATAAAACAAATAAAACATAGCAAAACCTTCACAAAAAAAAAAAGGTGTCTCTCCTGGACTTAGGTTGAGCATAACCTTAAGTAAGAGTACAGCCTAAGCTTATGCCAGAGGCTAGGAGGCCAGCAAAGCTGCTTGGCAGACAAATTAGGATTCAGTTTGTCTTTGACAAAAGAGACGTCAAATGGCAGGGCGAGATAATTGCTGTATTCGTGATTTAAAGTAGGGACTTCCATGCCTACCTGCTGTTCCTGTGGTCCTCAATACAAATAGGACCACAGGAAAAGCATGTAGGCTTGTGAGAAACATCCCCATCTGCAGATGAGAAAACTGAGAGTGGAAAGAATTTGAGTGACTTGGAAACACTTGATAAAAGGCAGAGCCAGGATTTCATTCTGTGTGCTTTCCACACTGCAAAAGCTTCCTGCCAGGTGACTGAGGGCTTCAGTTCAGAGGAGGGAGAAATCGTGAAGCTGAGCTGGGCTGGAAGGCTCAAAGGGGCAAGCCCATCATTTGGTCCACCAATAATTATTAAGCACCTACTCTTTGAGAAGCATTATTCTGAGCAAGACAGAGAAGATCCCTGTCTAGGTGGGGCCTGTGGAGGAGGACTTAAAGAGATAGGGGGAGAGAGGAACAGGGGAAAGGACACTGCAGGTGTACGACTCATTCTCTTAAGTGATCCTGGCTCACCCTCACATACTTGCCTAAAACGCCACCACCTCTCTGTCTCCAGTATGGTCTGGGACCACTTCCCATTTGCTGTTCCACCAACCCTTGCTTTGCTGTCCTGATTTCTGGACTCCCACTTTGCACCTTGCCCCCATGGCACTCTCTTCCCCTCAACCCCTCAGATGGTCAACTCACCTGGGTCTGCTGTGCGCCTCCAGATCATATTCTACGTACCGCATCTGCAAGTAAGAGGCCCTGGGACAGCACACTCCCTAAAACCCCTGTGGGAATCACCCTAGCTGAGCTGGCCCCACTCACTCACCATCTCACAGGGGAAGAGCAGCTAGACACAGAAAATGCCACAAGAATTTTTTGAGAATGACTGAACCCACATGCTGGAGTGAGAATGACAGATTTGCCCATTAACTTACACACACACACATACACACACGCAAATCAATTGCCAAATATGTGTCTGCGTGTGTGTGTATCAGATAAAACTTTATTTTCCCTTATTAGAATGGAAGCTCTAAGAGCAGAGATTTTTAACTGTTTTTTTCTCCAGAAGAGGGTCCTAGCCCCCATGAGCACATTCTGAATGAAGGAATCTGTGCAGCGTGAGGAAGCCTTTCACAGGGAGACATGTCTGCGCTGAGATGTGCTTGGATGAACCTGCTCTGGGGCAGAAGTGAGCCTCCTGGCCTGGGTGCCAGGCTGATGCCCCAGCTCCATGAAGTAGTGGGAAACCACTCTTCAAAATAAGGGGATGGGAGGATTTGGATGTTACAGGAGATAAAAAACATCCAGGAGAGAACGGAGAAGGTGGGAATTGGGCTCAGAACTGCTCTGGGGAAGAATCATGGGAAAAGAAGGCCCCATTGAGGGCCCTGCAGGAAAGGGGTGAGGAGGAGAAGAAATTTGTCTAACAAATTTTATGAACCATATTTTGAGCCATATTTTGAGTATTTTGAACCATATTTTGAGTATTATGTGGTGTAAACCTCCTCATGTGACTCCCCTGGACTCCTTCTCTTGTGGAGTTGTAATCAGTGGAGAACGTAGAAGAGCTCAGAGCAGAAGGCAGTGACAGCTGACAGCAGGCTTCCATCTATAGCTTGTGGGCTCTGATATAAACTCACAGGTGCCCCCCCAGGGCCTGGCAGGGACCACAAGTCAGCGTTTACAGAGCAGACGCTGCCATGGCCCAGCTTGACCCTCTTCTTCCACACTCTTCTCTGTGTTCCACACTGTTCTTGTCCAGTGCTGTTGGACTGGGATGGGCATTGTTCTTGTTTTAGGACCCTTATTAATATTTAAATCCATTAATTCGGTCTCTGCTAATGTGGTTACTCTCAGGTACCAAGTGTTCACCAACTGGGTTTGAAGTTTAGATGGTTCTCCAAATGTATTCTGAAAGATCTCTAAGATGACTACATGTGTCTTTCTGCCATCTGTATTACCTGCTACCTTGCAATGGTTAGAGACTTCTACCTTCTTTTTTGACAGAAAGAGCCCCTTCCTGATCGGAGTCCAATGGGAACCTGCATCTCCATAATATAGCACCATAACTCTTCCCGCTTAAGCTTAGAAATGTATGTTCCCACAGCAGAAGCCTTGGGGAGTTATCATAACCATTCCAGGCCCAATAAGGAGTACAGCCTTCAGAACTCGCTTCAAAGAATACATGAAGATTCACCACTTTACTCTGGTGCATTTCTGGGACTGAACACCAAATGATTACTGGATAGATCAGCTCAAGTTATAAACTTAAGTTTGATTAAAAGAGGAGTAAATGTTGAATTAACAGGTAACTTGGACTATAAGTTCTGCTGTTCTTGCATGGGCTTTCATTTTTCCTGTGAGCGTGGGGTGTCATGGTCCGAGATGCTGTTGAAGAGGTGTCCCAGACCACGAGTCTCTGGATCTAGACCCGAGCCAGCATGCCTAACTGCCATGCAGAGCCTTCTGAGAACCCATGTTCCAGACTTCAACATGATAAAACCCTGCAGTTAAGAAGAATGAAACCCCAGTGGCAGCCACTCAGCCATCCAAGTGTGGCTAAGCAAGTTCCGTGCTGGAAAAAAATGGAGTGTCTTCCACAGAAAGACAACAGATGAGATATCTGCATTTATCCTTCCTGTGTTCAAACTTGTAGAAATTCTTTTTTTTCTTCGGAGTTACTTAAATGGACTTCATTTTCCAAGTAGGTAGAGTCCGCCGCCTCTTTTATTGGGCCAGATTACTGCATTGCCAGGACTCAATAGCTAGCGCAAAAGGTTAGCTTTCGCCGTCAAAGTCTGAGTAACGTGTTGGCAGCTGGTAGAGACGCTTCCCAGGCGTGGGGAGCTCAGAGCGTCATCTTGCAATGAATTCAGGCAGTGGGTTAGTCTTCATTCCCGAGCTGCTGGAGCCTCCTTGCCTTGCAGCCAACACAAAGCTTGAGGTGCATTGTCCATTACAGCTAGTGGCCATCAGCTGACGTTCATCTAATCCCCAGGGAGTCTGTGTGTGTGAGGAGCATCTACAAAACCCCCTCTAAGCTCTCTTAACTGCTATGGAAACCTGGACACTCATTAAACTGGCTTCTGACAATTCTGCCTGAAGAAATCAATCAGACCAACTCTTCTCTGCTATTGGGAAACAGCTCCTGGTTTTGGGTTCCCTAGGTCCATCCTTTTCCACCCTCCCCTTAAGTTAGGCAACATTTTCCATTTCTGAGGACTTGAGAACCACAGTTTACTATGACAATACCGAATCATTACAAGACAACCACTATCTTGGGTAGACAGCCCTTACAAAGAACGCAGGGAACTCTTTCACAATAATAATCAGTAACATGCATTGATCACTTACTATATGTCAGGTATAAATGTTCTATTTGAGTTATCTCACTTAATTCTCACAATTTAAGTCTCACAAGCCATATAAGTTGAGTTGTTGCCTGAGACTAAGAAAGGTTGAGTAGCTTTCCCACAGTCACATGGGTAGTAACTGGGGCTCCAACACCTGATTTCTCTTATTCTAGCTCCTGCGCTCTTGCTCTCGTTTCTGGGAGGTGGGCTGCTGCCACTATGAAATCCCTTTTACTGGTAGGGCAACTCAAGGTAAATGACCTGCCCAATAGATAAGGTCAACCAGGTGGTAGTTCCCAACCCTGATTGCTCGTTAGGATCAATTGGAGAGTTAAAAACACAACAACAAAATGCCCAGGCTGCATCCTTAACAAATCTGATTTAATTGATCTGGGAAGGGGCCCCAACATTAGTATTTTTAGAAAGCTTCCCAGGGGGTTCTAAAAAATGCAGTCAGGTTTGAGAATCTCTGACAAATCTACCAACTCCCAGTGCAGAGTTTAACCAACCAAAAAGCTTCACTGATCTCATATCCCCACCGGTCCAGCTGGAGAGTGCCTAGGGGGTACAGTTAGGTCACCCTGACATACCTGAGAGAGCTGAGAACGCTTGCTCAGTTTGCTCATCTGTAAAATAAGGAGAATGAAAGCTTGCAGAACTACTGATTACATCTGAGCTTGTAAAATGCTCATCCTAACACAGGGTAAGTGCTCAGTGAATGGCAGTGGGGTGGAGACAGTTGTCACCATCTTAAGGGCAGTTGTTTCTGAACCTAGTCCAGATCTCACAGCCCAAGGGCAGAACCTCATCAGCCATAGGCACTTGGAACAAGTGCCATCACTTTTGTCAAACTCTAACTCCTTCGAGTCAGTCCTGGACACACACACACACACGCACACACACACTCACACCCCAGCATCTTCACACCTACGTATGTGTCCAGGAAGTGGCCCCTTCAGCAACGTTCTGTGTGGATAAGCCATGATGACAGATAAGTGAGGCATCCTGGGGTTATCAGTGGAATCATTGCAGTTTGCACTGTAGCTCTGAGTATGCAGAGGTCCACGGCAGGACCTCCCAACATGGAGGAAACACAGAGAGGAATCTCTTATTACTCACTTGCCTAATCATTTCCACTTAACACACAGTGAAAGCAGAACTTTGTGACACGCTCTGTCTGGGCAAAAAAGTTCTGCTTTTTCTGGGAGATCTTGGAAAAAGAAAAAGTCCCAAAAACTTGGCCATGAGGGAGGGAGAGCTTCTCAACATTTCATCCACTCAACTAGTGTCCGTGGTCAGTTTCCTCACCTGAGAGCCATTCGTCTGTGTGCCTGGCACTGTCCTTGGGACCAAGACCTGAGCACAAGTTAGAGATGTCACTGCCCTGGAGTTGGCAATGGTCCTGGGGAGAAAACAGTTAAAGAGGCAACACCAGGGCTACCAATTAGGGCCCCTTTTCTGGGATACCTAAAAACCTTTCTATTCTGTCAGTGAGCACCCTGTTTCAGAAATCTCATGGCAATGTTGATATTCAGCCAGTATGCACCAGTATAGCCAGAATGGATACTGAACTATATTTGAAACACTTCTGAATCAGTTGGCAAACTGCTGTTGCCCTGACCATCCCCGCTGCCTGCCCCCCACCACCACCTCGAAAATGCAGCACTGAAAGGGTTAACGCCTGACACACAAGAGGTCCCCAGGACAATGCTCTAGCACCACCCCAGCCTTCTGATTGGTTAGTGCCTGTGGTGAACATGTTGTCCAATGTTCAGAACTTGACCTCTGCCTCTTGGTAAGTGGCAGCTCTAGAGTTCTTAGAGAGAGGTCTTAGGGTAATCTACTTGCAAGTTAGAGATTAGGGACCTATCTTGAAGCTGCACATGTACAGCAAGTTCAAGGATGTTACTTAGATTGTATGTCTATTTCGGATAGCTTAGGGTTGCTGATGGCTATTTTAAGGGCCTAAAGTCCTTACCTATACAAACCACTTCTGAGGAATGCTCCTACTCTAAATTTAAAATTAGGATGCCTACATTTCCAGGAAGACCCCACACACACAAAGAAAAAGAAAACTAACTCAATATATGGAATTCCAAATGAATACATTAAGAAAATAGTTTCCATTTAGAAAGATTAATAATAGGTTTCTATTATATGTGAGCCGTCCCCTGACCGGGAAACGTATCAGGAATTAGCAAAATATGACACAGCCCCCATAGTTTGCACATGAGAGCCAGCTCTGATGGCTGCCTCCAAAAGTTACTATGTCCTACTAGGACAGTAGCATTGCCCAGGGAGTGCCCAAGAAATGATGATTTAATGATGGACAATGTGGTCCCCATGCCTGAACCCTCAGACTCACTCCTTGCTCTTTCCCTGCTCTGCTCTGTGTCACGTCCCCTAACCCCACATTGTCTCTTGGCTTCCTAATGGGCCTAACCAATGGAAGCCGATTGAAAGGTAACTGGAGAGCAGAGTTAGGGGGAAGCCAGAGTATTTCTCCTCCTTCCTCTCTGCCTCAGGCAATACCCAGGGCTACAATCTATAACTGCGAAAGTACCAGCTCCCATAGGACAAAGCTGCCAGCTTCTACCAGGAAAATGGTCCCAAGGCTCTTGCAATTCTATGTCTTCTGGCTTTTTCTCTCTGGCTTTCAGCTCTTGGTGGTAATCTTGGGTTGCCTCACTGGCTGGCTCCTGTTGGCTTGTCTGCATACCCATCATTTGGCCAATTCCCTGAATAAAATTCCCTCTGTTCCATTCTGCATGGTTTCTCTTTTCCCAGTTGGACTCTGACTGATACACTGACTAACTGGGCTCTTCAGAGCATTCCTTCCCCTCTCCAGTCCTCAGTTTCCTTGTTTGTAACTGAGACTGGAGGAGGCACTTAGCAAGCTCCCTGGTATCTAGCAATGTGGGGCCCTGAACACTGGGGGACCTCCAAGGATTGAAATGCCTTTTGCACTTCAGGATGGTCTAGAAACAAGTACCTCATTTTGTTTTTCCTGAAGTCATTTTCATTTTGAACTGCAGCTTCAAATTCTTTCTTTGGAAACAGGCAGGGTAAAAATATTAAAGAATGTATTTTGAACTATGCCATTTTAAAAGCAATAGGTTCACTGTCTCTTTCTTATGCATTTCACAGTTTGGCATTTCCTTATGTTTTCTTTAACTATGTGCTGGAGGTTTAAATGGTTTTTCTCTCATCTTAATACTCTGTCATTTGGTGATATGACGTGTTGTGGTTGTATTCCCAATTTTTCTTTTTGCTTTAAAAAATTTTTTTTTTAATTTTAGATTTTGGCCATATAAATCATCATCTTTATGGATTGAGAGATTCTCATCATTTAGTTTTTCCTCAAGCCCCCATCTGTGCCCTGGATCATTTTAACTGCCTTTCTCTACATCCTTGGAAATACTTAGATGTTTCCTATGGCTGCTATAGGTGAACACTCAGAAGATATGCATGGCCTTGAGATTTAGGTGGAAAATGCTTCTGTTGGTTTCCCATTTTCCTTCTCTAAACACTATGTTGTATGCAGCCCCTCACCTCTACATTGACCCCATTCCCCAGGCAAGGTCCCACTAAGCCTGGCATGGAACAGCCCCTGTGGTCCTTGCTGGGCCCTCTGGAGCAATTTTGGCGGCAAGGCCTGTGGACTTCCTCAGCTGCCTCCCAAGCTTCTGGAGAGGCAAGACTCAGGCAACCAGAGAGCTAGAAGCATGTGTCATTCATAGCCAGATCCTTGGCAGGAGTGATTCAGCAGGCAGTGACGCATCAGCTTCTTAGAACTGGATTCTGAGAGGAAGGAAGGATGGCTGCACATGTGGCCTCATAGAAGCCACCCAAAGGGTTTGGAATCAGATATGGTTCCATTGAATACTCAATGTGAAAACTTCTGTAATAATAATGATCAACAATATTTGTTAAGCTCTAACTATATGACATGCACTGTGCAGAGTTTTCCTGCATGCATTATCTTATTTAATTCAAATAGTCATATGGTATAGATTTTACAGATGAGGAAACAGGCTGAGAGCAATTAAGCAACTTGACCAATATCATATAACTAGAAAGTGACAGAGCCAGGAAATCCCCCAGGTCTATCTGCTTTTGCAGTCTCTCTGCCACACTGCAAGTGATTTAAATTTTCTAAGCATCAGTTACCTTGTCTTTCTCATTAAGATATTAATATGACTATCTTACAGTATTATTTCACATTTTCTCCCTCTGTCTCTCTTTCTCATCTAACATTTGCTGAGTTTAACATTTGTTGAGTTTCTATTTTATCTATGCACCGAGTTACATCTGGGTAACAACAGGATTTGCTAGCTAAAAAACAAACAAAAAATCAAGTAGTTTTAAATAATTCAATAAGTGTGCAAAATTTACTGGCTGAGTGGAAGTCTCTCTTAGGTGGTACATGGGCCTGGACTCAAATGGGTCCTCAAAACACACGTAAAGAATTCAGAACACTGTAAAACAATGGAGGCACGTTCTCCCCTGCCCCTCACACACCCTGTTCGCAAGTGTGGAGTACTGGAGTAGCAGAGCAGCTGCAGGAAAGGGCCCCAGTCTGAGCAGAGAGCAACTCAAAGGGCACAAGTGAAGGCATCAGATCTTGCCTGTGTCTTATTCGATCCAAGGCTCTGATGGAGAACTGCAGGTCCTGAGGCAGTGGGCTGGCACCAGAAAGTTATTTGGAGGTGGCTGGAACCAGACCAGCAGTAGCAAGACAGCAATCCCTTTCCATTTGAGAATTTAACACTCAAGATCTCAAGAGTTGAGGAGTATACTGAGGGGTCTTGAGGGAGAGAGGGATGGGAGGTTGGGTAGAGTACGTGAGCAATATTTTGCAGGGCCACCATTTTACTCGCTCTCTCCTGAAAATAAGTGCATCTCCTGGTTGCCTATACGGAGGAACACTTTAGATGCATGAAACCAAACTTGTTTATTAGTGGGGGGACAAGCCGTCAAGGAAAGAGATAACCTGAATGAGGGAACTTGAAGCAGAAGTTGGTAACAGCTCTGACTTTAATGGAGAGATGAGCCTGACAATGACTGGGGCTAGAGCAGGAGCCAATAAAACATTTCTGTACTCAACTCTCTAGGCTTTGCTGCCTTATCTGATTATCTGGGTGATACTCCCAGTGTTCTGCAGGAGGGTGAGGGGACACCTGGTTGCCTTCACGATAGATGTGTCTCAGCAGGAGGTCACAGGTATGGACCATAGATTGTACATTCCTCTAGAGTCCAAATCAGACAAAAGCATATTAAAAGTTTGTCTTCTCTGATCTCTGGAGGTGGAAGCCTTCAAAGGGAAAGAGCAATCAATTCAGAGCTTTGGAAGCACAATCAATTATATACTAATCTGTGATAAATTTATGTTCCTCTTAAGTAGACGGTATCACCACCTGGCTTTCTTAAGCATTTTGTCAACATTATCTGTGTCTTTGCCTTACTTACAGCTCACAGCAGACAGAAACTGGAAGGAGAAGGCTTTCAAAAACAACCGCCATCACCCACAGCAAGAACTTAATGGGCCTCTAGAAAGAGTAGAAGCCAGGGAAAGCAGCATTTTAGGCAGGCCTTCACAATGTTTAGACTATTTTCCACTAGTCTTCGAAGTAAAGCCATCTTTCCCCAACAGAGAATAGGGAGTCTTGGGAAGACGGGTGGGGAGGAGAGACAAATGGGGAATGATAGAAGAGAGAGAGAACAGGAAGAGAAGCATTATTTAGGGAAATATTCCTAGCATAGCAAACACGCCCATACTCAAACTAGCTCGCCTGAACGCCCCCTTCTCTGAGGAGACTTCCTGGAGTCTCTGGGGTCACTACTGCCTTCTTTAGAGGGCCGTAGCCCTCTCCTTGCCCTCTATTCTTTACTGAATTGAAACAATTAATTTCAACATCTGTCCTCACCTTTAGATTCTGAACTTCCCAAGAACAGGGAAACATGCCTTCCATGTGTTGATACTGCCTGTGCCCATCACTGTGCCTGCACAAAGCAGGGCTCCTGCCTTGACTGCTGACTGTGCTCTTGCCGCGTGTGAATGACCCCCTGGCGGGTCTGTAATCTGTCCGACGGTAGGACCACCGTCTAGGTAAGTGAACTCTCTCACCAAGTTAGATCTTTTATTTTCCCTGAAGTTCTTATCTTTGTGGCTTTAACTTCTACATTAACACAAGCTACAAGTATCCCACATCATTGTTACATTTTAAGGATCAGTAAAAAGGTATTAGAAAGTGTGCTCAAAGCATGAGGGTTGTTTTCATCCTAATACTTAGTGAAACACAAAGGCAGACACCCACTTTGTATCTACAGAAGCATGGTGTGTACACACTCACACCTGCTGAAAACTCCCAAAATCAAACTGGTTGATGAGTTAGGATGGTAAGATTGCAGCTGTAGTTTTTCTCTTTAGGAAAAATTGCCTTTATGATGTTTATTTTGTTTGTACAAAGATAAATGAATAAATATACAAAGAAATACAAAATAGATCAGGAGAGAGGGGTAAACAAAAATCTCACTTAAATGTCCAAACTTCTGTTACTGAAAGAGCAAGCAATGTTTTCCTAGTTGCACAGAAAAGAGCAGATTGTTTAGAATAGCACAGTGCTTGGGTGTGAGAGGTCTTAAGAGATAGCATCTGAAATTCACTTTACCCCTCCCTCTGGGGTTATGAACTAGGGTTTGTTCTTGCCCTTCTAGTGGTCTGACTACACTGGTCAACTCAGTGTCAAGAAAAGGGCAAGAATTTTCTGTCCATTTCTGGTTGATGACATGCCCATTAGTCATCTCCTCTCTCTATCTACTCAGAAACAGCAAATATGCTGGGTGGCACAGGGTCCCTGGGAACCTCGGCAGGGCAACAGTTTACTGTTAGCTGGCCTGGTTCAGGGTGTGAATCCTGAACAAATTCCATGAAACTCCATGGTTGCTAAGAGACATAGTATCTTTAAATGTCAATTATAATTTCCCTCAAAATAGCTCAAAAATCATCTATTGTTTGAGCTTTAAAAGTTGCATTATCTGCTAGATTTAACATGATGTGGATGAAAATCTTGACTTCATCATTTACTAGCTGGGTAACAATGCTAAGTTACTTCTCTGAGCTTCATTTTTCCTTCTCCGTTAACAAAGAGTGGTGATAGGGAACAATTTCATGAACTGCAAAACACTCCGCCCGTGTTAGTTTGAACTACTTAATTCACACCATATGTGAGAATGTATGTGAAAAAGACCGAAAACAAAAAAGACACCAGAATATAAATGATTATCACAGGAGTTCCTGTGCCTCTTTGCTTGTATATTATTTTTGCTATGTTTGAAGTAGATACTAAAATCTGTGTGAAGTGAACATGAGGTGATCTGAAAATCAAAATTAATATTTAGCTCTTAAAAAGGAATTTGGGGATGACTTCTCAGTAATTATTTACTTTACAAAATAATTAACAATGGTTTATTATTATTATGTAATAGTATATATTATTATAAGTAATATTATTAAGGACCCAGATATCCGAGATCATTTTAAGTGTGATTTAATTCACAAAATGTTGTTTTGAGCCCAATTTGTAAAGGTATTGCAGCACACCAGGCATATGCTAAACTTTCTGGAGGACACTGGCAATTGAGACTTTAAGTACCAGATAAGAAGGAATTGCAGTTGACCCCTCCATGGTCTGTAAATGGATACCTCCAGTGTGCATATGCTGACATTAACAGCGGGGCCCAGCCATGGGTGTATGTGACTCTGTGCTCTGAACACACAGAAAAACCCCTTCCTTTAGGATCCCTTCCTCACTGACCCCTCTCTGGATTCATCCTCTGGGCTGTGCCCCTTACACCTGTGTCGGGGATCCTCCGGTGGTCCCAGACTCTGGCCCTGGGTACCTTTCTCTTAGTTCCAGCTGGGCATGGTAATGACACACTCTTTGAATCCATGGTTTAATGAATCCTTGTAGTATTCCTGCTCTTCCTGTCTGTGCCATTCTAACTTTAAATAACCAAACAGCAGCTGCTTGGAATCCAGTTGCCTGGACTTAGGGATTAGACAATCATGGCTCAGATCCTGACACTGACAGTGGCCAATTACTCACCCTGGGACCCTGGGCAAGATTACTTCAACATTCGAAGACCTAATCTTCCTCATCTGTAAATGGGGATAATAACATCTAACATGTAATTTTTTTTGTATTAAAAAGATAGGGTTTTTAGCATGGTGCCTAAGAAGTAGCAAACTCTCAGAAAGTTATGTCATTGCTGCTGTTATTATTATTATTATCATCATATCTAGAATCATCTTAGAAGTAAAAAGTGAATATCAATTTGGTCCTGGTGCAATGATTGTAGTATAGGACTTCGTGGCTATAGGTTTTATACATGTTCACATACAAATGTATATGATGCTCTCAAGAGCACATGGATAATCATCTGTATTCACTTAGAAAACCCTAAGCTGGATAATTAAAAGTTAATTTCTTTTTGACTTTGGAACGCCCTACATGATTTTTTTCCTGGAGATTTACCTCCAAACCACTTTTAGCTTGGATTAATATGAAAGCAAAATGAGATCTATATTCCGTAACATGCAAGAACAAACTTAGGGAAATGGAGTGGTTCAAAGTAGTTGAGGAACAGAGAGGAAAACGCAGTTGCATGTAGTTTATACACTTGCATCAGTTCACATATAGAGAATCAAAAGCAGCTTGAAAGAGAAGGAAAGGAGTGACTATAATGCTCAAAAAATAAATAAACCCACCAAAAAGGAATTTAACTGAGCAAGAGATCAGGAGTTTTCCTGTGGCTATGTGAGAGAGCCAAGAATGTTTGCCTGGAGAGGAAAAGACTTGGAGAGCCCTGGTCTCATTCGTCTGAAGTTTTTTTTTTTTTTTTTTTTTAGCGGTACGTGGGCCTCTCACCACTGTGGCCTCTCCCGTTGCGGAGCACAGGCTCCAGATGCACAGGCCCAGCGGCCATGGCTCACAGGCCCAGCAGCTCTGCGGCATGTGGGATCCTCCCGGACCGGGGCACGAACCCACGTCCCCTGCATCGGCAGGCGGACTCCCAAACACTGCGCCACCAGGGAAGCCCCATTTGTCTGAAGTTTGATGGGCCATCATGTAGAGGAAAGAGTTTGTTCTGTTTTGTTCCCAAGGGATAAACTGGACCAATAAATGAGAATAACAGAGAGATCTAGTTGGGTTCAACAGAAGGAAGAAATTCTTAACCATTCCAGTGGTTGTGGAAGTGGGGGGCAGGCAGCAGGAGCTGAGTGCCCACATCTTAGGGATGTTGTAGATAATATTTTGGTGGTGGGTTGGTGGTGGGGGGAGATTGGTTGCAGTGAGCTCTCTGATTCTCTGTAGATTTAATAAAATTTTACCAAGATATAGAATTTCTATGTTTTGTTTTCCTGAATATTAAAAGACATAATATCATTTACTAATCTCATCAAATGGATTGCTCCTTATTAAAGTGTGCAAAGAGATGGAATTTGCAACTATGCTATATAAATAAATATTATCTTTGAATGTTGAATATACATAAATATAGAGCAAACATTATTTTCAACATTCTGAAATAGCTTTGTAGGAGTTATGTAGGAGAAGAACTTCTAAAAATATCCTTCAGTTCTTTAAAGTTTCTTTTTTTTTTTTAATAATATGGACCATCTCAAAAACATGAGAGAATTACCAACTGTGAGTTATATGGGACAAATCTTTAAGAAATCCCGATTTATAATAATGCATTATGAATAATTATGTTCATAAAAAACTCCAATTTTGAGGATCTATATGCCATATGTGATGCTAACAGCTCCCTATGAGGTAGATATTTTTAGTAGTCCCATTTTATAGAGGAGAAAACTGAGGTTCAGAGAAATCTAGAAATTTGTTCAAGGCCACCCAGCTAAATGTGGAACTGACTCCCAGCCCCTGCTTTTTCCACTGTGTCACACTTCTTCTTGACCACTTCCTATCTTGCCTGAACAAACACAATTCAGGTCAAATGTCCAAACAACGATGACGTGCCCTGTCACGCCTTCCAATTAAACCCTGTAATTTCCAAGTCTGAGATGGAAATCCTTTGGCTGTATGTTCTTGTCTGGCCTGCCCAGGAAAATGTTTATTTTGAGATATGCCTCTCTCAGAATTGTTGGATGTTTTTGACAGTCATTCATACATGGACCATGTTGAACTGGAGGTACAGAGTTACTACTTCATCTCACAACAGAGACCGCCCCTTTGCCCCCTGCTCCCAATTTGGGTTCTGTTTCAAGGATGGTATTAAGGCTATTAGCAGGTCTGAAGAGACTATAAATAGAGTCCTGGGCTTTAGCCAATTCATCATGTTTATGTTTTTGGGTTGCATTGCAACCGTTGTTGGTAATTATAGACGCGTGGGTGAGGATGGGTACTGATGAACAGTTCCTCCTCCCAGTTTCCTCTTCGCACAAGCCCAACACTGGGGGTGTCTGAACTCACAATCTCATCATAAGGTCCCTCATGTCTAGTCACTGCTGTGTTTCCTGGCTAACTGATATAACCAGGGAGGATGAAATATCTGAAGGTATTCCACATCACCATCCAGGCTACAACCTGTGTAGTCAATGCCTTCTTTAAAAGAAATAATGTGACATCAAAGGAAAGTTGTTCCTCATCCTACCTGCAGATAGTAAACGCAAGAAAGATTTCCTCCTCTTTGTGATAACAAAGCATTTTCCACAGTCCCTGCAGATAAATATGTAAAGAGGATTCATGGATCTAATTGAAATGATGATCCCCAAGGGAACTCAGTGAAATAAGAGGTGCACTGTTTTCAGTAAATTGTTGTAATCTGTAAAATAATCTCTTTCGGTGCTCCAAAGGTAAAAGAAGGGAGGCGAAGGGAGGTGGGGAGGGGTCACCTTTTCCAGCTTTTCTCTTAATTCTCTGGTGTGCCAAGGGAAAGGGTTGGTCACAGACCAAGGATGCTCCCTGAGCTGCCCATGCAGCTACCAGAACAGTCAGGCACATCTGATTATAACCAGTCAACTGAACTTGGACTGTGAGAAAGAATGGAGTAGAAATAGCTGAGAGAAATAAAAGAAAAAATGCTGTCACCTTCAAGGTACACATTTTGGAGGACATTCTTCCCCACTCACCATTCTCACTGCATGCCTTCAGGCAACAGCAGCAGAAAGTCAACTAGAGGGAAAGAGAAATTGGGGCCAACTTGTGTGTGTGGGGAACTTGTCCAATTCCCTGTTACATGCCCCTGCCATGTCCTATCTTTGCCCCAACTTGTCTAGTTCATATACTCTGATGACAGGCTAAGCAGGTAGCTGTTCAAGCTGCTCAGAGCATCTAGCCAGGGTTGGGATAATATGGTGCATGAAGCCAAGAGGAAAATACCCATTTAGTATCCAGGGACAAGATTTTGAGGTCAAATAAGTATGTGACAGTTAATTTAAGCAATGAAAGAAGCCATTCACAGAGGACCACATATTGTGTAATTCCATTTATACGAAATTTCTAAAATAGGAAAATCCATAGAGACAGAAAGTAAATTAGCAAGTGGTACCTAGGGCTGAGGGGCACGGGAGGTTGGACAGTGATAGCTAAAGAGTACGGGATTTCTTTTTCAGGTGGTGAAAATGTTCTAAAATTGATTGTGGTGATAGATGTACAACTCTATAAATACATCAGAGGGATGTTGGGTAAATTGTATGATATGAGAATTATATCTCAATGAACCTGTTAAAAAATACATTTGGGGAGCTGAGCTGTGGAATACCACAAATACTGAGTAAGGAACAGTGAGATGGAGAATGCTAACAAGAGGTGGTCTGCTGGGCAGTCCTAGGAGGGAGGTCAGAGGTGTTGTACAGTTCCAGCTACAGCTCAAGTATTTTGAAAAGGGCTGAGATAGATACTCCCCTCATGTAAAAGACCACTGGAGATCATGATTACTCTAATCATGGATATGATTACCATAATCTACTTCTCCCATTGCAGTGGGATGAATCTGTCTAAAGTTGACCCCGGTGAATCTTGGTCTAATGATAGGATTATAGCTATGGAAAAATTGACTTCTTTTCATTTCTTGAAGCCTCATTAGAAACTTAGTTTGTGTGTTATGATCCTTGGAGAATAACTGCTCTTCCAGGTGGCAGTATTTTTCTATGTTTGCATTTTTTTTCAGGGTTCACTCAAAGAGTTCCAAACTTAGCTAATCATGGAAGTAGGAAGGTGGTTTTAGTTATATTTGAGGAAAAACCAAAAATTACTCCAGTATGTCTATAACAAATAATGAACGAGGAGCCATTTGTATTATACATAATCCACTCCTCAATGCAGTGACATGAGACATTTCATCTAGTATTTAGCATGACCTGGTCCTTCTACAATTCTCCAACCTCATCTCCCACTCTCTGTCTCATAGAGATTCAGAACTGTGACCCTAAATGCATGTCTGCATTTTTGTTCATGCTATTCCTTCTATCTACAACATCCTTTCTCCTTCCCCACACTTGGCTAGTTCCTACCTGGTCTTCAGGACTCTTCCAGGAAGACTTCCTTAAATTCTCAGGATGATCTGGGAGTCCTTCCTATGGTCCCATAGCACCCTGTTTATACTCGATCAACACATTTACTACATTGTAATGGGTTTATCTATTTATCTGTTTCCCTACTGGTCTGAAGGCTCCTTAGGGATCATCACCATATCTCTTTGTCCTCAGCTGGGCTAGTTCCCAGCACCTAGTACATTCTTAATAAATGTGTGTTGAACCCCTTTATTTCAAAAAGACTATGCAGCAGTCACCTAGAAAGTTTGGCTAAAGAAATTTGGTACCATTCCTCTTAACCCCAAATATCACCCTAATAATCAGGTCCATTAAAAAGGATCATGGAGTGGCAGGCCATTCTTAGTGTTCCCAAAGCCTTGCACATGGCCAAGCACACATACTAAGCCCTCCTTAAACCGATCTATCTACAGTCCTTCGACTGTCGTATGTTAACTATCTTACAGACAACACTTTTAATACCATAGAGAGTCCTACCCCTAAATTATTTTTCACACACTGAGTTCATATGTTCATTCATTATTTGACAAAAGAACACTAGGGATTTCCCCAAAACAGAGATGAACAACTGTTCAGTTTTGACAACAGCACCATCTTGGTAATGGAAGATTCGTGCAATTGTCTGCATATTCAAATATTAATTTACAAAAATGAGGGGGAAACAGAAAAAGAAAGTGCTGGTGTTAGTGAAAATAAGCAGAGAGATCTCATTAATTTAATAAAATTAAGACAAAAATAGAAATCATTAGGTGTGCTAAAAGTGGCCAGTCTTTAGCTGTGATTGGATACTCAAGGGAGGAGAGGTTGATTGTATGTTCAATTATGAATAAAAAGAACAAATTAAAGAGCATGGGTGGGACTTCTCTGGTGGCGCAGTGGTTAAGAATCTGCCTGTCAATGCAGGGGACACGGGTTTGAGCCCTGGTCCGGGAAGATCCTACATGCCGCTGAGCAACTAAGCCCGTGTGCCGCAACTACTGAGCCTGCGCTCTACAGCCCACGAGCCACAACTACTAAGCCCTCGTGCCACAACTACCGAAGCCTGCGTGCCTAGAGCCCATGTTCTCAACAAGAGAAGCCACCACAATGAGAAGCCCACTCACTGCAAGGAAGAGTAGCCTCCGCTCGCTGCAACTAGAGAAAGCCCACGTGCAGCAATGCAGACCCAACACAGCCATAAATAAATAAGTAAGTAAGTAAATAAATAAATAAATAAAATAAAGAGCATGGGTAAAATTCTGGGACTGTAGTGCCAAATATAGTGTCCAGAAGGCAAAGCATAGTTAGCATTCTTATAATTATATTAAAAATAATTAAAAGTCCTCCTCTGGAAGTCCTCCTCCATCTTAGCCAAACCAGATAGCATCTATGTCTCTTGCTTGATATCTACACCCTTGATTTTCACTTTTTCATGAATGCATTATATATCAAAGCAGGAAGTGACTTGTGTCACATTAGAGATTCTTAAAGCCTTTTCCAGTCCCAAGAAACTTTGCAAGGAGTAACACTTTAAAAGGAAATAATAGCCAACTGAGGGCAAAACTCAAAGATTATATCTTGGCTGTAGCTTTACTGCTAAGTGATTAAAAACACAGACATAAGAGTCAGACACATCTAAATCACCTAGCAATGTGTCTTGATCAAGTTACTTAATCCACCAAACCTCAGCTTCTTTATCTGTAGAATGAGGATAATAATAGTATCCATCCTGTAGGGTAGCTGCAAGATGCAAATGAATGAATATGTTCAGTGCCTGGTACTTACTCTGAGCTTGTAATATAAAAGTCATTGTCTAGGAGGGAAGAAGGATGCTAGAAGAGATGGGAAGGGCTCAACTTGGACTACTTCACAAACTGTCAGGGGCCCCACTGAATCCTGAGTCCTACTGAAACCTCAATGCAGAAACATTACAACTTCTATTACGACTCCTGATCTACCCACTGGGTCATTCTGGCTTCTGCTGGAGTGAGTGGCAGTGTGCTATTTATTTACCTAATGACTCCTTCCAAATCAGAGAAGTTGGAAACCCTGACAGTTGTTCCACCCATTACTTTTTTTGTTTCACCACCTCTGCACTCGGGAAGGTGTGTCTCTGGTATTGTTGTCACATCTGCACTTTGATTTTTCAGTTGTCTGAGGCTCCCAGCTCTTTGAAATAGGTGATTACAACTCTACAATTATAAAATTAGAAGCGGCTGGGTTTAGGATATGCTGTTAAAAACAACACAGGGGCAGGCTAACACTGTGTGATGGATGCCAGGCACCACAACCTCCTAAAACACACATTTGCCACCCTGGGCTTCTGTGTTTGCTCCCCTGACATGGTCGGGACTGTACCCCGACTTCCATTCTGACAGCTTTCTTACCTACATTCTTTTTTAACAGTTTACTAGGGTTTAATGACATTATTTATTGCTGTTTAACATTTATTATTTATTACTTTTAGCCTTGCTTATTCAAATATTTTGAGAAAGTCTTGTACTTCTAATATTGCACCAAGACCTGAAACACCCTCAAGGAGCAAGCCCAGTTACAACAGAGCGAGAATCAGGAAGAGGGGTGGGGGGACAGCAACAAACATGGAGGAAAAGGAAAGAATGAGATAAAAGAAAAATACTCAAGACTATGATACAAAAGTACCCAGCCCAGGGCCTTGAACACAGTGGGAAGTGCTCCGTAGTTGAAAAGTCTGCAACCTTTCCTGTCTCATCAGGCTGCCCTAGCATTTCTGCTTGTAAAATAAGTTCCAGACAAAATCAGTAGTCATATCAAAATTAGTAGTCCTAAATATTTTGCTGATGTTCTCTCCTTTCATAGGCAAACCTTCTGAATGTACTGTCAACACTCACAGTCTCCATTTCCTTACACCTGAATGCTCCCCACCTACTCTAATCTGACCTCACACCTACTGCCCCTCTGTAGCCCCACTGTAGCTGCTCTCCTTCAAGATCACTGGATGCCTTACCCAGTGGGTGAGTCTCCACCTCCCTGGCCTCTCTGAAGGATATGACACTGTCAACCAGTCTCTTCATCTCAAAACCCTCTTCCCTACCTTCCTTGCCACAGTTTTCCCTTCTTCAGTTTCCCTTTCTGGCCCCTCTTTCTTTGCTCACTGCTTTCAGTTGATGAGTTGAAGGATCTATCTTTGATTTTCTGTCCTTCTCACAGGATATAGCCATCCTCTGCCATGATTTTAACTACCACCAACATCCAAACAACTTTCATATTTTTCTGGTCCTCTCTGACCTACTTTTTGAACCTCAAACCCACATAACCAACTGCATGCTGTGCCTCTCCTCTTGGATATCCCACAGGCATCTCAAATGCAACATGCACAAAACTGAATTAATTCTCTCTTACACCCTCTTCTCTCCACATCATCTGTAGTCACTCAAACCAGAACTCTGGGTGTCATCTTAGATTTCTCATTTTCCTTTAACTTCCACTCCCGCCCCTGCTATATGTCCACTGGGTCTTCGGATTTATATCTTTCAAAACTTTCTCTAATCCGCACACCCACTGCCTTAGTTGCAATTCTTATGTCTTTCTTGAATTCCTTTAATAGCCTCTCAACTAGTTTTCCTGCCTCCTGTCTTGCCATCTTCTGACCCATTCTCCCCACAGATACCCAAGTGATCTTTCCAAAATGAAACTCTGGTAAGTCACTACCTTACTTAAAGCCTAGCCATCGGCTCCCCATTGCTTACACGGTGGAATAAAAACCCATTTTCAGAGCCTGCCAGGAGCTCTTTGATTTGACTGCTGTATTTCATTACTACTATTCTCCCTTCCCTCTCTACAACTTATATCCTGGGCATCAAGCTTCTAGATGTTCCCCCAAAGCATCATGCTGCTCCATGCTTTTCCATGCTGTTCCATATATTTGCAAATGCAAACAAATTTTTTTTTCCATTTGCCTTTCCATCTCATTCCCACATAGACAAGTGCCTATTATTAACAAAGGCCCCGTCCCTCTCCCCCTCCTCAGAGAGCTGACGACTTTCTCTGGTCTACCACAGTATATCTCTGTCAGGTATCTACCACACTTATTTACATGTCTGTCTCTCTGCTAGACTGAAAAACTTAAGGGTGGGGAATGATGTCTTATTTGTCTTTACCCTCACTCCAGTGTGCAGGGCCTGCCATGAAACAGGCGTTTATTCCGTGTTTGATCAGTAAGAGAAGACAGCGCCTCATTATCCTTCAAATCAACCGGAATTGAAAATCCAAGAAGCCACCTTTGATAGCACCAAGTTGCAGTCTCAGTTGCTCAGTCTGAGCAGCTCAGCACAGCTTCCTGAGCCCTCCACCAGTTCAGAAAGCATCCAACCTGCCATGAAGTGTGCACTGCATTTGCTGAACAGGAGTCAACGTCAATCCCGCTGATAGGGTGGTCTTTGCCTCCTTTCGCCCAATCTCATACCCCGCGAATTGTGCATCTTAAAGGTCACGGTCATAGGTGGTCTTTATCAATCAAAGCATCAGTAGAGAAAAAAATCCCACTCTGGGATATCGTGAGACATGTTGGTTTCAAAACATTGCAGATCGTTAAATGAGTAATGTTAATGTGATCTCAGAATAGTAAACACACCCCCACATGGATAATGATATTACTTGCATTATATGGAAAGGAAAAAAAAGCAACATTTGGCTGAAAGGACTATGGAAGAGATGTCTGGATGGGTCATTCAAGTTCTATTAAGACAGGTAAATTGCATTTTTCTAACTGTCTCCCCCGAGTGTGGGCACACACACTCCCAAATCAAATCTTTCCTCTGGGGTAGGGTGTGTGATTTGGGGGAAGTTCAGGGAAGTGGGGAGCACACACATAGAGGAAGAAAACAAAGGCCTTCATTTTCTAAAACTCACTCACTCTGATTGAGAAAGAGTTTCTCAAGAATTGTGAATGTCCTGTACAGGAAGTAACACTTCATCACACGGCTAATAATCAGCCCTGTGCTTGTCAGGGATTGGTTTTTCCCTTCTGTGGTGAGAGGATGGCCCCAGGCAAGCTTGGACACCTTCAGCATCCATCTTCCAGCATGTCTGAGTGCACTGGTCCCATTACTTTAATTCACATGGAAGACTCACGACAGTGGGGTGGAGTGGGAGAAGGGTTCTTCTGCAGTTTCAAAAGGTTTATATGGAGCCAGGCTAAAGTCCTGCCCCAAATTGCCTTTTCTACACCAAAGTAGCTTGCAGGGGGCCTGCGCATGTATCAAGTCAAACAAAATGTACTTTCTTTTCCCCCTCCAGCTCACTTGCCTTTGCTTCTTCTCTCTCGGAGAAGTTCTCCCCCAGAATTCAGCATCTTGAGGGCCTCTTATCCTTAAAGAAAACAACCCAATCAGTTAATTCACTCCAAGATACTGGCAATTCAATAAGACCAGTGTTTACATTTAGAGGAGATATGAATACTTTACCCAAGGGAATAACTCTCTAGCGGTGAAGTTTCTGGTCCTATCATGGGACTTTCCAGTGCCTCTCAATTCCTACGATATTGGTGACTACCGATGATGAGGGCATGTAAGCATGATCCTCATGCTTGGGTCATATTTCATTCCCTGACAAGAGGCTGGTAGCTTTCCTCATGTTATCAAGTTGCTTTTATGCAGTGCCTGTTTTAGTTTTTTTTCAGAAACACTGTGCAGAATAAGTTAAATCCCAAAGGTCCTTGTCTCACACCCAGCGAACCTTAGCATATTGGCACTCTATCCCAGACTTCTTCGACAGAGAAGACACAGGCCAAGGAGGGACACGGAAGTTGTCATCACATGAGCCCTTAGGTTGTGTCAGTTTTTAAGACCCAAGTCATTAGGTAATCTTACAACAGATACATGAAGGTACTCATTCATTCATTTATTCAATAATCATTTATTAAGCTCCCAGTGCATGCCAGGAATTGTTCCAGAGAGGCACCAAAGAACAAAATTGACAAAGTCCCTGCCCTGGTAGAGCTTAAAGTTGGAAATTGGTTTAAACTATTTCTATCTGTCTCCAGAAAGCAGAACTGGAACAAATGGGTATGAGTCTCAGGGAAGAAGATTTCTGTTTCACACAGCATACGACCAAATATGGAATAATAATGAGCTCCCTGTTACTGGAGGGGTCTGAAAAGAAGATGCATGACTGCTTGCTGCAGAGAATCATGCATGCAGCTGGACTAGATCCACTGTCTTCAATTGTTTCTTTTAGCAGCTGGTGACTTTTCTCAAAATTTTAACCTGCATCGCCAATATATTAAAAAGCAGAGTTGCTGTGGTTGAAGTGTTAAATATGGATCTAGAGGCCTCCCCTAAACGTCACTCTGTCCAATATACCCTAGATATCCACAAGCCACTGGATGAGATGGTCATGAAGCTCCCTGTTTACCCTAGAGTTATGGGAAGATCTGTGAATCTAAGTAGGATGTCAACCTACTTAGTCACCAGAGTCTTCCCCTCCCTCTTTCCCATTTCCACCTCTTCCTAGGAGAGAGTCTGGTGAAGCCAGAGAAAAGAGGCAGAGGCTCCAGGAGTATAACAGGACACTTAAAGAATGCTATCTGAGAATCCACCTGTATTCTTTATCTTTTAACACAAGGTTTACTTTCTAGAAGTGGACTCTCTCATCACACCCTCTCAGATGTAACAGGTGTGTTAAGGGATTGCACATTATTCTGCAGTCTGGAGCAGGAAGTTGGACATGCAGTCTCCCTTCAGATTTGGTGCCTGGAAAGTCCCGCCCCATCAGGCACACTGTGTTTGGAAAGCAAAACCTCCAGCAGGTCAAAGGACTCTGGGCAAGCAGCTATTCACTGGCTTGGGGCTGGTGATGCAATGTAGGACAGGGGAACCTGGCAACTTGAAAGAGCTTCAAGTCTTCCCAAGCATACAGCTACCACACAGAGCCTCAAGTTTGCCGAATCATAACCTTATCCTCCTCCCACCTAGAATTTTCCTGACAGTCCCTGAAAAGTTCACCCAAACTGGACTCACATCATCTAGCTTCATAGTCTACAAAGTTGTGAGCTAAAATATGTGAGTCAGTTGATCTTTTCCAAAGTGTGTAACATACAGGAAACATGATTTGTGGGAAGATGTTAATAGGTGTTACTCAAGAGAATTCTGAAAAGTACTACTTTGAGAAACTCTGCTTTAAACAAAACTAAGCAGGTTTCATTACTGCAGGACTTTTCAGAGCCTTGAAAATGCTAATGTGAACTGTGACTCTCTGAGAAGGGAATACAGTATACAGTATTTTCTAACTGTATTTGAACTCCAAATACTTTTTCTCACAGGACAACTTAAAATACTCCATTTTCCTAAAACACACTTGGAAAATGCTGTCATAAGCCAAACACTTAACCAAATTATATGAAGTTAATCTTTTACTCAAGTAGGCCAGTATTTCCAAAGTATACCAATGTCTTATCCACCATTTGGGGAGAAAAGATATCATATAGATGAATTGTCTACATAACTGAAGCTTCAGACCCCAAAACAATTAAGCCATTTTATCTGAAAACCTTTCTAAAGTGTATATACATCTTTACTTTTGATTATGAAAAACAAAACAATTCTGAGTATAAAAGTAAACATATGCTTATTTTTAAAAGCTTGAAAATTTGGAAAAGAAAAAATAAGGCAAAGTTACTCACAAACCTATAGCTCTGTTAGCATTTGATGTAAATTCTCTAACCTTATTCTGCATGAAATATCTGCCTTAATATAGAATAACTGACACAATTCACTTAATATTTTCTATGTCATTAAACATTCTTTGAAAATATGTTGGGGCTTCCCTGGTGGCACAGTGGTTAAGAATCTGCCTGCCAATGCAGGGGACACGGGTTTGAGCCCTGGCCAGGGAAGATCCCACATGCCGTGGAGCAACTAAGCCCGTGCACCACAACTACTGAGCCTGAGTTCTACAGCCCGCAAGCCACAACTACTGAGCCCACGTGCCACAACTACTAAAGTGTGCGCGCCTAGAGCCCAGGCTCTGCAGCAAGAGAAGCCACCACAATGAGAAGCCCGCGCACCGCAGTGAAGAGTAGCCCCCGCTCACCGCAACTAGAGAAAGCCCCTGCACAGCGACGAAGACCCAACACAGCCATAAATAAATAAATAAATTTTTTTTTAAAAAGAAAGAAAATGTATTTTAATGGCTCTGTAAGAGTCTGTAAAATAAATGTATCATACTTCATTTAACCATTACCTTCATGGGATAAATCAGTTGTTTTATTATAAATAAGAATGAATATCTTTTTTTGTAAAGAGTTGTCTCTATTTCTATTTCTTTTGAATAAATACCTAAAAGTAGAATTAATATGTCAAAATATATAAGTATCTACAGGCTCTTGATACATAGTGTTGTGTTAAATTGCCTTCCAGAGGATTTGTACTATTTATATACTCCCAGCAAGTTATGAGAGTGATATTTTACCACGCCCCCACCAACATTAAATGTTATCAATTTTTTTAAAAAGTGTTAATTTGATAAGTTAAAACTGCCCTAACTGTTTTCACTTTTCATGACCAGTGAATTTAAACATTTACATATACTAATTTACCACCAATATTTTGTCCTCCTATGAACTGTCTACATATAATATACCATTTTTCTCTTGTGGCCTTAATATTTTTCTCGTTGATTTGTGTGAACTCTGTTAAGGTTACTGACGTAATTTTTGTGACAAATAATTCTCGCAGCTTGCTGTTTACCTTTTAATTTGGCTTATTATTTTTAATAGGTAAACATTAATATCTATTTATATTAAAATATGGCACCCTTTCTGTTTTCATTCCTTCCTTTGTTTTCATGCTTAGAAAATCTTTCTCACTGAGAAATCAGATGAATGTTCACTAGATTGCCTCTAGATGTTTTATGGTTTCATTTTTTTAAATCCTGTTTTAAAAAATATGGTGCACTGCTTGTTTCTAAAACTGAATAAAACATTTTCTTTCTTTTTTTAAAAAAAAACGTTTTCTTAATGACTCAGGCAGGGTTACAGTTTTGAACAGTATTTAAAGCTCTGTGTCATAGAACAGAACACCCCCAGGCACTATGGTAGAGAGAATTTTCCCCATTCTCTGTGACCTCAGTCTCTGTGATTTGCTAGTTCTGTGGCTGATTTTCAGTTCTGATCTCTTCTTTTGACATTGGGCTTTCAGCTCTCATTTCCTATTGTAGACGCTATTGTGCCTATTGTCTGCCACTCAGTGCTCCCTGCTTTTAAAAGCTCATACATCAAATAACCATAGCTGTATTACCATGAACTAAGGATATGTATAGTTGAGCTTGGGTGTGGAAGGCAGAATAACGGCCTCCCAAAGATGTTCATGTCCCAATTCCTAGAGTCTCTGAATATACTGTGCTATATGGCAAGGGAAAATTAAGGTTGCTGATCAGCTGAGATGTGGAGATTATTCTGAATTACCGGTTGGGCTCACTGTAATCAAAGGGTACTTAGAAGTGAAAGACAGAGGCAGGAGAGTCAGTGTCAGAATGATCTGATAAGAGAAAGACTCGACCAGCCATTGCTGGCTTTGATGATTGGAAGGGGGCCACAAACAAAAGAATTCAGGCAGCTGGAAGCTAGAAGCTAAAAAAGGTAAGCAAAGGAGGTTCTCCCTGAGAACCTCCAGAAAGGAATGCAGTGTTTTTGACAGCTTGATTCCAGAGAGACCCATCTCAAACTTCTGACCTCCAAAAATTGTAAGACAATAAATTTGTGTTGTTTTAAGCTACTAAATTTGGGGTGATTTGTTACAGCGGCAATAGGAAAACAACACATGAGGCCTAGAAGTCTGTTAACAGAAAAAATTGCATGGGCTTTAGTGCATGACCTTGATGTCTGCCAGTTTGGCTGCTCTGAGGTTTTATTTCCACCACTCTCCCTCCTAATTATTTCCATGGTTGCTGGAAATCCAACCTACATCTTAGATCAGAGCCTAAGTAGGACATTTTTATTTTACAAGAACTGGTCCCTACAAATTAAGTTGCAAACATTGGGTCAAAGGGTGAAGTAGAAGGAAGCTTCAGAGACACAGTATTTTTAAAGTTTTTCAGAGAAATCACAAGGCTGGACCATCTGCTCAGTTTGGAAGAAAGACCATCCAAGAGAGGGTCGCGACCCCTGGCCTGGGTGAGAGCATCACTGTTAAATTAACATCTGCACTGAGTCAGATAACCAACACTTCTTTAGGTAAAATCCCCTCTGTCTCTAAAATACTGGGTACTTCGTGGGCATGAGATGTAAAGAATCCACTTAGCAGAGTCTTCTGGGAGTAAGGCTGGGAGGTTAAATGGATTCTGTGCCACCAAGAGCCTTGGATCCAGACTGAATGATAGAGCATGAACTAAGTCAATAAAAACGCAGGTTAAAAAAAAAAAAACCCTCAGGTACTCCTCAAGAATAGTACACAGATAAGAATAAGGGAGGATCAGGGAAGAAGGCGCCAGCATTGGGCAGAGGGAACTTGCCTCTAAAATGCAACAAGATGTTTGCCCAGTGGCCTAAGTGGAGACTGCACTTGGATAATTTGTTGTGATGGATGTTAAATAACAATCTGAAGAGTGTGTGTTATTTATCTCTGTATTCCTAATGTCCGCCGCAGTGTCCTGCATGTAGTAAGTGCTCAATAAATTCTTGTCATGAGAATGAACAAATGAATGAATGAATTTAGTAACCCTCTGCCATCTTTAAATCCCACCCTGGGGCTAATAACAAAGATCTCATATCACTCCTTAATAAATTTTTCAACCTTAACATAAAAGACTAATACATGCAGCTCTACTCAAGTTAAACTTAGGATGCAAAAAATGCAATGAGGAAGTATTTTATTAATATATTAGAATTCTTTTTATTACAAGGGAGAGTTATAAGATTTGGGGTGATGAGAAAGAAAAGCAAAATGCTTAAAGGTAGAAAATAATAATTATATCATAATGTAATATGTAGTTTTAATAACTTAATGCATGTATGGCATTTAGAGAGCAGTGCCTGATGTAAATGCACTCAATAGATGGTGACTATCATTTTACTCTTCAACATTTTTACATGTTCTCCAGTGATTAAAATGTAGTGCTCAGAAAAAATAATAATTCAAAACCATTATTACAATAAGACCAAAGAATGTATAGGTTTGTTAATTTATGAGAAAGAAAAGTAACTAATGGATGATGACAAGACTATCCTTACATGCATACACTGGCATACAGGATATGCACAGTTATAAAAATAAGGGCATGGATTTAAATATATTTTCTTGGCTGTGTTCATTACTTAAAGGATGACATAGTGAATCCATTACTAAAGTAAAGAATACTTCTTCAAGGTGGTATTAATACTATAAGTTTTGAATGTGTTGATCTTTACATATAAATAGGACACTTCAGGATAAATAAACCAAATAAGTTTAACTCAGTGTCTAGAAACATGAGCACCAAGATGAAAGGTAACATACAGATCCGATATATAGGACAGTGTTGATTAAGCCATATCCTTAAGGTAATAAAATTCACTTTCAAAGTACTTACTGGGGCATTTGAAGACTCACAGGGAATTACTAGACCCAAAAGTAAGAAAAGATCAACTCTTCTAAAAAATAAAATAAAAAACACAAACTAATTTAAAAAAAAACCCCTCCCAGTTAGGAACTTTGACTCCATGTTTGCTGTGATGGAGGAGGAGAGAGGTCAGATCCATTCGTCGTCATCAAGAAAGCAATAGGATGGGTGTGGGTCTGAGGTTGCCAGTGTAGACTAACTAAATGATCTACATTTAATATAAATGACTACATAGCTTTCTCCTTTCTTGATTACCAACGTAAGGTGGCAAATGTACAATTTTAACACCACTGGGTTAGAGTTATTCCAGCACTTCCTTCTCTCCAAAGTCCCTAGACATGTCGATAGCCCTTGTTCTGGAGATAAATGCATCAAGACCTAAGTGATGCCATTTGAGGCCCAAACTGGTTTTACAATTGACTGATGTGAGCACCATTTTCCAGCTCACATTTGTGGAAACCTACAAAGAAGAGAGTAGGTTCTTCTGTTTCTCAAAAGAAGACTTCTGAGCCCTTGGAAAAGAAGCTGCTGATACTGGCAGCTAGTATGGGTTCATTGATAAACAGTTATGTCAACCAACTGCACTTTGTTTTTGTTGGGGCTTCTAGAGCACTTAGTGAAAGGAGCAGCAAAGACATTGTGTGCCTTGATTTCAGCAAAGCATTTGACAAGGTCTCTCATAATGTCCTTGTGGAAGCTGTGGTCTGGAGGGTAGAACAGCTGATGGACTGTTCTTTCAATGGCCAAAGACTGATGGGCTGACCAGGAGGGAGTCTCTCCATTTAGATGCTTCAAGGCAATACTGTCCCAAAACTTTCATCAAAGATTCAGATGAAGCCTGGATTAGATTACCCAACACGCATGCTACCATTGGGAAGAGTTATAATTCATGATCCTGGTGGCAACCAAGCAAAGGGAACAGAAGAGTCGCAAGGTGCGTTATTAGTTTGGGCCATAGGGAGGTGTCCAAATCTGGCTGCAAATCAGAAACACCTGGGACGATGTTGAAAAATATGGACACTCAAGGCCTTACCCCAGACCTACCTAACTAGAATTTCAAGAGATAAAGTCCTAGCATATGTATTTAAAAAAAAAAAAAAAAAAAGGTGATTCACAGGCAATCAGCCCAGTTCCCCACTTTCAGAACCACTAAATTAATGGTATTTAGTAAAGACGTTTTTCCAGGGTCATAAATGGTCCTTACCTGGTAGTCTAGAGATCTTCATGGGCTTTCAGATTATGAGAAAATCCTTCCCTACACTCTGGCTCCAACCAGCCTTGACTCTTCCTCATGGGGGCAGGGCAGGGGAGAGGAAGAGCACAGCATCTGGTAAAGAGAGCACAGGTTGATGTCAGCCAGACCTGGAGTCAAGCCTTGCTTCTGTGACCTACCAGCTGTGCAAGAGGGTCTATGCCTCCATTGCCTCATCTTAAATTGCAAGGATTTAATGAGACACACATGTAAAAGTTCTGCCTGGCACATAGGTGGTCAATTAATGCCAGCTACTATTATTAATAGATTGTTTGGCAAACTCCTCAATTCTGTGGATTCCAAGTCTTCAGTTTTACCAAAACATGCCTTTTCGGCAGCTCTGTCCAGAGAAGGAAAGAAGCCACCATATATTGACCATCAACTGTGTGCTGGGCATGAGGTCCCTCTCAGATCTAATCTTATTTCCTTCCTTGTCACCAAAACCCTCATTTTCGCACATGTGGAACCTGAGGCTCAGAGAGGTTAAATGACTTCCCCCGAGTCACCCAGGTAGAAAGGGTCAGACACCAAGAATTTGGCTAATAAACTTGCACTGAGGATTCCCCACAGCACTTTTTTAATGGTTAATACAAGGAGTGGAGAAAGCTTTGCCCTTTAAAAAAATCTAAAGAGAGACATTTTGAAACTGCGAGGGAGGGGGGAAGTTATACCACCTACACTCTCCATTATCTGAACACTCAGCAAGTAGCCAGAGGAAAAGCCCTACAGACAGGCAGTCATTGCTGGCTTGCTCGCTCTCTCTTTCACACACACACACACACACACACACACACACACACACACACACCCCACAAGGATCCCTGGCCACCTTATTTAAAATTATAAAACCTCCCCCATAACACTCTTATTTCTTCCCTTGCTTTATTTTTCTTCTTACCACTTAATCACTACATCACATATTGTCATTTTGGTTATTTATGTTGTTTATTGGGACTCTTCCCCAGTAGAGTGTTAGCTCCTTGAGTGAAGGAATTTTTGTCTATTTTGTTTATTCCAATATACACATGCCTAGAACAGGGAGGCACACATTGACATTCAATAAATATTTGTGGCATGAATAAATGGATAGGTGAATAAATGGATAGGTGAATGGTTGAATAAAAAGTCTAGAAAAGTACCAATCATAATTTTGACAAAATTCAACACCCATTTATGACAAAAACTCTCCAGAAAATGGGCATAGAGGGAACCTAGCTCAACATAATAAAGGCCATATATGACAAACCCATAGCAAACATCATTCTTGATGGTGAAAAACTGAAAGCATTTCCTCTAAGATCAGGAACAAGACAAGGACGTCCACTCTCGCCACTATTATTCAACATAGTTTTGGAAGTCCTAGCCATGGCAATCAGAGAAGAAAAAGAAATAAAAGGAATACAAATTGGAGAAGAAGGAAAACTGTCACTGTTTGCAAATGACATGACACTATACATAGAAAATCCTAAAGATGCCACCAGAAAACTACTAGAGCTAATCAACGAATTTGGTAAAGTAGCAGGATACAAAATTAATGCACAGAAGTCTCTTGCATTCCTATACACTAACAATAAAATATCAGAAAGAGAAATTACAGAAACAATCCCATTTACCATTGCAACAAAAAGAATAAAGAACCTAGGAATAAACCTACCTAAGGAGGGATAAGACCTGTACTTAGAAAACTATACGATACTGATGAAAAAAATCAAAAATGACACAAATAGATGGAGAGATATACCATATTCTTGGACTGGAAGAATCAATATTGTGAAAATGACTATACTACTCAAAGCAATCTACAGATTCAATGCAATCCCTATCAAATCACCAATGGCATTTTCCACAGAATTAGAACAAAAATTTCACAATTTGTATGGAAACACAAAAGACCCCGAATAGCCAAAGCAATCTTGAGAAAGAAAAATGGAGCTGGAGGAATCAGGCTCCCTGACTTCAGACTATACTACCAAGCTACAGTAATCAAGACAGTATGGTACTGGCACAAAAACAGAAATATTGATCAATGGAATAAGATAGAAAGTCCAGAGATAAATCCATGCACCTATGGTCACCTAATCTATGACAAAGGAGGCACGAATATACAATGGAGAAGACAGTCTCTTTAATAAGTGGTGCTGGGAAAACTGGACAGCTACATGTAAAAGAACAAAATTAGAACACACCCTAACACCATACATAAAAATAAACTCAAAATGGATTAAAGCCTAAATGTAAGACCAGACACTATATAACTCTTGGAAGAAAACAGGAAGAACACGCTTTGACACAAATCACAGCAAGACCTTTTTTGACCCACCACCTAGAGTAATGAAAATAAAAACAAAAATAAACAAATGGGACCTAATGAAACTTAAAAGCTTTTGCACAGCAAAGGAAAACATAAACAAACAAAAAGACAACCCTCAGAATGGAGAAAATACTTGCAAACGAAGAAACTGACAAGGGATTAATCTCCAAAATATACAAGCAGCTCATGCAGCTCAATATCAAAAAAAAAAACAAAACCCAATCAAAAAATGGGCAGAAGATCTAAATAAACATTTCTCCAAAGAAGACATACAGATGGCCAAGATGCACATGAAAAGATACTCAACATCACTAATTATTAGAGAAATGCAAATCAGAACTACAATGAGGTATCACCTCACACCAGTCAGAATGGCCATCATCAAAAAAAATCTACAAACAATAAATGCTAGAGAGGGTGTGTAGAAAAGGAAATCCTCTTACACTGTTGGTGGGAAGGTAAATTGATACAGCCACTATGGAGAACAGCATGGAGGTTCCTTAAAAAACTCAAAATATAGCTACCATATGACCCAGCAATCCAAGTACTGGGCATATACCCTGAGAAAACCATAATTCAAAAAGACACATGCACCCCAGTGTTCATTGCAGCACCTATTTACAATAGCCAGGTCATGGAAGCAACCTAAATGTCCATCGACAGATGAATGGATAAAGAAGATGTGGTACATATATACAATGGAATATTACTCAGACATAAAAAGGAATGAAATTGGGTCATTTGTAAAGATGTGGATGGACCTAGAGACTGTCATACAGAGTGAAGTAAGCCAGAAAGAGAAAAACAAATATCGTATATTAATGCATATACGTGGAATCTAGAAAAATGGTACAGATGAACCTATTTGCAAAGCAGAAATAGAGACACAGATGTAGAGAACAAATGAGTGGACACCAGAGTGGGGAAAGGAGGGATGGGATGAATTGGGAGATTGGGATTGACATATATACATCACTAGGTATAAAATAGATAACTAATGAGGACCTGCCATATAGCACGGGCAGCTCTGTTCAGTGCTCTGTGGTGACCTAAATGGGAAGGAAATCCAAAAAGGAGGGGATATGCGTATGCATATGGCTGGTTCACTTCACTGTGCAGCAGGAGCTAGCACAACACTGTAAAGCAACTATACCCCAATTAAACAAAAAAGAGTTGAAAGTAATTACAATCTCTTTAAGTAGCTGTATTGTTCTCGTTTTTCTATTATAAATATGTATTATAAATATGTATAATATGTATAATAATAGTTTTAAAAATGTAACCTCAATTGTCCAGGTTATTAACAATTTGAAGCTGAAGTGAGAGCAGATAGGATGCGGTTTATCTTCTATAGCTCAAATGTGATAGACATTTTCCACAGGCCCCTGGAATCCACCCTCCATCTTTCCTCACTGCTCTATGCCCTGGGATGTCGACCTTTTTTAACTGAGTCAACAAGCTTGCTTGACCTTTGGCTTCTAGCTGGGAAAAGAATAAGGCTGGGCTATTTGTCACACAGCTCTCAGGCCCTCAGGTTGCTGCAGATGCACTGTGTCCCTCTACTGGAGGCCCCAGTATATCGGGCACCTTCTCGATACCCCTAATCTCTCCAGGTTCTATAACTGCTCCCACTCTTGCCTCCCTCAGGCCTAGGAATGTAACAGCTCTCCATTTTGCATGACCTGGAATGCTTCACTTCCTTTGCCGGTCATCTTAACTCTGCCCAAACCTTTTAAATAATCCCTTTATCCTTTATTAAATTTTCCTCAATTACCCAGTTAGGTATGCCATCAGTTCCTTGCTGGATTTCTGACTGATAGAGTGAAATGGGGAAATGTGCTTACAGTTGGAAGAGTTGAGTCCTACTACCAGTTTCACCATTGGCTTGCTCAAGGCTAAGCAACCACTGGTCTACATTCAGTTTCTTCACCTGAAAACTAAGAAAACTGGGCAAGACAACCTCCAACATTCTGTGATTTTAAGCCCTCTGCTTAGAGAACAAAGTAGTTACTTCCCCACTGGTTAGAAAGTGTTAACTTGATCCAGATTCTGAAAAGGGCCAGTCTTCCAGGAACTTATCCACAAGTGTTGTAGCTATACTACTCACAATAAAGCTGAGCTCGGCAATAATAAAGCCAGAAAAATCCAGGCCTATCTTTGCCCTCACTACAGCTTAAAATCAGTAATTTCCTGGAAAACTGAGGCTACATTTTTTTTTAAACATCTTTACTGGAGTATAATTGCTTTACAATGATGTGTTAGTTTCTGCTTTATAACAAAGTGAATCAGCTATCAGCTATATACATATATTACATATATCCCCATATCTCCTCCCTCTTGTGTCTCCCTCCCACCCTCCTTATCCCACCCCTCTAGGCTACATTTTTAAAGAACTATTATTATACAAATAACACATACTTATAATAGAAAAACCAGAATTTGAAGCTATTTAAAGAGACAAAAACTACTTTCAACATTTACAATTGATACCTTTCTAGATTTTTTTCTATTCACTCATTTATTCCACAAATATTTACTGAATGCCAGTATATGCCTGGCTGTTCTAGGCATGTGAATAGTGTTGCATTATTGTGAAGTACTTGTGCTGCCAAACCAGAATTCTGGATGCTACTTCAATTCTCCACTTTGCCTAAGTATAATATTGGAAGAATTATGTAATCCCTGCTCTTCTTTGGGCAGTGTGTACACAGGACACTTAAATTCCTGGAAAGGTGAATTTTTTTTTGGCTGGTAGGACCAAATCGAAACTTTCTGCCATTTGACTTAGCTTCCTTGTCTTAGACACAGCCTCAAGCTTCTAGCCAGAAAGCCTTCTCTATCACCAACCCAAAAGTGTCAACAGTAAAAACAAATGACGAATAAAGGGACCCTTCCAGGGAGTGGGAATTGTTTATCCAAATAACACTGGAGGTTTTGGAGTAGTATCTTTGAAAGTCAGAGTAGGTTCATCGGGTGTGACTGGAAAAATAGACCTGCCCAAGCAGACACAGTGATTGTTGGAGTAGCTGCACATGCAGCTGTGGTAGGACAGGGCTGTCTGACTCCCACCTTCATTTCATCTCTCTCCATCCTCACACCAGTGAAGGAAAGTTTTGTTTTATTTTGAAAAACACTGCCCCAACGTTATGCTCCGAGAAGTATTAATATCAGCAAAAAACGGACTTGTCTATCTTCCTGACAGTCTATTTTGAGGCCTATCAAAGACCTAGGCTTACTTCCGTGAGAGCAGAAAACAACCAGCATGGCCCCTCAAGGATGAAATCAGGAATGATCATCACCTCGTTTTTGACCATTCAAGGCTTCCTGATACTTACTGTTGAAAAAGTGTCTGTCACGTAATAATGGTTCATGAAATTTTGTTAATAAATTAATGAGTGAATAAATTACTCTTAATTAAACCATATTTTAATATCTAATATTTAGCACTATTTAACATTTATCAAGAATGTTTTGAATTTATGAGGTATAAACAGAATGGGAAGGAAAAAGGAGAAGGAAAAGGGGGTTCCGGAGTCCAACAAGTCAGACTGCACGGACCACAGGACAACCTGCTCTGTTTTGCATCAGACTCCCCTGTAAAACGGGATAATGGTAACTTCCCCATACGGCTGTTGTGGGTTTTAAATGACTTAATTATGTAAAATGCTTATAACAGGGCCTGGCACATGGCAAACTGTCAGTAAACGTCAGCTACTACCCTCCCTTCCTCCTCCTCCACTTCCTTCTCTCCATATACTCAAGATTTTCTGATCTGGAATTCCATCCTCCTGCTGGTAATCGACTGTACCTGTGGACCCTTCCATATACTATGGGATACGCTGATGGTGCTTCACAGTGCCTACATTAGAAATATTTGAAAATTTTAAATAAACTTGACACTGAAATTAGCTTCACTCGGCAATGATACCACCTCAGACATTCCTCCTGGGTCAAATACTGTCACTGTGCGGAGAGAACAATGAAGCAACATGGCCACAGTCAATCTGGTGACTGAAAAGGCAATTTAGGTTCTTGCTCTCATTCATCCAACAAATATTTGTTAAATGGCAGGAACACCAGGCAGAAATCAGACACTGATCTCATCTTAATATAAATTTCCATCAGAGGGTGGGGAAAAATGAGACAGATTGTTAATATAGGTAGAAAGTGATGTAAACCACAGAGAAACACAGCTAGAGTGCTATGGACTTCTAGTGTCGGGAGAGACTGGTTTCTGCTGGGGACTCAAGAAAAGAGAGCACAGTTCACACAGATGCAGGTCACCAACGCGTGCCATGGGTAGTGACTCATCTCATCTTAAGACAGATGCATGAGGATTTGGTCTTTGCCCAGGTGGTTTTCCTCTAGAATTGTAATGCAGGCCAAGTTTGTCATGCCTTATACTTTTATACCAGCAGCCCCCACCACCACCACCATAACTCTCCCAGCCACTGCAGCAATGCATCCAGACCTGGATCTTGACCCACACTCCTCCACATCATCACCCTGATGGAAATGTCCCCGTTGTATCTCCCTTGCTCTTCAGGGTCCATGGGTGGCAGTGGGCCAATCCTTAGAGGAGAGTTCACCAGCACCACGGGCATCACACATTTGACACAAGGGACCTCTGAAGTCACAAACACATTCTGCCTGTGTTTAAAGCTGTGGCCCATGGTATTGTGTATACCTAGTCAATGGTAATAACCAATCAATGGGTCTGACCAGCTCAATTAAAACAAAACCTGAATAACTGGCTGGGCAACTGCAAAGGTTAATGCAGCTTCAGTTTGGTTAACACACTGAAATCTCTATTAATGGCATCAGCTAGAATTGTGCTGACTGTAATCTGTTCACCAAAACTTGGAGGTCCTAAGAAAGCCATAGGGCTTTAACAGCTTGACTTATCAGGCAAAAGAATAAACATTTTTAGATAAAACAGATCACAAAGAAATAATGAAATTTGTTTCATGTTTTAAGCACGCTAATTGCAAAGATGTATGCATGTGGTTTTGCAGATGTCTTTCCAAGTTGCATCTTTGCCTTTGTCAATATAATATCATCTCATCTTGGTATACGATTGTGTGATTTGGGTAACACATTAGTCTCTTACAAGATAGTATTCTGGAAAGGTCAGCACTGTGCCAACCCACCCACAGCCTCTTCTGAGGGGATCTACCCTGCCCACACTTCCTGCCACAGGGGCAGGCCCAGGAAGCCATGTTTAGTACTCGGAGCCCCACATCCTCTGTCCATAAATGATTGGCTGTGGCCCAGGCACCTGAACCAACGGTACACAATCCATAGGCTGGTCAGGGAGTTACAGTCTGCCCTGGAAGAAGGACTGGACCAATCAGATTCTCTCTTAGGGCCCTGAGCATGAAGAAAAATAGCCATCAGTTAGCACTAGGACAAGATGAAGTAGACATATAGCATGTCACTTCAATCACAGAAGTCAAAGATTCCTGCTGCTGAAGGGCTGGGAGGCTTCTTGAATCTAGAGTCACCTTTGAGCTCTGGGCTCTTTGAGGCCAAGATTTAATATGGCTCCCGTTCTTGGATTTCCACAAACATTCCTTTACCATTTAAAAATAAAGTGACATAATACAATATGCTAAAAGCCCTTTGTCTTGAGCTAGCTTAAATGACTTTCTGTTCCTTGCAAGTAAGAGAGCCAGACTAAAACCAATGGGAGATTGAAACTGTGTCCCAACTGAATGCCTGGGCCACAAGGCCTTCTAGAGAAATTACAAGAAGAAAGACAAACTGACAACGTCTTAGCCATTACTGGGAAGGCAACAGAAACCAAAAAAAGAAAAAAAGGAACTGAAAGGCTTTAAAGACGATTTGGAAAGTTTGTGTGTATATGCCTCCCTGTTGGGTATGCAGTGACTTGTAGAACCAGCACCATGAATGGAGAAGACATAGTCTCACTGAGCTCTCTCTCATGAGTGAAACCAAGTATTTTAACAACCAAACTTAAAATAGACTATGAATGACGGCTGGTTATGAGATATGCTAAATGTACAGGAATCACAGTGATTGAAGCCAATTCACGAGAAAAACAGGATAATAATGTTAGAGGCGGCCTCAAAAGCAGGTGCTCGTTTAGGGTGTGTCTGTATGGCCCTGGTTTTTGTTTCCACTGAACTTTGGAAACTAAATGACACTGCTCTCTATTTTAAAATGGAAATGTATTGGTTCATATAGACTGTGTCTAAATAAAACACAGTTTCCAAATATCTCCTCAATGGTAGCATTTCTTGGCCAAAGGTATTTCATGGCTTGGGGTTAAATATAATTTGGCCACTATCTAAATATTCCAGTTGGTTTAGAAAGTGAATTATTATCATGTTTGATCTATGAAGACATTCCACCAGTTTAAAAAATAAACTATTTGTAGATAGAAGTGTTCACTACTTGAATCTGTTTTTCTATACCTGTATTATATAAATTATGTGTTCTTGCCTGGGGGAAGCAGTGTGGGGAAGTGGTTAAGTGATGGACTTTGGAAACAGATAGCCCTGAGTTCAAATCCAGACTCAGTGATTTTTTTCTAGTCATATGGCCTTGGGCAAGTTAGTCCTGCAGTTTCTTTATTTCTCAGACAAGGATGATGAAATAATAGTACATACCTTACAGGATGTACGAATTAAATGAATAAAGGTATATAAAGTGGCTACAGCAGTGCCTGGTAGGTTATTTCCTATAAATAATCTAAAAATGTTTACTACTATTATGTGTATTACTTTCATCGAACTCACAAACTAAATCACTGAGTGCATGCAAATATTGTCCTTGGTGTGTACTTCTGTAATCTTGTTTAAAACTCACAGTAGGAGGGTAGGAATTATCATCCCAATTTTACTGTAGTAGAAATGAGGTATAGAACACAAATTAACTAATTTGCTAAAGGTTGCCTAGTTACTAAATGGCAAAGCCAGGATTCACTGATTTACTCATTAATCTATTTAACATGTTTTTCATTGAGTACTGGCTGCACACTAGCCTGGATGCTGGAATATAGACAGGAATCAAGCAGACATAAATCCTTGCTCTCATGGAGCTAAGCTTCAGCTAGAGGAGATAAACAATGGGAAGGGGAGAGGGAGCAGGCCTGTGTGTTGCGCAGTGGGTGGAGTTCAGAATGCAACTGTGGTTATAACAGGTAACTAGGGAAGGTCTCACTGAAAATAGGATGTTTGAGGAAAGGCCTGAGAGAGGAAAGGAAGCAGACCATAGGGGTAGCTAGGGGGAAAGCTTCTGGGCAGAATAAAGAGCATGTGCAAAGGCTCTGAGGCAGGAGTGTGCCTGGTGTGTTCCAGGAACAGCAAAAGGTGGCCGAACAGAGAAAATAGGAAGAACAACAGGAGATGAGATAGAAGAGGGGAGAACTTGGCTGATACTGGTATTTGCTTTAGAGGCGCCCCCCATCTCACCATGTTTATGTTAACTAGGGCTTTGCCTCCACAAAGGCAAACCATTTTAAGAAGCCGCTGATGGAAGAGTCTCCCCTTTGGAAAGGCCATCTCCCCTCCCATCATCTCCATCCCGTAGAGAGGAAAACCCAGGCTTGGTGTTGGCAGTCAGGCAGTTCATCAGAACTGAAACCACCTAACCAGCATCCACCGCCCCCCGCCCCGCCACCGCCCCTCTCCCGCCCCCCTTGCCGACTGGAAGCAACCATGACGATGGTGCTCAAAGCCCTTGCAGAGGTGTGCTGTGGTCTCTCTGAGCTCATCACGGCACCTTCCTATGCAGGAGTTTCAATTCAAGGTCATTTTTGGTTCCTTTTAAGTAGCAGACTCAGAACCAGATCTATTCAAGTGTAGGAACAGTGCAAACACATTAATAGCCAGACCCTAGTGGGAGTTTTATTTTCCATTTCCTCTTCCCCCATATTTATTTGTTTCTTTGTCTCCTCTGTGCAGTAAGGGTGACCCTGCATGACATTTTCAGATGAAACTTAAAAAGGTAGGGGGGAGAATGGGAAGCTGTCACCCTGTGTTGGAGCCAGCTCTTCTCCAGACCCTGTCAGGCTCTGGAGTTGGGCTGCCTGGGTTCATATCTCTGTTTCACCTCTTAGAAGCTATGCAAGCTTAGACAAAACACTCAGCCTCGAAGAGCCTCCGTTTTCCTGTATTTAAATTGGGGATGATGACAGTACCTGCTTAGTTAGGCTCATAGTGGGAATTAAATATAATCATTTAATGATATTTTAGAATTTAGTCAAAATAGGGAGCTGCCTCCCATTCCTGGAATGCTTTTCATTGCAATGAGAAGGATGTCTCAGGACATTAAGAGGCAGGTGTCCAAATGGATGTGGTTGTCTCTGCATTTTTACTCAAAGCATGATTCAGATATTTCCCACATGCTTCCATCTCTCTGGTAAAAGTTCTATTTTTCCCCAGCTGGGTGGTCCCAGCCCCCCAAGCTGATAAGCCTATTGAGTTCTCAGAAGCAGACAAAGGGAGGTCATAGCCCTCTCTGTGGTCCAGTAGAGTAACTGGCTCACTGCCTCCAATGGGGAACATGGTCTAACTGCACTTATTACATCCCCTGGGGCAGACTCTGAGCTTCTCTTACTTCATACAGGACACTAAGGAAAATGTTTGCAAATTCTCCTGTAGAAAATAAAACAACAAGCAAAGGTCCTTAAAGACAAGAAGGTTTTTTGGCAAGAGAATCTTCAGGGATTGCATTTTTCTGCCTTCAGTGTAATTTATCTTTTGGGAAAAGGGCACACAGAATTTGGTGGATGTTGTGTAATGGTCACAGCCTACTAACCCTATGTGTTCCAGTAGAAAAGAAAAAAATCAGTACACAGTTATGTCAGAAAATCTTCCACAACTGGGTTATAGCAAATGGTCAATATTCTATCGGCATTAGTGTAAATCAGAGAGTAAATGACATATTAGGAATAGCTAAAGCATTTTATAGGAACAGTCAAAGCAACTGTCTTAGGACCATTGTAATTGAAAACATGTGGCCTGGAAATGCTTCTGTAGCTCAATGATTTAAACATATAGAATAACATTTTTTTATTGTCTCAGATGACCATTTTTGAGATGACTTATTATGGTTCCTTAGTAAGCTTCAATAGGCAGAGTCACGTTAAGAGTATAATTTTAAGTTGCTTGGACCTATCATCCCACAGGCTCAGTATCAAATTGTTAAATGACATTGACACAAACCCCTGAATGCCATTACTAAAAAGCCATAGGAAGGATTCCCCACGAATAAGAAGCTTAATGCTATGTGGATAATCACCCCTGACTTACCTCAGCTGTAAATTCAGATTGAGATGTGCCAGAATTTTTTGAAAGATGCACCACAGATCAAAAGATCCTGGTTTAAAGATAGAAACCCACCAGTTCCACTCCTCATTCTATCCCCAAAGACGTGTCCACCAAAACACATGTGCATGAAAGTTCACAGCAGCTTTATTCATAACAGTCTAAAGTTGAAAACAACTGAATGTCGGACAATAGTAGAATGGATAAACTGTAATATATACATGTACGTATATATACATATATATATATATATATATATACATACATACATATATTCAGTGAAATAATACTCAACAATTAAACAAATAACTTTTTAAAAAAAAACATACTGCTATACACAGTAACATGATCGGATCCCAAAACATGTTGAAAAAAAGAAGGCAGACAAAAACATACCAGTTGTATGATTCCATTTACATAAAATTTTGAAGCAGACAAAACTAATCTATGGTGATGGAGGTCAGAAGAGTGATTAACCTGCCCAGGGCAGGGGTGGGAGAGGAGGTCATGGAATCAGAAGGGTACAAAGGAGCCTACGAGATGCTGGGATATTCTGAATCTTCATTGGGGTGGTGGTTCCACGGGTGTATACAATGAAAAATTCACCATCTGCGCCCTGAACATTTGTGCAGTTTACTCTGTTATGCCTCAATTTAAAAAGAAAAGGGAAACAAACAAAAAATTAAATACAGAGGCAAACAGGATCTGTGTTATCTGGGTGGCTTTTGTAAGACTCTGGGATCACAAACTCAAGAACTATGACCCTGTGGGAGAGAAAATGTGAATCCCATCCAGTTAGATTTATCCCAGGATTGCTCTGTATTCATTCATCATTAAGCGGCACTGAGACCTATGTGTGCGGGGCAGTGGGCGAGCTGCTGGTGACAGAGTAGAGGGAACAAGACTGTCATATTCCCACTCTGTAAGAGGAGACAACACTCGGAAAGGAACTACACACGATTCCATAATTTTGAAATGTGACATAGACTGTAAGAAGAAAAGCATAGAAGAGCTCTCCTATGAGAAAGATAAGAAGTGGGCCTGATTTTGTTCCATCAGGAAACAAGGAAAGTTTCCTTGAGGAAATTACATATGAACAAAGATGTGAAGCTTGGGTAGGAGTCAGACAGAAGATTGGGGCCAGGGGGAGGGAGGGAGAGACAGGGTGGAGAGAGAAGTGGTAGGGCGGGAGGAGAGAGGAGTGAAGCATGGGCAAAGGCCTCGAGTTCACGGATCCAAAATTCTCAGAGAGTTCTAGCATAGCTAAAGTGTAATGAGTTGTGGGGAGAAGAGGGAAATTAAGTTGAGGGAGGAGGGATAGACTGGAGCCAGGATGTGGAGTGCTTTCCAGGCCAAGATTAGGGTTTAGATCAAATGCCAAGTAGAATTTGAAGAATCAATGGGTTTAAATAAAATCTGATTTGCACTTTGAAAAGATCACTGGTTTCTAAGAAGAGTATATACTAAAAAGAAATAAGAATACAGTCAAAAGAACCAGGTAAAACTATTGAAATAATCCACGAAAGAGAGGACAACTTGAATTGGAACGGTGGCAGTGGAAGTGGAGAAAGGTAGATGGAAATGAGCCAGTCTTTCCAAACTTACTTATCTCATCTTCTGGTCTTCTGGTGACCTTTCTCTTTTCTAAAACACACACACACACACACACACACACACACACACACACACACACACATATTCATAGCAGATACTTAACACTCACCCACTAGATCCTAACTGTGATAGGAGTGCAATAATGGTGACACAGACACAGTAACCCACTAGTACTTAAGAATTCCAATGCATAACTCACTTTGGGAAAAGGAAATCAGGAGTAAATGCTAACATTTACTCAGTTTCACCTATGTGCCAGGTATTGTGCTAGGTACTTTCACATTTGTTTGCTTGTATACTGCTATGGATGGAATATTTGTGTTCCCCCAAAATTCATAATCTCCAATGTGATGGTATTAGGAGGTGGGCCTCTGGGAGGTGATTAGGTCATGAAAGTGGAGTCATAAATGGGAATAGTTCCCTTATAAAAAGAGACCTTCCACCATGTGAGGACACAGCAAGAAGATGGCTGTCTATGAACCAGGAAGCAGATTCTCACCAGCCTACAGGACTGTGAGAATAAATTCCCATTATTTATAAGCTGCTCACTCAGTCTATGACACTTTTGTTATAGCAGCCTGAACAGACTAAGACATAGCCTGAACTGGATATTATGATTATTCCATTTTAAGAGGCAGGGAAACTATAGCTTGAAGAGGTTAAATAATTATTTTATTGCAGTCTCACAGGTATTCTAAATGGCAGAGATAGGATTTGAGTTCAGAGATATACGATTCCAGAAGCCATATTCTTTCTATTACACTCTGCTGATGATCCCTTTATCAAAGGTGAATGTCACTTTAATAACAAACATCAGGAAAAATAATCCAAAGGAATGACTCTCTAATGGTGAAATTTCAGACATTAAAACACCTGGATGAAGACATCAGTATTCAGAGCCTGTGGGATCATAGCACTTACTATAGGCAACCCCTTCCTCCAGTCTGACTGTGACTAATCACAAGCCCATCTCCATGCACAGGAGCCGGAGACCAGTGATGTTTGAGAGCAACCACAAAGGGGTGGAGGTAGCCCACAGCCTCCAAAAGCAGTGACAGCAAAGCTGAGTTCAGCTCAGGTTTGCATGGGCAGGTACACCCTTTAATAACTCTGAGGCATCTTACACTGGGTTTCATTACAAGTCAGATCTGATTTAGCTCCTGCCTCCAGAAACAACACCAGTCTTGTGGGGAGGGAAGGAGAAAGGGTATGAGAGGCTCACCAATCCTGCTTTGAGGGTGACTTTGCCCAATCACCAGGAACAAATTTCTTTGGGGTGGCCATGTGATCAAAGATACTGTATCCTGAGGGCCTGGGGAAGAGAGATGTATCAGCTAGGGTTTGATCAGAAAAGCAGAGCCGCTGCTTGATTCAGAAATAAAGATTTGTTATAAAGATTACACCCTGAAAAGCTGCGGAAGCTGGTGGACTCGATGGCAGGCTGTTGCCTCTGCATCCGGTGGGGACCTGAAGTCCAGCGGCTCTGATAATCAGGAAGGAACCCAGGAAAGTGGGGGAAGGAGCGCAAACTGGAAGTGTGGGAAACATTGGAACTAATGAGCACAGGCCAGAACCCATGGCTGTCTCTCATTACCTCCAAACTGGGCAACGCAGGGGACCTGCAAAAGCTGGCACCTTCTCCATGGAACTGCACACACAGCAAGCTTGCAGCTCAGAGAATCTGAAGGAGGAGACTGGGTGGGAGTTGAAGGAACTGGAGGCCCAGGTGCTGCTCCATGCCAACAGGATAAGCCATTAGATCAGCATGAGGTAAGGGGGCCCGCCTGGCACCCCACAACAACCTGCAGAGAGTTGTGGCTGCATCCCTTCTGCCTTCCCCATCTCAAGAAAATTTCTCCTGTGCCAGCCCTAACCTGGAACCATACAAGGAAGAGGATTCTGTGAAACACTGCCAGTTTAGCTAAGTCAACAACAGTACAAAGGTCCATCAAGGGGAAAGCTCTAGAGACAAGTAATTAGATAAACTAAAGGTTTTATGATATGAGTGGAATGGAAAAACAATTCCTATGCGAACCCATAGTGCAATCCTGGCCAGGTCCTTCCACAAGACACACTTGAAATTCAGGCATGCAGTGGGTTAGAATCAATGAAAAAACTATTGAGTGCTGTTGATGTGCAAGGCTCGGTCCTCAGCATCACTGGAGGGGCACAGAGATCTTCACGAGAAGCCTCTGCCCTCACTGGAAGGAAGCTAAGATGGACATGGTACCACATATGCATTTCCACACAATGCATCCTTGGATGCCTTCAGTAGACTTCCACAGGCTGCTTGATGTTTGATTGGTAGAACAAACTAGCATCACCAGACCGGGTTCAAATTCAGCCTTGCTCCCCACCAGACATATGATTTTGGGCAATTTACTTAATTGCTCTGAGCCTCCATTTCCTAATATATAGAGGTAGTAATAATACTTCATATGTTGATTATAAGCATAAAAAGAGATCAAGTATGTTAAGCACTGGAACAGAGTAGGTACTCAATAAATGGAAATGGCAGTCATTTCAGTTTTTAATCATCCTTATCATCATTGTATCATCATCCTCATCACCAGCATCACTATTCCTTTTTAGACCCAAAGCCTATCTGAATGAGCATGTGGCATACAGACCCACTAATACACAAAATACACGTGAGTGCCCAACCCCTTAATGAATCAGCAGTTTGAATAAGCCAGCGTACTTCAGGTATTTGTTTGTTCATTCAATAAATGGTAAACCCTAACCCTACTGTGCAAGACACATGTGGCCCAAACATGATATATAAGTCTCAAATGACAAGTGTAAACAATGTCCTTAGGAGTTACAATTTCAGTTCAACAAACATGTCCTGGGACTTCGTCGAGTTGACAGGAGGGAAATACCACTGTGGCTTATAGTGGTCAAGGTTTCAGAGAGCAAGTAGCATTGGGGTTCATCGTGACAAATGGGTGGTGTTTTACACCGTGAGGCAGGAGGGGTCACTCCTGGAGCTGAGTACGAGGTGAGCATTGGGCTGGAGACTGGAAAGCCCTTGCATATCCAGAAGGGAGTGAGGAGAGCAGAGAGGGTTTGTCAGGGAATAAATAGGTCAAGAAGCAGATTGTGCGTTGCTTTGAATGCCAAGGTCAGGAGTTCAGATTCTGTCTTGTGGGCAGCAGAGTTATCAAAGGTCACAAAGAGAAGGGGTGCAACAAAAGCCAAGATTCAGGAAAACTAACATGGTGAAAGTCTATGGGCTATACTGAACTGGAGAGAGACTGTAGAAAGGAAGGCCAATTGGAAATCCTGTGACAAATTCACAAAGTACCGAGAGGTCTGAACTGAGACAATGAGAGTGCAAAGAGGAACGACAGAATTATTTTGAAGGGAAGAAGCACTAGTTCACAATGCCTGCTTGCACATAAGGAGATGTTAAAGATGAGCCAAGACTCCAGCCTGGGCAGCATGAAGAGAAATAGGGAAGTTGGGGGCAGGGAGTGAAAAAGAGAAAAGAGGCTATGATCCATGTGGAGATTCAGTGAGTACCACTAAAGACACAGGGTCAGGAGGTGAGGCTAGAGGTTAAGATCTGGGATAAGCTCCCTGTGGGCTGGCTGACAGCAAAGTAGATGACATGAGAGAAGGACTGACTGAACTTGGGGAGTGCCTAAATGCAGGGAGTTGCAGGAGGTACCAGAGAAAGAACAGGCAGAGACCTAGCCTCCCGTAAACCTAAAGAAAGTATCCATTTGCTGATGGGAAAGAGCAAAGACCTCCAAATCCCTGTAATTCTTCAAGATGCAATGATGGTCATTTCTATAAGAGAAGAATCATTTTGCAGACCCAATGGCTAAAGAGACAACACAGTCCAACTGAAAGAAAAGAGACAATCGTTCACTCAGAAGAAGTTGAGTTAGTGCCCACATTTTGGTCAGGATGGCTATAGTCAGCATCCGCAGGAAACACATGGCACACACAAAGGACCGAGTAGGGATGAAGAGACTGTTTACAGGCATTAGGTTCAGCCACAGTGGTGACTGTTATCCTCCCCAACCTGAAGAGGAGAAGAGGTACTGATATTACCTGAAGTGCAGTGAGGGCTAAAGGAGTAGAAGAGGCTGTCCAATCAGAGCTGTGGCTGTAGGAGAACATAGCTGCTGCCAAACCTCTAATGGCCAAAGAGAGAGCAAGAGGTATAAACCTTTCTCTCCTCCCACCTTTTCATTTCTGATCAGCACACCTCATGGGTCAAACTCAACCAGAAGCCACAAGATGAGGAAGGTCTAGTTAATGCAGTCTGTAGTATTCAGCCTCCTAGAGCAAAAAGCAGGGCAGAAAAGGGTGGAAGACAGATCTTGGGGAGAAAATGGAGAATCATCAGAACATTGACCTATTATAGTTCCTTAGTTCAACATTATCCTCTGAGTGGAAGTAGAAATAATTAATTTTTATCATTAATTATACACATTTGTACAACATTTTCTGCTTCATAAAGTGTTTGCACATAGATTATCCCTTTTGAGCTACACAGTATCCCTGTGAAGTAGATAAGACCATGCTATTCAGGTCTACTTAAATCTGAAGCCCAGAGAAGTTAAATGATTTATTCAAAGTTACAGTCAAATGGCAAGTGAACTGTGAAGTTCCTATTAGAAATAAGGCCCTCTGACTCCTAAGCCAGTGCCCCTCCCCAGGTGTTAAAATTAATTTACCTGGGAAGATGCTCCTGCTGTGAAAGGCATTAGGACATAGCTGTCCCAAGGGTGGCATGCCGTGTAGCCCGAGCCTGTTGGGTTACAGGGCCTTCTGGAGTTGTTTTCAATAAGCAAATATTCCTGACACTTCAATTATCCCAAGCCAAACAATGAGCACACTGTACAAGAAGTTTCATAAATTTCATTCAGTTGGATGCAATGAGAATAATATAAGTCAAAGCTTTGTGTGTATCCCCTGAAGAAAAAAAAATCACCCAACAAAACAGAGATTGTTGTAATGGAAACATCTAGGCCAGAAAAAAAGGCAACACAGGCTCTGTGTTTCAGGAACCTGGCTCTGATTCTTTCATCTCATCACCGGTCTCAGCAAAGAAACGTGTCTCTGTCAGGAACCCTGTACTTTCCATTCTCCTACAAATTAAAGCAAGGCATTCTTACATATGGACAACTCCAAAATTGTGTTTGATAAAGTGTTTTTGTTAACTTTCCTATGTTTGGTGTCTTGTCATTTCCATATATACCCTCTCAAGCCAATCCCTCTATCCCACTGTTATGGGATGACTTGTGTCCCCTAATAAAGATATGTTGAAGTCCTAACCCCCAGTACTTCAGAATGTGACCTCACTTAGAAATCAGGTCCATAAAGAGGTAATCGAGTTAGAATGAGGTCATTAGAATGCGCCCTAATCCAATATGACTGGTATCCTTTTAAAATGGGAAATCCGGACATAGACATCCAGAGAGGGAAAATGATATGAAGAGACAGGGAGAAGATGGCCATCCACAAACCAAGGAATTTCTGAGGCCACCAGAAGCTAGGAGAAAGGCTGGGGACAGCTCCTTCCTTACTAATGTCAGAATGTGTACACACTTATACCCAAGATGTAGCCAGGAACATGGTAGCTATTTTCTTGGCAAAACTCAAGGTTTTATAGAAATATGTCCAAAGAGAGTCTTAGGAAATTTTATATAGATTAAATATTGTTCCTCTCTTCCACCTATAGAGAACAGCTCTAGTGACATTAGTCACTAGACTAATGGATTAATTCTAGTGACAATGTCTGATATGTCGATACCTGAATTAATTAGGACACTTTTGGTTATAAGTAAGAGAAAATCCATACCAAAGTGGTTTATGCAATAAAGGCAACTTCCTGGCTCCCATACCTGAAAATGCAGATGTAGTCTGGGCTTTAGGCATGGCTTGATCAAGGCTCTAGACTATGTGCTTCTTTCCATCTTCCTCTTTTGTGTGTTGATTCCATCCTCAGGCTGGTTTCCCTCATGGTACCAAAATGACTGCAATGGTTCCAGCTTGCAGTCTAAACCCAATACTTCCCAGAAGAAGAAGGCTTCTATGTCCCAGAATCCCCAGCAAAAGTCCTGAATGTGGCGCTGATTATACCATCCCTAACCAATCCTAGGGGAAAGCCAAGTGTTGACTGGCTTGTGCCTGACTTGTGTGGTCCAATCATTGGCAAGAGGCCTGGGATTCCCTGATGGCTTAGATCATTCATAGCCTACTTCTGGAGATGGAGGTGAGTGATCAAACCACCAAGCTGCTACTGATGGAAGACAAGCAAAATGGGTACTGAGGAATCACCAAAATGTCCAATCCAGGACTAAACCTAACCTTTGCACATTAACCTTAACATATCAACTTTAACATAAAACCTTACCATATCGACATTGTGAAAATCTGACTTTTAGAAAAACATGAGCTTGGGCTAAAACCATCTGCTAGAATGTGAAATCCAGAATATGAAGGTTTCCTTTCATATCTCAGGAGGGGTTGTGAGTAGAGGAGGTGAGATTGTATTTATTTTATTTATCAAGCACTGTTTCAGTTACTCTGGCTACATAGAATTTATCTCAAAACTTAGTGTCTTAAAATAACAATGATTACTTATTATCTCTCCTGGTTTCTGTGGATCAGGGATTGAGGTCCAGCCTAACTGGGCATATCTGGCTCAGGGTCTCTCCTGCGGTTGTGGCTATAAGGCAACTGTGGCTGAGATCATCTCAAAGGCTTCTTTGCTCACCCAGCAGGCACCCGATCTGGGACAACTCCAACAGCTGAGGCTCCTTGGCGATCTCTCTCTGTTCCTACGTTGTCTCTTAGTGTGATCTCTCCAGAGTAGTAGCTTCAGGGTAGGGCTCCCAAGGTATGTGTGTGTGTGTGCGCGCACATACATATTCATGTACAGAGAAAGACAGACCGAGAGAGACAGAGTGACAGGCAGACCCATATGACCTAGCCTTGGAAGCCAGAGCTTCACTTCTGCAGCGTTGTGTTCATCAAGGCAGTCACAAAGTCCCACTGGGTTCAAGGAGAGGGGAAGTAGACTCCACTCCATAATAGGGAATGTCAAGGTTCTTGAAGAGCATATGGGACCAGAAAATTTCTGTCTGTGTACGGAAAATACAATCTGCCACACTCAGAGCATTTGTATACCATACATTGTTCTAAGTACATTGCAAATATCAGCTCATCTAATGAATAGGGTACTAGTCTTTCTTTTCCAGATGGCAGATGCTTTCTGTGTCCCACCCATGTCTCCTTGGTCCTCACTATTTCAGCAACTATCAGTTCAACTTCTAAACGCCAAAACTTGGCCTGAGAGCTTCTGCTGGCCAGAAGTTCTCAGGAGCCTTCTGTGTTCCGGCATGACAGATGTGTTGGGGAATAAATATCCTCCAGGAGCAGCCATCAGCTAGTAATTGACAGGAGTTGGTGTATAAATTCCCTGGCTCCCTCGCCCCTTAGTGGCAGGGTGGGGATTTAATTCTGAGGCATGTGTTCTACCCTGATCCCCAGAGTTCCCCAGGGGGATTAAGCTCCAGTGGCTCACAGCGGTGACCTGCTTGATAACACAAATTGAATGGCTGCCTTCCTTTCCCTGTCATCTTCCCACCACCATACAGGTGTCTCCTGTACCTCCCTAATAAACTACTTGGATTTGAAGTTTTCTTGGGGAACCCAAACTAAAACTTTAACCAGCCCAAGATTACTCAGCTAGGATTCTGAACCCAAATTACAACTTCAGGTAGCTTTGAGAAGCCCTTTCTTAGTACCTTAAACTATGTGACATTAGGGAAAAGGCAGTGTTGAGAATAATGAGCTCTGGGAGAGAAGTCAGATACTCCATTGCATGGGATGCTCCAAGGTTACATCCACCAAACATTTTTTGAGCTTCTACTATGAGCTGGGCATTGGGCTAAATCCCAGGGAACCTCAGTTCTCTAATTCTGGAATGCGCATAAAAATTCCCGGTCAAATTCCCCTTCAAGGCTGTGATAGAAATCGTAGTGAGACTTTCAGATGAGAAAGCCCTCTTCCAGTGGAAGACTCATTTTGGTAGCACTGCTTCTGGGACTTCAGCATGAACCATTAGGGAAGGGACTAGAGTGATTGTATTAGTCAGCTTGGTCTGCCACAACAAAATGCCACAAATTGGGTGGCTTAAACAACGGAAACTGCTTTTTCTCATGGTTCTGGAGGCTGGAAAATCCAGTATCATGGTGCCAGCCAATTCAGTTTCTGGTGAGGGATCTCTTCCTGGCCTGTAGGTAGCTGGCTTCTTGCTATGTCCACACTGTTGGGGGGGAAGGAAGCAGGAGGGGAGAGAGACAGAGATAGAGGGGGAGAAAGAGGCAGAGACACAGAAAGAGACAGACAGACAGACAGAAAGAGCACTGGCTGTGGTCTCTTCTTTTAAGGACACTAATCTATCAGATCAGGGCCCTTTCCTTATGGCCTCATTTAACCTTAGTTACTTCCTTATAGGCCCTATCTCTAAATATAATCACATTAGGGTTTAGGGCTTCAGCATATGAATTTTGTGGGGGCATAATTCAGTTCATAGCAGTGAGATTCTGATACAGATTACTGCAGGGATGTACACCTTTTAAAGCATTTTTATTTTGTTTGGTTAGCACTCATTATCCAAGAAAGTTGAAGGAAGAGGTGCTTTTGACTTCAAAGGATAGTTTTAAAATGTAAAAGGCATCATATTTTTGTGACTGGATGACCCATTACCCCATCTTAAGGAAGCCCTTTCAGAGGCCTCGCAGGGCAATTCACCCTGCTCCATTCGTAGGAGGGGGCAGTCTCTGAGTCCAAGTGCTTTCATTAAATCATCCTCCACTTTTTCTTAGAACCCAGAGTTGTTTTCTTGGGAGCAGGCTGTCTCTCTTGTTCTCTGGACTTCTAAGTGGTGCCTGTGTGATGAAAATGGTCTAGATTAGAAGCACACTGCTTTGGCCAAATAGCTGGATTTTATAGCAGGTAATTCAATCAGCACAATCTTGGGCTTTAAACAAGAAACTCCAAATGATGAATCTAATCGTTCTCCCTTTTCTCTCTCTTCATAGGTTAATCAACAATCATTGACTACATATTGACTGAACACTTTTTAGGTGTTAGGCATTGTGCATATGCTTTTCATGGGGCTCTGCCTTCAAGCAGCTAACAGAAATAAGAAGAAAAGCACTGAAAAAGCAGCGTGACCAAGCCATTGTAGCAGACCTGTGGATGCCCAGTCTATCTTCACCTGGCTTCAACTGAGAGAGACCCTTTATCACATTCTGGCAACTTTTCACTCAGGTGTTCATACCGCTCTTGTTCTCTGCCTGAGGGTTTGCTCTGGCACCACTGGGGGCAACCGTCAGTCAACAGGGGATGAGAGTGGGTGGATCAATGCCCAGCCTCCCATATTCCAGTGGAGGGTCCTGAGGAGACAACACAGTTTCCCAGAGAGTCCTCAGAAGGAGTGTGGGAAACTCCCAACCTCATCCATTCATCACCCTGTATCCAGTGGTAACCCACATTTTACTTTTCTCCCTCTTTGTCTCATCTTCTGCATTGCGTCATTTGTGGTTCCCAGATAAACTACCTGCACCTTCACCTTTGTCTCGGCATCTTCTTTTGGGGAACTCAAACTAAGATAGCCATTATGGCTGGAAAATACCCAGGACATGGGCTACCGTCTCCACACCAGAGCTCCTGACAGACATGCATATCAACCATGGCTTCTTCCCACTGAATCTGGAAAATGTCTTAGACTTCCTCTCTGAGCAGCTACTGGGAGTTGACCAGTATTGGCATGTGGGATGAAATTCACTTTCCATCCCAGGCATGAAGAATAAATGCTAAAAAAGCAGTAGTCAAGAAATGCTTTAGGAATTTAGAGGCAGGAGAGTTAGACTGGGGTCAGCTGGAGAGTGGAGAAAGTATTCACAGAAGTAAGACCTGTACTGGACCTAGAAGGCTTGTCACCATCTTGGTAGAGCTTCCTGGATGGTGGGTAACAGTGCAGAGAGGGGAATGTGACAGGTATGTTCATAGAGAACAGAGCTTACATTGGCTCTGGCAGGTGGATTATGTTGAAGGATCTCAAGAATTTTTTTTCCTTGTGACAAAAACAAGTGTATGTTTTAGTTTCTTGACTTTCTTACTTCTGGTGACTTTGAACTTCTCCCAACCTCATCCATTCATCACCCTGTATCAAACTTTGAAACTGCTCCCTCCACAATCTTGAACTCAGAACATTTTCTTTTTTTCCTCTCTGTGCTCTCCCTTTCACAGCTCTCATCTCCTCCTATCTACACCTATAAATATGGACATAAACTATGAAAATGGTTCAGAAATTTCTGCTATCCCTAATTTTAGTTATTGGATGGACATTTCCAACTAGCTATCTTAACAGCATCTCAAAGTCAACATGCCCGAAGTCACACTCATCTTCACCAACAAAACAAGGTGGCTTTCTGCTTCCTAGTTTTCTGAAGGATACCACCATTCCTCCATCAACCCCACTCTCAGAACCCTGGAGAGGAGAAAAGAAAACTAATCTAAATAGGATGCCAGGCACCACGCTGGGTATTTTCATACCTTGCCTCATTTAATCCTCACAACAGGCAAGGAGGTAGACAATATTATCTCCATCTTTAAATAAGGAAACAAAGGCTTAGAGGGGTTAAAGAATTTGCCTGAGGTTAGAAAACAGAGATAAAAGTAGTTTAAAAAAATAGAACTGGGATTCAAACTCAGGTCTGTTTGACTCCAAAGTTTGTGTTCTCTTCATCCTTCACCAAGATCTTTTATTTTCCTTTGAAATATCTCTTGCATCTGTCTATCTCTTCCATTCCTCCGCACCACCACTACCACACCTATTCAACGTCACACCCAATGGGGGAAATCTCCAATAGGGCACCCTGCTTACAACAGACAAGGGGGGGGGGCACAGCTGTACATAACACAGCAGTAGGTGCTGGCTATGGGGAGCTGATGTACAACCTGTCCCAAGGCCTCAGGGAATTTACAGTCAGCATAGACAATAGGAAGGAGGTGGTGGGAAGAAAGTGAGAGGAAAGGGTAGGAGGTAGAGAGAGAGGAGGAGAGGAATTGGGGGTGGGCTGTGGAGAGAATCTGCCAGTCATGTGGTTTGCCATGGAAACCTTTGGTCGGCTCCACCCAGCCTATTTCTGGGCACTCTCCCTCACCCCTCCCTGCTATCCAAGCAGGTACAATATGAGCAATCACGATTGTAGATTGTGACCCTCTTCCCCTGACACTGTCCTAAATGCAAAAGCAAGCAGCCTAAAGAAACTCTTATGGGTGTGAATGTTTGTAGATGTTGGTTGTATTTCTTTTCAATATTATTAGCTAACATTGCTGAGCTTTTACTAATGGGCCAGACTCTGTACTAAGCACTTTGTAGGCCTTACGTTATTTAATCTTCACAAGAATCACAACGCACTTTGCAGAGTGGCAAGTTAGGCTCATGGAAATGTTCCTGGGGTCCCAAGGTTGAGATGGGTGGAGGCAAAGCCAAGTCTGACACCTCTGGAGGTGCCTACACTTCACCACTGTATTAAACGGCCAACCTAGTATAAACTTCAAAAAAAAAAGGTTTCCTGTTACAAAAGTAACATAGTCATACTGTGTGTGTGTGTGTGTGTCTGTGTGTGTGTGGTCACTGTAAAGTATGGATAAACAAAAGAGAAGAAAATGAAAAATCCTATTATACCACCATCCAGAGATAACTACTGTTAACATGTTGGCATATGGGCTCCCACATTTCTCTGTGCCTATGCATACTAAAAATAGGATTACAGTGTTTACAGTTTTGTAAATTTTGTTCATGAAACAATATATCATGCATTTCTTCTATGCTACAAGAGGCTATGTAGGGCTACTTTATTGCTTTGACTGGATGTACCATAATTTATTTAACCAATTCTTTATTGTTAGACATTTAGGGTTTTGTTTTTGTTCTTTTAGCTTTTCATTCTTGTAAATAATTATGTGATGGACATCTGTGTGGTTGAAGCTTTCCAACCAGGCTCCTCATAGCCCCCTCCAAATCCTTTGCCACATGGCAGCTGGGAGGATCATGGCCTTGGCATATGATTCTTCATCTGCTTGGAGTGCTCCTTCAAGCATGCTGTGTCTCAGGACTTAGCCAAAATGCATCTTCCTCCAAGAGGCCTTCCTATACTGCCCAGGCTAGATCAAACCTCTTGGTTGTTTGTGGGCATAGTCCCTACACAGCTCCTTCATTGCTTTTAACATAGGTATGATTACTTAATTGGCCATGTAATTCTTTGTCTAATGGTGATCTTCCCTTCTAGATTATTAGTTTCATGAGAGCAGTGCTGTGACTCCATTTTTCTCTGTGCTATCTCCGGAGCCTAGTAAGGGCACATAGTAGGTACTTAATAAGTATTTTTTGAATAAATAAATGAGTGAGCCTTTGTGGACATCCTTGACTGTTAAGTAAAGCTAAAGAATGGATCAAAGAGCATACACATTTTTAAGACTTTTTATATATTATTCAACTGTCCTCTAGAAAAGTAGTAATAATTCTCATTTCTATCACTAGTGTGTAGAGGGCAGGTCCCCCTTTTGTGTGTCTTCAGCCAAATCATGACTTATTTTTCGAAAGCCAACTTGTTAAATGGTTGGCCAAACTGCATCAATCAGTATTAGAGCTTCCCCGCAAAATCAAGCTGTGTATAGACAGGACAGTAAATTTTTATTTTAAAAATGTACTCTGAATCCATAGAGCTGATCTTTCTGCTTTTGTATTTATTGTTACTTTATGATATAAGTTCCACTCTCAGATCCTAGGTTTTTTAATTATTACAATGACGATCATTTGCTGGGAATCTACTGTGTCAATATGCCATGCTCATCCTTTTCCTGCATTGCCTCATGTAATCCATGCACAGCCCTAATGAGATAAATATCATGATTACTCTCAATCACAGATGAGTGATTGAGACACAGAGAGATTAGGTGACTTGCCTGAGGTCACACTGTTATCCAGTGACAAAGCTGATATTTGAATGCTCACAGTCTTTCTTTTTTAACTTTTTATTTTATATTAAAGTAGAGCTGATTAACAATGTTGTGATAGTTTCAGGTGTACTGCAAAGTGATTCAGTTATACATATACATGTATCTATTCTTTTTCAAATTCTTTTCCCATTTAGGTTGTAACATAATATTGAGCAGAGTTCCCTGTACTATACAGTAGGTCTTTGTTGGTTATCCATTTTAAATATAGCAGTGTATACATGTCAATCCCAAACTCCCTAACTATCCCTTCCCCCTGGTAACCATAAGTTCATTCTCTAAGTCTATGAGTCTGTTTCTGTTTCATACATAAGTTCATTTGTATCATTTATTTTTAGGTTCCACATATAAGTGATATCATATGATATTTCTCTTTGTCTGACTTATTTTACTCAGTATGACAATCTCTAGGTCTATCCATGTTGCTGCAAATGGCATTATTTCATTCGTTTTAGTGGCTGAGTAATATTCCATTGTATATATGTACCACGCCTTCTTTATCCATTCCCCTGTCGATGGACATTTAGGTTGCTTCCATCTCTTGGCTATTGTTAGCAGTGCTGCAATGAACACTGGGGTGCATGGATCCTTTTGGACCATGTTTTTCTCCAGATATATGCCAGGAGTGGATTGCTAGATCATATGGTAGCTCTACTTTTAGTTTTTAAGGAATCTCCATACTGTTCTCCACAGTAGATGCACCAAGTTACATTCCCACCAACAGTGCAAGAGGGTTCCCTTCCTTCCACACCCTCTCCAGCATTTCTTGTTTGTGGATTTTTTGATGATAGCCATTTTGACTGGTGTGTGAATGCACACAGTCTTGATTCTAGAGCCTGTGCTCTTAACTAAGCTTCCAGTTTCAACAAACAGCCCTGCCTTTTCAGATCTCACTTTCAAGCTAACCTGAGTTTGAAAAAAAGTCTTGTATCCAACACTATTTCAAAATCGTTCTTCTAGGGACGGATAACTTAACTACCTAGTACATACTATATGGCTTACATCAACTCATTTTCAGTATTTTTATTTCGGTATTATTATTACTGCCATTTTACAGATGATAAACTGAGGCTTGTGTAACTTGCCCACACAGCTAGGAAGTGGCAGAACCAAAATCTGAATCGACAACCTATAACCCCTTTCTACCTTCCCCAGCTGACTCCCAACTACTACACGTTGCTTATTCACCTAGCAATTTTTTAGCTAAGATTTTCATGAGACAAACTCATCTGCTAGAAAAAGTAATACTTGTCTAGGAGATAGAAGATATTAGTTCTAATGTCGCCAATAACTAACTTCGTGATCTTGGGCACAGAGAAATTCCGAACTCTAAAGTCCCTTCCAATTCTAAATTCTGCAACTGCATGCATGGGGCAGTGGAAAGAACACAAACTTTGATAACATCAAAAAGATGTTTTCAAAATGTGACTTGCCACTTTCTGGCTGAAGAATCTTGGTCACGACAGTTAAACTTTCTGAACTTTGATTTCCTCATCATTGAAACTGGTATAATATCTTCCTTGCTCTATGACTATGAGAATGAGAGCTGACACGTCAGGCAATTCCTGGCATGTAGTGGCATCAATAAAGAAAGTGATGCAGGTGCTGGTGCTGGCTATGCTGGATGGAGACGGTGACTTCCTGGCATTGCCCGTGTAAGCCTCAGTCTCACTGTAGGACGCTATACATACATTCATCTCCAAGCAACACCTAAAACATGCTTACACACTTGAACTTTCCTGTGACCTTGATATAAGAATTTCAATTTATCTTAAGGTGACCTTCACTTGTACCGAAAGTCAGAAAACGTACAGTCAGAGTTGCGTAACAGTGAGGCTGGCCTACAAAGGAAGCAGCTCTTCTCTTCCTGCTTCAAAAAATTTTTTTTCAGCAACTTGAGGCATTCCCCTTGTGGGCGTGTGATCTCCCCAACGGCAGCAATAGCTCAGGCAGCCACAACCACAGCCCTCAGCCGCTGCTGCAAGTGAGGGCACAGAGCACCTGGCCTCCCACAGGCCCAGAGCTCAGAGCAGTTCCATCTGGCGGCTGCCTGAGAAAAGGCTGGCCAAGCTCGAAAGGCCTCCAGGCTTGCCCAGAGTAGTGAATGCACCAGAGCTGGCTGTCCCTCCCTGGGGCAAAATGGACTCTGGGAGAACCTCTGGTCAAATTCTGACAGCTCAGGACCCCAAAGACACCTGAACAAATGCGCTCAGATGAACCTTCCGCCCCGCTCTAAACATGCGGTTGTCTGTGATCCAGGTAGGAAGTAAAGTGTTACCATGTCACTGCAGGGTCATGTTACAGGGACAGCAGACCATTTCAGAAATAAGATAGGAGCTGCAGAAATGGGCTCCCTTCTGCCTGTTGGTCCTCAGCCTTGGTCATACTTCAATAACATTGGGAGAGGAAAATGGACAAACAATGTAGGCAAGTATGATAGCTAATCCTTACATCAAGGTCACTATATGTTAGGCATGTCTAAGTACTTACCAGTCTCCAAAACCCCAAAGGGTAGATAGCCTCATTTCTCCAATTCACAGATGAGGAATGGGGGAAAAATAACTTGCCTAAGATCACACAGCAAATAAGTGGCAAAGACAGGGTCTGAATTCACAAAGCAGTCTTGGCTTCAAACACCAAGCACTAAACCACTATTTTCACAAAAGAAAAATGACAAAGGACTGATCAACATATGAAAAGATGCTTAAGCTCACTGGTGACCAGGGAGAAAGACGCTGTGGTGAAATAGACAAGCTCAAATACTTTAGAGCCTTTTTGGAGTATACAAGAAAGCAAACTGTCAAAAGGTGAACTGTGAACTTATCAAAAGGTGAACTGTGAATCCCCCTTGGCACGGGATTCCACTTCCAGTAATCTATGATACTGGAATATGCAGAAAGCTTTCTGCACAAAAATGCTCACATATGGCTCTGTCTGTGCAGGATCCTCTCCAGTGGTCCCCAAACCTTTTTTGGCACCAGGGACCAGTTTCATGGAAGACAATTTTTCCACGGATGGGGGATGTGGGGACGGGGGGATGGTTCAGGCGGTGATGCGCACGATGAGGGGGGACGGTTCAGGCTGCACAGAGAGCGATGTGGAGCGGCAGATGAAGCTTCACTTGATTGTCCACCACTCACTTGCTGTGCGGCCAGGTTCCTAACAGGCGAAGACCAGTAGTGGTTCGCAGCCCGGGGGCTGGGGACCCCTGCTCTAGCCATCTTTGTCCGTGACTCACAGTAAAGCACCTGGCACTTGTTAGGAGTGTCAGAGCTACTTGCAGGAATATACAACCAGTGAATATTTATTTAGCTAAATAATGATACGTCTATCCAAGTACTTCAATACTGCTGCTAATAATTCAATACTGCAAGTGTGATGAGACCCAAGTTCTGCAAAACTAAAAGAAATCAAAAAGAGGCTCTTCTTCCCAGCTCTGTGTGCTGGGAGGATGGCCACTACCCCCGGTGTTGTCCTGGCTCCCCTGCTCTGAGGCCTCTGATGAGGGTCAGCCAACAGAGACACAAGCAGATCAGAGAGTAGGAGTCTTTACTCTCCCACTTTCCCCTTCTGCCCCCTCTCCCTCCATACTAGGTTGTAGGTTCCTTAGTGGCTGAAATTCCTTAGAGCCTCAGCTCAGCCCCTGCTCTTTCATGGATATGACTCACACTGGGCTTAGTGACATCTTTCCCTCCCCTCCAGGTCGAGAAAAGGGCACGGTTTCCACTGTTGCTAGTCTCTGGTTGTGTCACCATGCCCAATGCTTCTACTCACTTGCCCTCACCGTTGTAAATAGCCCCTCCACTAAACAGACTGGATGGAAGCTCTTGATGTACTATCTATTTTTGCCAGGACCCTAAGTGATTCAATCTCAGATTTTCATCCAATGCACATTTGTTGAGCACCTACTATGGTCAGGGGAGCCAATCTGTTACTGAGTTTACCAGCATGAGGGAGTCAGTCCCTTCTACCTGCTGGCTCAGGGAAGTAGCTGTAGCATAGGTTTTCCATGGGCCCATGGGGGACCTTTTCTTCCAAACTATGTAGGACTTGGCTCTTTTCTAGATGAAAATGAATGAGGATGGTGTACACTCTATAAAATTAGTTCTTGTTCAGGTATCAGTATTAGATAAAGCTGAATCCAGTCAAAACATCTATGTCTTTAGAAAGCACCTAACAATGTTATGTAACAGAGCAAATGTAGTGAGTTCAAGGAGGCCAGGGAGGAGCTAAGTGGAAGTAAGCCTCCTTCTCCTGGAGTGTCCTCATTTCAGAGAAGGGCACCACCAACAACTGTCCCAAACCTGGAGCCCTGACTCTCCAGCTCCATCTCTCTAAACCTCTCCTATCCATCCTCGTTTCTACTGCCTTGGTCCAGATCCTTACCTTTTCTTGTCTGATTCGCGAGGGTCATGAAGAGGGTTGTGTATTCATCTCTGAGCTTCCAGCCTAGCAAAGTGTCTAGCATATAGTGGGCCCTCAATAAAGGTTAATTGCATGAATAAAGTCTATCACAGTAGGTCCCCATCTTTCTTCCCCAACAACTCTATCCTCCCTCCTACCCCATGAGATCTTTCTTAATCAGAGATATGTTTACATTATTATTTAAAGCCCTTCAGTATTTCCACCATGGCTTTTAGCCAGGCATCGCCAAACTTTCCGTGAAAAGAAAGAGCAGGTATTTTAGGTTTTGTAGGCCATATATAGTCTATGTTGTAACTACTCAACTCTGCTGTTGTAGTGTGAAAGCATGAATGTTTGGTTGTATTCCAATAATACTTGATTTTTCAAAACCAAATAGCAGAATGGATTTAGCCCATATGGGCTGCAGTTTGCCGGGCCTGCCCTAAGCAGATATGTCCAAGCCGGCTAGCATGGCCTACAGGGCTGTTCCTGACCTGCCTTCCATTTAGCTTCCACCTCCTGACACTGCTGCTTCACACTCTACTTTCCATCAGTGCCACACTTCTTAACAATCCCTGCAACGTGCTGTGTACCTTCAATTACCTGTGACTTCACAGCTGCAGTTCTCCCCTTCTAGAGCCCCCGTCCCTATCTATATGTCTATGAAACATTGGTCTTTCAAATCTCCTTGACTGAAACCTTCCCGATCCACCCTCCCTGTCACTGCCCCAGATGGTGACCTTGCCCTCCTTTTGTGGCCTTTGCACTTGTTCCATCATTGCATTTAACCCTCTGTCATGTTATTTATTTGTGGACATGTCTGTGCCCTACTATGGAAGGGAACAATGTCTGGTGCAGAGGTACTTAGGAAATGTTAAATTTAATTAAGACCAAGGTAGCTTTCAGTATAGTGATCCCAGGTTTGTCAGACAACGCTAGTTTTTGCCTGTGACCCCAACATATTTATAATTTACTGTCCCTTTTTACTCTCCAAAGTGACCCCACGTGGATAATAAATTAAACAGTTGCCCTATCTTTCAGCATTCTTTGAACCGTAGCGCATAAATGGCTGCCTGCTCAGCCTATCCATGGGGCCAACAAGAGAAGGACTCAGGATCTCCCTACCCAGTGTTGGCCAGCAGATCGACGTCACTGGCTTCCCCGGGCCCAGGCCTGAACAGCTGGGGGCCAGGGTGGTGAGGTTGCCAATGCAGGCTGAGTTGTCTGTGTCCATGCAGCCCAGTGAGCTACGCCCAGTCAAGGCACTGAGCACAGTAATGCTGTGAGGAGAGTACAATCCCATGGTGACCCGTTATCTCTGCCATATCTATGACCCAGAATGACTCTGACCAAAGCCAGGGCAGTGCGGAGAGAGCAACAGGACTTCATGCCCAGTGTAGAAAATCCTTCAAACCCAGGCCCCCTTAGGAATAGGGCATTTGTTGTCCCTTTATGCAGAAAGGGGAGGACTTCATTATAGTGACCATCCTTCATCAAGGGTCATAGGAATGGCTCCTGGACAAGGTACTCAGGAAAAAGAAAGATAAATGCTGAATGGCTGTTCCCACCCACCCACCCCCCGCCGCCCCGACTCCTCCACTCGTTTGACAAGCAGTCTCGTTGCCCTAGACTCTTTCCTGAACTTCCTCCCTCCTCCCCCGCATCTTAGACACTTCCATCTCTGTTCCCTGGGCCCCTCACAGGAATACGAAATGGCCACCCGGAAGTGGGGCTGCATAAGGAGCCCTTGGTTCTTTGAAAGCCATCTCAAATTCTCAAATCCGGGAGCAGCGGTTCCCACAGCTCTCGCAGCTCTGAAGTCAGAGCAAAGGCAACTGAATGCATTTACCAAAAAATGTGTCCCTCTGCACTGAATCCTGAGGTGTTATCTATACAGCCATCTTCACAAAGCTGCCCTCCTAAAAGGTCAGCCTTATTTTTTCCAATGGAACCAAGCTCCTTCTGACCTCAAGGCTCTAGCTCATGACCTTGAATCTATGCTACCGAATTTTTGTTTAATAAGTCATTTGAGTAGCTTTTTGAATAATTCCCACCCCAACCCCGGCTGCATTAAATTTTTCCAAAGAGACAGGCCTCCCTCATTGTGTATCAGCCAATGCCCTACTTTAAAAAAGAATATGCCGGGCTTCCCTGGTGGCGCAGTGGTTGAGAGTCCATCTGCCGACGCAGGGGATATGGGTTCGTGCCCCAGTCCGGGAAGATCCCACATGCCGCGGAGCGGCTAGGCCCGTGAGCCATGGCTGCTGAGCCTGCATGTCCGGAGCCTGTGCTGCTCAACGGGAGAGGCCACAACAGTGAGAGGCCTGCGTACAGCAAAAAAAAAAAAAAAAAGAATATGCCAATGAACAAAAATTCAAACTTAGAAAACAAAGTGATCATTAGCAGACAATCAGAAGGATTCTCAGCATGATGAGCACTCACTGTGGAGTTTCTTTACAAATTGAAAGTGCTCTTGAATTCAAGTGTTTATTTGTGACTCCTTAAAGCAAAGACTTTAGGAACCACTGTCAAATAAAGATCATCTCTCAAACAATAACAGAAGGAATACAGGAGTCAACTTATGCCAATCTTTTCAGAAATACTCCTCCCTCCCTGCCCACCCCCCATGCTTACATTACATAGAACACAGGTGTATGCTTGATATATAAACAGACAAATAAAATCCACCAAAGAACAAGGCAAAACAATCTGGTGGCAAAAATTGTGAATTCTGAGATTTTTCAGTAAATCGGTGATTTATTGCCCACCATGCACAAGGTACAGCATAAGCCTAGAACAGGTGGTCATACCCGAACAAGGAATGCTCCCTCTTCTCAGTGAGATATCTATTTAGAGGAAAGAAAAGCGGGTATACAAGTAATTTATATAAGACAGAAAATAAGCTATGTGATATTGAACAATTTATGTAACCTCACAAAGTTGGCTTTCTCATCTGTAAAACAGAAAGTTCATATCTCATATGAACTTAAATGAGGATTAAATGAGATGATGTGAGTAAAGAGCACAGTATACAGTGCCAGAAAACAGAATAGGCCATTATCAGTGCCAGCTATACTGCTCTCGTAGTTTTCATCTTCACTTATATGTGCCTTACACTGTCATTTCAGAAAGCAGAATGTAGAGAGTATTCAATTTGGAGAAACAAGAAAGGGTGGATGGGGGAGGTGGAATTTCAGCTGGATCTTAGAGGCTGGGTGGGATTTCAGGGAGAGAAGATGGGGCTGGGGAGGAGGAGTTCATGATAAGGAGGTATGTGCCAGCTTTAGCAGGAGGAAGGGCAGATTCAGCAGGAGTACAGGCTTGGCTGGCACGACAGATACCTATCAGGGAGAAATGGGAGGTAAGGCTGGGAACATAGTTGAGATCAAATTTTGAAGGAAGTTTTAATCTTCCCAGCTGAGACATTTGAATGTTACCCTATAGGCAATAGGGAGCCACTGAAAGTTCTTGAGGGGAGGAGTAATATTCTCTGAGTTATATTTGAGATACATTTTTCTGGGAGCAGAGTACCAAATGGACAACAACAGAGAGGCCAATCAGAAGGCTACTTTAATAGCCTGGTCAAGAAATAGTGAGGGCCTAAACAAAACTCAGACTGTAGAAAACAAATGAAGGGGACAGATGGGAGAAACATTTTGGAGGAAGATCAGCAGGCCTAATTTAAGGGAGAAGGAGATGGTGGAGTCATATTTCAGTGAGTCAAAGATTTTGAACTTGGGTACAGATGCCATTAAAAAAGTTAGGAAATGAAGAGAAACTAGTTCAGGGCCTAGGTGATGATAAGATGTCTCTAACTAGAGTGCCTGATTCGAAGGCTTCTACCGGCAAGAAGGCCTTGGATGGAAATTAATCTTTCAGTTTCCTCATCTGTGAAATAGGGATATCTGGGTATAGCCCATAACTTCACACAAATAGCTTTACTGATTTCTAAGTTCGGGCTTCTTAGGGGCTGGAGTCTCTCTAGTCATGATTCACTGTAATTTTGGGAGTAAATGAATGAATCACCCCCTGTGAGCTTATTTATGTCTATTACTACTTAGCCAGGAAGCCTTAAATACACTGGCAAAGTCAACTATGGACCCAACATTCTAAAAGCATCAACCTGGAAACCAGAAGATGGATTTCATCTGCTTGCCAAATGTCAGTTGCTTTGGTGTATAAAATTCCAATAGTAGTTATTGAGACCCTACAATTTCTTGGCAACTTAGATGAAAATTGAAGTACTATATCAGTCAGGGTGAGTGAGGAATATAAACCATATTGGGTATTTTAACAGAGAAAGTATAATGCAGGGATTTTGTTAAGTAGGTGTTAGAAGACTGAAAAAGCAAAATGAAAATACTAAGCTAACACCAATTAATAACTGCAGGCATTTGACACTAACACTAAGGAGATCAAAGAGAAGAGAATGGGGTTATCAGAACCTACAAGCTTGGAGGAGGGTCCCACAGAGCTGGAGCTCAGACCTCCGTGGAGAGAGTACTGCCCACCTAGAGGTGCTCTCTGATGCGTACACTGAGGCTGGCTCTGGAAGTGCTGGGAGAAGCTGAACCAGAACCATCTGCCACTGCTAGGGTGACGCTGACACGAAGATCCAGACAGGAAGCAGCAAGTGCCCTCTCCTGTCTTCCTGCCCTCCTGCCCCCCCGCCCCCTAATCTAACATGAAGCCACCGTGGACTGGAGCTGAGAACCAATAGCTGAATAACCAACATGAGGACTTTTACATAGCACAGGACTTGAGAAATATCAGATTGCTATATTTATTTTCTGAACAAGCAACCACAAAATATAAAAACTAATTTAGATAATCAAGCACAGGCTAGAAATAAGCTACTCTCCTGCAAGCCTCAAAAAAGGATTTTGTGGAGTGAAAGTGCTTATGTTAGTGGAATGGGTTATGTAGCTAGAGACTGAGGCAGACCCACCTAACCCAAAGGTTACTCCCATTGGCTTATGCCCTTGTATAATCCCATCCCTCTGAGTGTGGGCAAGACATGGGAATTGCTTTTAACAAATGGAATATAATGCAGGTGACGGGGTGTCACTCCCTTGATTACATCATGTTATCTAAAGTCTGTGTCAGCCAAGTAGAGTGAGAGAGAGCCTCCTGACAGCCTTGAAGAAGCAAATATCCATTGTGCAAGTTACTACTGGCCTCCAGACCTGAGGGTGGCTTCCAGCGCATAGTCAGCAAGAAGTAAGGGCCACCCCCCCACCCCCACCCCGCACAACCATAAGGAAACAAATTCTTTCAGCAACCTCAATGACCTTGGAAACAAAACATCCCCCAGAGTCCCCAGGTGAGACTGCAGCTCAAGTCAACACCTGACTGCAGCCTACTGAGACCCTGAGCATAGGACCCCACTAGGCCATGCCCAGACTCCTGACCCACAGAAACTGTGAGATAATAAATGTGAGTTGTTTTAAGCCACTAAATTTGTGGTAATTTATTACAAAGCAATACAAAACTGATACAGGGATGATCCTTATTTCTCTATTTGCCATCTACATTCAACACTGACCTAATGTTTATGGAGCATCTAACATAGGCCAGGTGTTTTCAGTCTTCAAGAAGCCAGTTTAATAGAAAGACAAGTAACCAGGCCATTCCAGCTGAGTGTGATGTGTTCAAGACGTAAGTGTGCCTGCGGGGCTGCAGAGCCTGGAAGAGGGCAGCCTGGCCAGAGCAGGGACACAGGAAGCCTTCAATGGAGGAAGTCCTAGTTAAAGGAAGATTAACTAGTTAACTAGGAAGGGGAGCTTTGGGCAGAAGTCCAAAAAAATTAAATTGTTCTTGATTACTAATCAATTTTCTTCAACTTCATACATGTAGCAGACATCAGAAATGGTTCTTCCTTAAATTGTTTTTCTTCCATCGAATTTATACTCATATTACAGCATTCAATTGAAAATCCAAAATCCAGAAGAGTCAAAAAAAAAAAAGTGTGCTTGAACTTAAATACGTCTCCTGATAGAGATTAGATTAGCAATTGTTTGTCTTAATAACCAGCACTTCCTCTTGAAACTGTGCCCAAAACAACCTTAAAAAGCTCCGATTTCATAAAACGTGTCACTTCCTCTCCACTCACAGCCCCCTTTTTCCTTCCTTCCCTTGGTCTCACTTTTTTTTTTTTTTTAAATGCAAGACTTTAGCTTTGAAATAATACCCCTCTTTGGCAGGCTGATATAACTCCCATTTTTCTGCAGAGAGTTTAGAGCTCGGCCAAGGTCACCGAGAGGGTTAGAAACAACAGCGCCGAGATTAAATTCCTCGCCTCAGGAACCTCTAGATGAGCCCCATAGCAGTTTTCTTGTCATTGTCTGAACTTGGAGCGGCCTCCCACCCACGCCCAGTCTTCTCAGGCGCCTCCTTCCCTTCCCATAACCTCACAGAGACAGTTCTTCAGGATGCACATGCACGACCAGCTCAGCCATGCCACTCATTGTCATGCTACTCAGGGGAACTCTGGGGCAGAACCATGATGATGGGGACAAGTTCTCTCAGCTCAGTTTGGACCTGATTGCACTGAACAGAGGAGTAGAGGACAGAGCAAATGAAAGAAGAAAAGGAAAAAGGTGACCACAGCTGGCTTTCAGCAACACAAGTGACCATTTGAGGGATTTCTTGAGTGTTGGGGCAAGGACATATGTCCCCATCCCTATTCCCATCTATTTCACAGCAGACTCCCAATCATCTGCTGATCCACCGTATCTGTTTCAAGTCATCACGGAAGCTGTTTTGGGAGGAACCCTGTCTTTTGTGGGTTCTCTAAAGCTCCATGGACTCCTCCCACAGTGCAATACAATTAGTAACATAAAAACACTACAGGACTACCATCTCCTTTAAGGTGGACTATTAACTTTTCAGAGGGTGTGGAAGAGCTACCACTTTATTTTAAATAAAGTTAATGCCAAGGAACCCACATTTAAAGTTCTAAAACAGCAGCTACTCACCCACCACCACCCACAGATCTAACGATTGAGATTTTTTTTTCAGCTTGCCCTATTATTTATTTAGAATCAGAACTGATTTCTATCTTGATGATGCAGTCATTCAAGCTGACATCTCAAAAGCATCTAATAGTCTCTCTCCCTTAAAAACATACCAGTGAGGTTCTGTAACAGTGACCTCCGTAAGTGTGGGTACACCTGTCCCAAATACAAGAGGGCTCACGGACCGACCTGAATCACCTGCTTCTCCCTACCTTGCTGAGACCCTGCTCAGACCAGAAACATCTCAACTGGAGGTTTCACAATGGGAGCAGAAGCAACAATTCTTTCCCAAGCAGTGAGGACTTGTTTCTGTTGAAGCCCTGACCTTGGACACGTTGATAGCCACTGGCAGTGCCTTTGAAGCCAAAAGGATGACTTAACACTTGGTTCAGTTTTCCTCTTATTTCTTAAGTAGAAATATTAGGGAGGGAGGTTGAGGGGAGGAAGATGAATGGGTGGAGGGAAAAAAATAGAGTTTCTCCTTAAAAAAATACAAACAACTTAAAAATTAAAATTTAAAAAAGTAGGCACTAAAAGTTTCCTTAAAGAACATCTTTGCTGTATGTCAATTAGGGAGCCTGTTCTTGCTGTAGATTTTCTCTGCCGCCTCAGAGCCAAATCTTCAGCCTCCCACACAGATCTGTGAAATCAATTGTCTTCCCCAAACATGTGGTAACCACAGAGAAGTGAAATTAATAAAACTGCTCCAAAAGATGATTTCTAAAGATGACATTCCTACTCTAGTTTTAGGCTTTCTTTCCTGCAGCCAAGCAGGGGCCTGAAGGGGGAGTGGGAGTGGTTGGGTAAGGATCTGGGGGGTTGGGTTTTTTTTTAACTTTAGAGTTTTTAGTTTAACTTAGTAGTTTTTTATTGGGGGGGGGGGGACACAAGGAAGAGTTATGGGTGGAGGCCAAAAACCCCAGAAGCCAGCAATTATGAATAGATCGAGTGAGGCCTGTCATTCCTGACAAACAGGCAGGTCACAGCCAGGGGGGGTGAGGCCTGCACTCAGCGGCCCCAGAAACCCCCTCTGTTTGTTTCTCCCACCACCCCCACCCTGGGTGAAGGCTACCACAGAGGGCAGCGTGGATGCCACATCCAACCTGCTGCCAAACGAAGAAGGCCTGGCTCAGCCCCAGCCCTGACAATGCCAGGAAGACAAGCAGAGGCCATCAGTCTCCATTACAAAGACAGTATTTTCCTCCCATATTATCCTGTCTGTCATGTCCTCCTTGGCCTCCAAAGGCACTGCTGTCTCATACATCATCATCATCATTTCCTCCCCACAAAGATGGAGAGCCCCGGGGAGAGGTTCTTTTTGCCAAACATCTCTCCTGATGGCCAAGGGCCTTCCCCTGATGATAGAAGCTACCGGGGGAGACATTTGCATCCCAATTAGGCCTAGGGCTTTGAAGAGTCTAGGAGGAGGGCACTGACAGTCAGTTTGTCAGTTTAAATAAACTTCCACAATCTCCAGAGGCCTGGATTGAGAGGAGAGGGAGAGGAAAAACCCTCAAATCTAGGGCTCAGGAATATGGATACACTTAGTCTTGACAGAGCAAAGGCACGTTGCCACTGAAAACTGGAATGTTATTAATAGTAGTTCTGTTTAATTAAGCGTTGGGTATACTATTTTACTGAATTCTCACAACAGTCTCATTCCACATTTACAGGACATTTTCCTGGGGACAAAACTGAGGATTAGAGGGTCGGCCAAAATTAGAAGACAAATTGGTCAACCTATTTGTCTGATTCTAGATCTTGACACTGACTACTACAGTGTATTAATTGGTCATCTATGGATCACTCTAGAACTTTTGCATATTTCCTAAATAATAATGTTGATAGTTTCTATTCATTGAGGTCTACCATGTGTCAGGCCCTGTTCTCAACACTTTACGTATATATTTTCATTTAAGCCGCATAGGTAATACCACTCTGAGAGACAGATATTGCTATTATTGTTATCCACATTTTATAGCTGGGGAGACTAGAGTTTAGAGGAATTAAGTAACTCTTCAAGTCCCCCACTAGCAGTTAGTTGCTGGTGTCAGGATTCAGACTCAGTCTCCAGTGTGTATTATAGATGATATAAACACTGACTTGCAGTCCAGAAGTCTAGACAATTGTAGTAGAAGGAACCAACCATGGAGCGTAGGAGTGGGGCATTGCATCACTGGGTTCCTCACCAATGGTAATCTGGATGAAAGCTGACAATGAACCTCATGGCCAAGCCTCAAAGTAGAAAACATGTCACCAAAGCAGGGGTGAGGAAGACCCAGCTCCTTTCTTGGTTTTGAGAGGGAAAGCTTATCAGCTGATGGTAGGTATGAGCTCAGTTCTTTCTCAGCATCAGCTTGTGGGGCCACTGCTTGCTTTCCAGCAGGCACTGCCACTGGGCAGAGCAAGGAGCACCGGGGGACTGCCTGCCAACAACCAGCATACAGGGCTCCAGCTCCTGGGCTTGCCAGTATGGTGGGGTAACCCACCCTTTCAGCCCTGCCTCAGCTTGAAGGAGGCACTAACTCATCCTGAGCCCCCAGAAATCCAACTGAGTAATCCTGCAGCATGCAATCTGACCCATTTGCTTAGGGAAGGGCTTCTATCATGCTGAGTGGTAAGGCAGCAGCAACAGAAACTCAGCACATCTCAAAATAGTTTTAAGAGACCCTGCTGGTTTCCTAACTACCTGTCAGTCATCCCCCCTTCTTTCTGTTAATAGAACCCTGATTTTGTTCAGCTAACCCTCCTCCTCACAGACCAATGTTTCACTATGCCCATAACGGTAACCCCATTTCTCTTGCCAATGAGTGCCTAAGGAATAAACAAGTGACATAATTCTGGCCAATCTGTTGTAAGGGAATGTATGCAGAGGGGCTCTGGAAAGGTTTCTACACTGGATTTAAAAAAAAAAAAAAGACACACAGAGAAAGTAATGATCTTTTTTCTTTCACTGGAATTTGTCATAACAGGATGTGATTGCAGGAACTGCAACAGCCATGTTGGTAGCTACCTCAGGCTATCTCCCCAGAGGACCAATCCAACCACCCTGAGAAGGGCAGCGTGGAATGATGGAAAGAACTTGAATCACTGAAGACACTGTTTACACACCAAATTAACTAACGCTTAGAGATCGGAATTTTGGTTACATAAGATATATATATATATTATATATATATATATATTTTCTAAATATATATATATTTTCCAAAATTTTGGTTACATAAGATATATATTTTTCTTATGTAGCAACAGTGTTCAGTACAGGAAATACTGGTTAAATGAAAATAAAGATAATCCACATTAAGACTTTCAGCAGTACCTGCCATATAGAAAACTTTAGCTATTATTACATTCATCATATGTGTATAAAGCTCCCAGTTCTGTGTCTTCTTCCCTGCTCCCCAAATAAAAAGGCTAATCATGAAGGCAGTTAGTCTGTGTAACCCATTTCACGTCTTGAAGAAGTCTCAGAAATGTTCAACCTCAAAACACATTAGCTGAATTCTGGCAATAGTCTGAATGGAATCTATACAAAGCAAAGAAGTTCAGAGATTTGAGCTAAGACTACCACCTGAGCTCACCTGACTACAGAATCATAAAAACCCACAGTAAAGGACATGGTTTAGAGGTTTGTTATGAATTTGCTGGCCTTGTTTATTAATTGAATCAAAACCGAAAGTAGTATCTCTCCTCTTCCTTGTAAACTGTACACTTTAGGAAGAAAGAGCGATAATATTCCTGGCCATCGTGTGCATGTTATATAATAAATACATGTTATAGATTCTTTGAAAAGTGTGCAATTTACGGTTGGATCCTGGCAACTGCTTTGAAGCACACAATTTTTTACCTAAGTCTAATTAGAGGATTCTCAATTAGCAAATCTTCCCAGGTGACAGATTAGACAATGAAGATGTTTCACAACCACTGTAATATTTAGTTCACTTTTCCTCATTTTAACAAAACAAAGTAGAAGGACATCATTTATAAAAATCTCTGTTCAAGGCTCACAGAGCTTATAACCAGGAGAGGGTCAGGGAGAACTGAAATATGTGCCCTGTCCCCCAACCCTTGACTCTGACTTGCTTTGGGATCTGGAGCAAGTCATGTCCTTTCTGATCTCAATTTTCCCATCTATGAAGTGGGGAGGTTACATGGGATTGGGGCTTCTCAACCTCACCACTACTGACATTTTGGATCAAGCAATTCTTTAGATGTTTAGCAGCATCCCTGCCATTTACCCACTAGATGCCAGTAACACCCCTACCCACACCCTAGTTGTGACCATCAAATATAACTCCAGACATTGCCAAATGTCCCCTGGTGGAGGGGGGGCAAAATCACCTCAGCTGAGAGCCACAGAATTAGACCTGGAGTCATAAATGCCAACAATAATCAGCTGTTATACAAATGAGAGAAGATCAGATGAAAGAAAGGCAAATTCAAGAGCATGTGTCCTATCAAAAAAGGAAGATACTCCTCATCTCCAGTGGACCCTCACCATATGTTACAATTATTCAAGAGAAGGCATGAACCCCATGATTCTGTAAAGTCTCTTGACTTTCTCCTTTTTTTAATGTTGGTAACTCATTCTTTGTAGCACATAGGAAGGTGGGCTCTGGAGCTACATTGCCTGAACTTGAATCCCAGGTTTACCTCCCAACTAACTTAAATATTGGGCAAGTTCTTTAACATATCTAAGTCTTGGTTTTCTCACCTAAAATAAAAACAATAATCATACCCACCTTATAAGGTCAAGATCATCAGGATTAAAATGACACAACACATGTAAAGGTCCTAGGATAATGCATATAGTAAGTGCTCGATAAATGTTAGCAATTATCCCTAGATACAAAAACACATATATTAAGCCAAACTAAATATATCTATAGGGCAAATTCAGCCTAGAGGCTACAGGTTTACAATGCTGAACTACAGGATTTCAAGTGCATCTTCAGGTTCTCTGAAGTTTTAAAATTCCATTCTGTGGAAGCAAGAACACCAATTAGCCTCTGATTAACTCTATAGAATCTAGTTGAGAAGACAGAGATCTGACATGGGCAAAGATCAGGTTGTCAGAACAGAATTCTAATCAAATACCAAAGTACGCGTTCTCAGAGGTCAGAAGGGATGAAGAGCATTCTATTCTTTCCATTCAAGAAAAGACTGTTTTTTGTTTCTCTTTTTTAAAAAAGTACATGAAGGAGAAGAACATAAAATTTGGAACGTGCCATCCTCAATTGTATCCTCTTCGCAGTTGCCATAACAATACAATGAATTACTGTTTACTTTCTAGCTAAAATAAATCAACAATTATAAGTTGTATCATTAGCCCAATTACTTTTCAGTGAGATAGCTGATAGAGGCAATAATAGATTGGTTTCTCCATTCTTATCCTCCCACTGGAAAACAACATATACACTCCTGATCAATAACTTAACCTGTGTTACTTATAACATTGTCAGACATGAGTGTCTGCTTCACTCCAGAGTGGAGAAATGAGATAGTTTGGGAAAATTCAGGTCAGACATTAAATTGTCTTGGGTGAGCTGTTATTCTAGTCTAGATCCACATAACCAAATCAGCACCATAGAGGACTACCTGAAACTAAAGGACTTACTTGAAAAAAGTCCTGCTGCCTTTATTAAAACTATGTCATGGAGGCATAGAGTAGAATGAGGCCCTAGAAGCCTACATCTGTGGATTACATTTCAGGGAAATGACTTGGGAACATGCCTTGAATGCTTTAAAATAAAACTTCACACCATTTGACCCATAATTCCCTCCTGGGAATCTACCATAATGAAATATTCAGAAGCTGGAATCAAAATGTACACATGAGATGTTCTATGCAATGTTATTTAATTAAATAGAAAAAGTGGATACCAACTCCAATGAAGCCTGTAAATAAATTAAGAAACAGTCTTACAAAAAAAAAAAAGAAAAGAAACAGTCTTACGATGGATATTATGCAGCCAATTATAAATGGCATTTCAAAGAGTATTTCACTACCTGGGAACATAATATATAATGCTATGCAAAAAAGGTGATAAAAAATTGGATATGCAATGTGATACCAATTGTGTATGTATGTATGTGTGTATATATGTATGTAAATATATATATGAAAATATTGTACATCAAAACATGAACTCTGGTTATTTTGGGATGGGATTATGAGTAATCTTCATTTCCTTTTATAAACCTCTCTGCATTTTCTAAATCCTTACATGGACCTCAGGGTTGCCACATGTAGTTATATGGGATGCACCCTGCAGAAGGGGGCCAATCCATGGGGCACTCCAAGTCATGTGCCCACACACTACATCTGTTCAGAGGAGATGCCATTTTAAATTCATACAAAGACACCATGTAGGATACTGGTGCCCCATTATAATTTACAGTTTTTCAATTTAGCAAGGGCAGTCAATAAATGCTCAATAATATGTTTATTAAAACTGGGGACATTTTCTGCTTTATCCAGGGATACAGCCACCGTCTGTTTATTATCGATTTGATATTTTTAAGTTTTATAATAAAAAAAGTTAATTTCAAGAACCCTCTGCCACACCTAGAGTTCTCCACTGGGTCAGAAAATTTATGAAAACCTTCCTCAGGAGTCCAGGCCAGCTTCTTAGGGCAGGGAAATGGCCTAGGATTCAGAGCAGAGCTGTCCCTAGTGAGCCACTGGGGATACTGAACTAGGTTCCTATCACAGAGGGGTAGCAGCAGAAGAGTACTCCTTCAATTAAAACAAAATAAGGGCTTCCCTGGTGGCACAGTGGTTGAGAGTCTGCCTGCCAATGCAAGGGACACAGGTTCATGCCCTGGTCCGGGAGGGTCCCACATGCCGCGGAGCGGCTGGGCCCATGAGCCATGGCCACTGAGCCTGCGCGTCTGGAGCCTGTGCTCCGCAGCGGGAGAGGCCACAGCAGTGAGAGGCCCGCGTACCGCAAAACAAACAAACAAACAAACAAAATAAAACAGAAGTCCAAACAACAATCAAAACAGACTTTCATATAAATACTACCAGTCAGAACCCAACCCCCAAAGTATCTAGACCAATGATTTTTCAACAATTTTAGAAAGAGATTTTTTTTTTTTTGGAACAAAGTCTTACAATGAGCTCCAAGAAATAAATGAATAAGTATTTTCAGTGTTACCCAAAATGTAAAAGATACCCAGAATTAAAACTAACTTCAATATGTCACCACAACATGGCATGTTATGTGTTTATATCTCAACTGACTATATTAAACTATTTTAAAGTTGACAATGGCATATGTATGCTACCCAATTTTACATGTTAGACATACATAAGTCTGAAATTTCTTTTAAAAGTCCTATATAGAGTTAATATTCTTATTCAGTGACATCTATATAAGACATTCAAATCTGTGCACAGAATGGAAAATGACACCATGAATAAGATCAAAATACAAATGATATAATCTGGAGGGAAATATTCACAACACATACAAGACACACACACACACACACACACACACACACACACACACACACACACACACAATTGGGATTCCAGAAGGAGAAGAGAGAAAGCAATAGAAGAAATTTTTTAAAAGATAATGGCGGGGGGGAAAGTGTTGCAGGCTGAGGAACATCAAATGCAAAGACCCTGAGGCAGGAACAGGCTTTGCCTGTGTGAGAAACAGAGAGAAGATATCAGAGTTGAAGCAGAGTGAGTGGGGTGTGTAAGGGGTGGGGAGAGTGGAATGAAGGGACCAAGTTCTATAGGACCTTCTTGGCCATGATTCCCTGAGACGATTCCAAATTTGTCAAAATAATAAGAGAAAACCTGCTTGATACCACAGACAAAGAAGACACTTTGAGGGAGATCTTCAAGATAGCAGAGAAGTAAGACGTAGAGATCACCTTCCTCCCCACAAATACATCAGAAATACATCTACATGTGGAACAACTCCTACAGAACACCTACTGAACGCTGGCAGAAAACCTGAGACTTCCCAAAAGGAACAGACACCCTCAGGCAACCTACATGCAGAGGTGGGGCCAAATCCAAAGCTGAACCCCAGGAGCTGTGTGAACAAAAAAGGGAAAGGGAAATTTCTCCCAGCAGCCTCAGGAGCAGCAGATTAAATCCCCAAATCAACTTGATGTACCCTGCATCTCTGGAATACCTGAACAGAGAATGAAATCATCCCAAAATTGAGGCACTGGACTGTGGGAGCAACTGTAGACTTGGGGTTTGCTTTCTGCATCGAATTTGTTTCTGGTTTTATGTTTATCTTAGTTTAGTATTTAGAGTTTATTATCATTGGTAGATTTGTTTATTGATTTGGTTGCTCTCTTCCTCTATTTTATATATATATATATATTTTTTTCCTTTTTCTCTTTTTGTATGTATGTATATGCTTCTTTGTGTGATTTTGTCTGTATAGCTTTGCTTTTACTATTTGTCCTAGGGTTCTGTCTGTCCATTTTTCTGTTGTTTTTTTTGTTTTCTTAGTATAGTTTTTAGTGCTTGTTATCATTGGTGGATTTGTTTATTGGTTTGCTTGTGCTCTTCTTTTTTTTTTTTGCAGTACACGGGCCTCTCACTGTTGTGGCCTCTCCCATTGCAGAGCACAGGCTCCGGACGCACAGGCTCAGCGGCCATGGCTCACTGGCCCAGCCGCTCCGCGGCACATGGGATCTTCCTGGACCGGGGCACAAACCCACATGCCCTGCATCGGCAGGCAGACTCTCAACCACTGTGCCACCAGGGAAGCCCTTCTTTCTTTTTTTTATGACTTTTTAATTTTTTTATTTTAATAACTTTATTTATTTTATTATTATTTTTTTCTTTCTTTTTCTCCCTTTTCTTCTGAGCTGTGTGGCTGACAGGGTCTAGGGGCACTGGCTGGGTGTCAGGCCTGTGCCTCTGAGGTGGGAGACCAAGTTCAGGACATTGGTCCACCAGAGACCTCCTGGCTACATGTATTATCAAATGACGAAAGCTCTCCCAGAGATCTCCAACTCACTAACACACAGGTCCACTCAACGACCAGCAAGCTACAGTGCTGGACACCCCATGCCAAACAACTAGCAAGACAGGAACAAGACACCACCCATTAACACAGAGGCTGCCTAAAATCACAATAAGGTCACAGACACCCCAAAACACACCACCAGACATGGTCCTGCCCACCAGAAGACAAGATCCAGCTTCATCCAAGAGACACAGGCACCAGTTCCCTCCAGCAGGAAGCTTACACAACCCACTGAACCAACCTTACCCACTGGGGGCAAACACCAAAAACAATGGGAACTACGAACCTGCAGCCTGCGAAAAGGAGACCCCAAACACAGTAAGTTACGCAAAATGAGAAGACAGAGAAACACACAGCAGATGAAGGAGCAAGGTAAAAACCCACCAGACTAAATAAATGAAGAGGAAATAGGCAGTCTACCTGAAAAAGAATTCAGAGTAATGATACTAAAGATGATCCAAAATCTTGGAAACAGAATGGAGAAAATACAAGAAACGCTTAACAAGGACCTAGAAGAACTAAAGAGCAAACAAACAGTGATGAACAACAAAATAAATGAAATTAAAAATTCTCTAGAAGGAATCAATAGCAGAATAACTGAGGCAGAAGAACGGATAAGTGACCTAAAGATAAAATAGTGGAAGTAACTACTGCTGAGAAGAATAAAGAAAAAAGAATGAAAAGGACAGTCTCAGAGACCTCTAGGACAACATTAAACGTACCAACATTCAAATTATAAGGGCCCCAGAAGAAGAAGAGAAAAAGAAAGGGACTGAAAAAATATTTGAAGCGATTACAGTTGAAAACTTCCCTAATATGGGAAAGGAAATAGTCAAATCTAGGAAGCGCAGAGTCTCATACAGGATAAATCCAAGGAGAAACATGCAAAGACACATATTAATCAAACTATCAAAAATTAAATACAAAGAAAAAATATTAAAAGCAGCAAGGGAAAAACAACAAATAACATACAATGGAATCCCCATAAGGTTAACAGCGGATCTTTCAGCAGAAACTCTGCTAGCCAGGAGGGAGTGGCAGGACATATTTAAAGTGATAAAAGGGAAAAACCTACAACCAAGATTACTCTACCCAGCAAGGATCTCATTCAGATTCGACAGAGAAATTAAAACCTTTACAGACAAGCAAAGGCTAAGAGAATTCAACACCACCAAACCAGCTTTACAACAAATGCTAGAGGAACTTCCCTAGGCAGGAAACACAATAGAAGGAAAAGACCTACAATAACAAACCCAAAACAATTAAGAAAATGGTAATAGAAACATACATATCAATAACTACCTTAAATGTAAATGGATTAAATGTTCCAACGAAAAGACACAGACTGGCTGAATGGATATAAAAACAAGACCCATATATATGCTGTCACAAGAGACCCACTTCAGAACTAGGGACACATACAGATTGAAAGTGAGGGGATGAAAAAAGATATTCCATGCAAATGGAAATCAAAAGAAAGCTGGAGTAGCAATTCTCATATCAGACAAAATAGACTTTAAAATAAAAGACTATTACAAGAGACAAAGAAGGACACTATATAATGATCAAGGGATCAATCAAGAAGAAGACATAACAATTGTAAATATTTATGCACCCAACATAGGAGCACCTCAATACATAAGGCAAATGGTAACAGCCATAAAAGGGGAAATCGACAGTAACACAAAAATGCTGGGGGACTTTAACACCCCACTTTCACCAATGGACAGATCAACCAAAATGAAAATAAATAAGGAAACACAAGCTTTAAATGATACATTAAACAAGATGGACTTGATATATATAGGACATTCCATCCAAAAACAAGAGAATACACTTTCTTCTTAAGTGCTCAGGGAACATTCTCCAGGATAGATCATATGTTGGGTCACAAATCAAGCCTTGGTAAATTTAAGAAAACTGAAATCGCACCAAGTATCTTTTCTGACCACAACGCTATGAGACTAGATATCAATTACAGGAAAAAAATCTGTAAAATATACAAACACATGGAGGCTAAACAATACACTACTAAATAACCATGAGATCACTGAAGAAATCAAAGAGCAAATCAAAAAATACCTAGAAACAAATGATAAGGAAAACACGATGACCCAAAACCTATGGGATGCAGCAAAAGCAGTTCTAAGAGGGAAGTTTATAGCAATACAATCCCACCTCAAGAAACAAGAAAAATCTCAAATAAACAATCTAACCTTACACCGAAAGCAAATAGAGAAAGACGAACAAAAAACCCCCAAAGTTAGCAGAAGGAAAGGAATCATAAAGATCAGATCAGAAATAAATAAAAAAGGAATGAAGGAAACAAGAGCAAAGATCAATAAAATTAAAAGTTGGTTCTCTGAGAAAATAAACAAAATTGATAAACCATTAGCCAGACTCATCAAGAAAAAAAAGGGAGAAGACTCAAATCAATAGAATTAGAAATGAAAAAGGAGAAGTAACAATTGACACTTCAGAAATACAAAGGATCGTAAGAGATTACTACAAGCAACTCTATACCAATAAAATGGACAACCTGGAAGAAAGAGACAAATTCTTAGAAAAGCACAACCTTCCGAGACTGAACCAAGAACAAATAGAAAATAGAAAATATTAAGAGACCAATCACAAGCACTGAAATTGAGACTGTGATTAAAAATCTTCCAACAAACAAAACTCCAGGACCAGATGGCTTCACAGGCGAATTCTACCAAACATTTAGAGAAGAGCTAACACCTATCCTCCCCTAACTCTTCCAAAATATAACAGAGGGAGGAACACTCCCAAACTCATTCTACGAGGCCACCATCACCCCGATACCAAAAACCAGACAGAGATATCACAGAAAATAAAACCTACAGGCCAATATCACTGATGAACATAGATGCAAAAATCCTCAACTACTAGTCAAAATACTAGCAAACAGAATCCAACAGCATATTAAAAGGATCATACACCATGATCAAGTGAGGTTTATCCCAGGAATGCAAGGTTTCTCCAATATATGCAAATCAATCAATGTGATAAACCATATTAACAAATTGAAGGAGAAAAACCATATGATCATCTCAATAGATGCAGAAAAAGCTTTCAACAAAATTCAACACCCATTTATGATAAAAACCCTCTAGAAAGTAGGCATAGAGGGAACTTACCTCAACATAATAAAGGCCATAAATGACAAACCCACAGCCAAAATTGTTATCAGTGGTGAAAAACTGAAACCATTTCCTCTAAGATCAGGAACAAGACAAGGTTGTGCACTCTCACCACTATTATTTAACATAGTTTTGGAAGTTTTAGCCACAGCAATCAGAGAAGAAAAAGAAATAAAATGAATAGAAGTTGGAAAAGAAGATGTAAAGCTGTCACTGTTTACAGACAACAGGATACTATACATAGAGAATCCTAAAGATGCTACCAGAAAACTACTAATCAATGAATTCGGTAAAGTAGCAGGATACAAAATTAATGCACAGAAATCTGTTGCATTCCTATACACTAATTATAAAAACCTGAAAGAGAAATTAAGGAAACATTCCCATTTACCATTGCAACAAAAAGAATAAAATACCTAGGAATAAACCTATCTAAGGAGACAAAAGACCTGTATGCAGAAAACTATAAGACACTGATGAAAGAAATTAAAGATGATACAGACAGATGGAGAGATATACCATGTTCTTGGATTGGAAGAATCAATATTGTGAAAATGACTATACTACCCAAACCAATCTACAGATTCAATGCAATCCCTATCAAACTACCAATGACATTTTTCACAAAACTAGAACAAAAAATTTCACAATTTGTATAGAAACATAAAAGACCCCGAATAGCCAAAGCAATCCTGGGAAAGAAAAACGGAGCTGGAGGAATCAGGCTCCTGGACTTCAGACTATACTACCAAGCTACAGTCATCAAGACAGTATGGTACTGGCACAGAAATATAGATCAGTGGAACAGGATAGAAAGCCCAGAGATAAACCCACACACATATGGTCACCTTATTATTATTATTTTTTTTTGAGGTACGTGGGCCTCTCACTGCTGTGGCCTCTCCCGTTGTGGAGCACAGGCTCCAGACGCACAGGCTCAGCGGCCATGGTTCACAGGCCTAGCTGCTCTGTGGCATGTGGGATCTTCCTGGACCGGGGCACGAACCCGTGTCCCCTGCATTGGCAGGCGGACTCTCAACCACTGCGCCAGCAGGGAAGCCCACTTTTACTCTTCTAAAGTAAAATAATAACAACGCATTGTGGGGTGTATAGAATAGGTGAAAGTACTATAAATGACAACAAGAACATATAGGGTTAGGGATAGTAACTGGAAGTTTAGTATTCTGAAAAGAGAGAATGGAAGGAAGGCAATGTTTGCAGAAATTATCAGCAAGAGCCAAAGAAACATAAGCATCCTCAGATTGAATACGTGCCACCACCACAACCACAAAACGCCCAAGTACTCAAAAGGATATTTTAAAAACTCAATCTATAGACATCATAGTGAAATTTTAGAACCTCAAGAACACAAAGAAAATACAACAAAAACCCTACTTTTTAGGAGCAAAAAATTTTTTTTTAAATCTTCAGAAATTCAAGCCTCAGAAAATTTAGCACTCACAGATGATCTTCTAAAGAAACACTACAGAATGTACTCCAAACAAGGGACAAATGAACACAGCCAAAGGAGTGGGATTTAAGAAAAATTTGTAAGTAAAGAATACAGTAAACGAATTAATTCTAAAATAAGTATTTATTCCAAAAACAAAAAAACTTTGTCAGAGCATTTTAGAAGTAACCTTCTGGATTATATGAACATTGAAAGTGGAAAAAGCTCAAAGAGAAGTAAAGTTCTTGTCTTCGTCCAGAGGAATATAGATTAACTGATTAACTCTCGTCTTTATTATAAAAACATATGTTCACGTGTATGTAATAAAAACTAAAATGTAAAAAACAACAGAATTGGAGTATATAACTTTAAACCAATAGAAGAAAAAATGGAACAAAGAGCACAGACTAGTTTGTTTTTAAAAGCATAGAAAATTATATAGAAGTATAATATCAGTGTCTATGTGTATGTTTCTGCATAAACAGTATGTGTGTCTGTGTGTGTGTGTCTGGTATGTGTCTATGTGTACACATCTGGTCTGTATCTGGGTACAAATACTGTTACATACTTTTTTTCCTTCACAAAAATAGAATCATACTGTATTATTTTGCCTTTTCTATGCCATAAATGTTGCAGTCAATCTAACTGTCAAACAACCTTGAGGGGCACAAAGCCAGGAGGCCTGATCATCCTGGGACCGCCAGCTCACTACCAATGGTCCTGGAAGAAATAGTGCAAGTGGGAAAGTTGCCTGATTTTCCCCCGAGGAACAACACTGGAGATAGGCTGCTAATATTGGGCATAGATCCTGAGCTGAAATATCACTAGTTCCAGCCCTTTCATGGGGAGGAGAGGCCCTGGTGAAGGAAAAGAAGGTGGGTCAGGTTCCCACATCTTGATCAGCTGGGCAGTACAGTCCCGTGATTCAGAGCAGTCTCCCCAGAGACAGACTGACCTGTCTGTTGGGTTCAAGTACCAACTCTATCCCTTCCAAACCTGTGACTTTTAGGCAGGTCACTTAATCTTTCTGTGCCTCTGTTTCCTCATCTGTAAAATGGTGATAATATTGGAGCCTCCCTAATAGGGGCATGGTGAGGATTAAATATGTAAATCACTCAAAGAATGCCTCATGTTCAGTGCCTCACTGAACACTCATAAACTATTCACTGAACTTGGTGTCTAGGACTCAGGGGAAGTACACAGAGGTGTGAATGAGGCAGGATGAGACATGGGCTGATGTTTGTTGGGGCTGAGTGATGGGCACACAGAGCTCTACTTGTAGGGTTTGTTGAAATTCTCTATAATAAAAGTGCTTTGTAAAAAAAAAGTCTATAAATATTAACTGTTATAATAGGCAGTGCCAAGGAAACAGCACGGCTTCACTGAGGTCACAATTTTGTTATAACAAGAAAGATAAGGTGTCAGTACACAAAGCAGTTGTTAGACAATGATACAAATGTCATCTATTCTTGCTATGGTGTGATCTTAGAGGCTTTGTCAAAGTGTTGACCCTCCTGCCCCTCCTTCACACCCTAAAACTCTCTGAGGCAGCCTCATGGATGCCTGAAATATTTTTATTAAAACCTTAGCTTAAGTTTTTATAACCCAGTCAAAAAGCAGGGGTGGGGTGGTGGGAGAGCAGTAGGAGGGAAAACTAAATAGCTAAAGCAAAGCTGCTGTGCATTGTCCTTCTAAAACACGCTTAAATGTTGATTCTGTTCAGAGGCTAGATTTTGATGGGAAGGAAACTGACACAGAGTGAGGAGGCAAACGGGAGGTGGGGCTGCAGGAAGGGACTGGGACCCAGGTAGGGAAGCAGACCTTTTTGTCCAAATACGCTTTATGTCAGCCCTAAAAGAAGCACAAGAAATTGCTGCAGGAAAGAGGAAAAGGGCTTTCTTAGTCTTGGTACACAACATGCAGTGCCTGAACCAGCAGTCCCCATATCCACTGGGAGCTTGTAGGACATACAGAAACTCAGCCCCACCACAGACCTGGTGAGCCAGACCATGTATTTTAACAAAGTCCCAGGTAATTCTCAAGCACATTAAAGTGTGAGAATTTCACTGCCTAACCCAGGACCTAGACATGATTGGCCCTTAGTAAATGTCTGAATAGGTAGCTGTTGAACAGATAGAGAAAAACAGTGCTAGCTATGCTTTTATTCAGTGATCCTGCATTCATTCTGCATCCACAGAGTGTACAGAATTGTGTAAGACTGTGGTTCTTTGGTTCTCAGCCTTGGTTGTAAGTTAGAATCACCCAGGGTGCTATTAACAACAGCTGTGCAGGTCCCATCTCCAGAGATTCTGATTCTATTGCTCTGGAAGGGACTTAGTCTAAGATGACTTCTTTTTTTGCAAGACACTGTACCAAGTAATAGGACTCCCTGGTGAAGAACCAGGGATGAGCCATTGAGGTCACTCTTGCTGAAGACAAAGGCAACAAAGATGGCAAGAGTCAATACCTAGAGGAGGGGAATATTTATCCCCAACAAGTATTGTCTTTTTTCCTGCAGATGTCCCAGAATATACGAAAATATAGCTTGTTAGTGTGGGTGGTTGGAGGGGAAGGAGGCTGATGTGTCTGTGATGGGTTTTATACTGTTTGACAATTTTCCAAATAGATTAACCTGTTGCCTGAGTCATGACCCCCTTAGGGATATGTTTCCTCTAGGCTCTTTCTCTCTCCCCTACCCCTTGACCCCAACACACACATATATGGGGGTCAAAAATTGTCACACAGAACCTGGGTAGCCTCAACGTTTAGTAAGCCTCCTTTCTTTGGCTTCCTTGAGCTCAGGGACGTTAAGCAGAGCAAAACTGTCAATCAGCCTTGAAGCTGTGCCGTATGTGGCTGCCTCTGAAGCAATCTCCAATGTGTGGATTTGAGTCAATCCCTTTCTGGTAGGGAACTACTTACTTCTGAACCACCCCACCAGTAAAAAGGTGACCTTTAGCATAACTGGTCCAATTACACCCCTTAGCATCCACCACCAGAAAATTTAATAATCGTGTCGTCCCTCTCTCTCTCTCTAACTTGACTTAATTAAAATTATACCCATTTCAAGATAAAGACAACAGGTAGGTGATGCTTGGGTCATGGCCTGACTGTGCACTGTCTTCTCATTAAAAACTTTTAGTGAAAAGCTCAAATGTCTTCACAATAATTCAGAATTCATCGAGGCGATTCAGACAACTCAATCCTTTGTCCTTATGGGTCTCATTCAGGGAGAAGAAAAATGGGAAAATGAATGATGAGTGAACAGTCAAAACTAAGTCCAAGTTAAAAAGAAGTAAAATTAATACACAAAAGGTACAACTGGTGTTGAAGGCACATCTGTAGGTGAAATTAGCTCTGACTTCCAAATGCTCTGATCAGTTTGACCATTTGAAAACTTCTAAGGGCATGAAATGCCTGCGCTGAGGTGGCATCACGGAAGGAAGAGATGTGATTAAATTCCAGGCTGCCTGTCAGAGATGTTCCAATCTCTCCTCACTTGAGATACTTCTATGAAGTTTTCGCATGAGAGCAGGCTGTCACGTTTGGGAAGAGACAGCACCCTCGTGCTAACTCCTCCTCCCTTTGATGTTTGTAGAACTTGGCCATTAAAATATGCTTTGGGCTAAAACTCAGCAGGCAAGTTTCCAGTCCAGGAACAGCTTTGACAAAATTTTAATAAAATTAGAACCAGATTGTCATGAGGGATTTGAGTTAGAGAAAAGTTTATCTGTATATGTAGATAGACATGTGAGGAAGGCCAAACTCACATTGTGGAATGAGTGCTACATAGCAGTAACTCTTGGCCTGCTGGCATTTTGCACACAACTACTAGTGTCCTTGATCCATGAATAAGGTAAGAGATTATGAGTTTTCATAGGCAATGTTAAGGCATTTGAAACATCCTATGTTTCGGTGAATTTTGCTAACTTCAGTATTGTTTTGTACCAGCTGTCTAAAGTGCGTTAAAATCTTTAAAAAGAAAAAAAGGTATTTTAAATCTTTTTTTTTAATAAGTGCAGCATTTGAGGGCTTCCCTGGTGGCGTAGTGGTTGAGAGTCTCCCTGCCGATGCAGGGGACACAGGTTCGTGCCCTGGTCCAGGAAGATCCCACATGCTGCAGAGTGGCTAGGCCCGTGAGCCACGGCCGCAGAGCCTGTGCGTCCAGAGCCTGTGCTCCGCAACGGGAGGGGCCACAACAGTGAGAGGCCTGCATACTGCAAAAAAAAAAAAACAACAAAAACAAAACAAAAAAAAAGGGCTTGCCTGGTGGCGCAGAGGTTGAGAGTCCGGCTGCCAATGCAGGGGACACGGGTTCGTGCCCCGGTCCGGGAAGATCCCACATGCCGTGGAGCGGCTGGGCCCGTGAGCCATGGCCGCTAGGCCTGCGCATCCGGAGCCTGTGCTCCACAACGGGGGAGGCCACAGCAGTAAGAGGCCTGCGTACCGCAAAACGAAAAACGAAAAACAGAAAACAAACAAACAAAAAAGTGGGGCATTTGATTGTTTTGTTTTAAATTAATAGAGTAATTACATTGTTTGAAAACACAAACGTGTTTTCTTGTGAAACCTTAATTTTGTAATATTTAGCCTTTCTACATGATTCTTGGAACTTTAAGCAAAGATTGGCTTACTTCTGAATATGGGCACCACACATACATCTGTGTCTACTGTAAGAAATGTGGAGCAGAAGCAAGAAGAACTACAATCCTGCAGCCTGTGGAACAAACACCACATTCACAGAAAGGCAGACAAGATGAAAAGGCAGAGGGCTATGTACCAGATGAAGGAACAAGATAGAACCCCAGAAAAACAACTAAATGAAGTGGAGATAGGCAACCTTCCAGAAAAAGAATTCAGAATAATGATAGTGAAGATGATCCAGGACCTCGGAAAAAGAATGCAGGCAAAGATTGAGAAGATGCAAGAAAGGTTTAACAAAGACCTAGAAGAATTAAAGAATAAACAGAGATGAACAATACAATAACTGAAATGAAAACTACACTAGAAGGAATCAATAGGAGAATAACTGAGGCAAAAGAACGGATAAGTGACCTGGAAGACAGAAGAGTGGAATTCACTGCTGCGGAACAGACCAAAGAAAAAAGAATGAAAAGAAATGAAGACAGCCTAAGAGACCTCTGGGACAATATTAAACGCAACAACATTCGCATTATAGGGGTCCCAGAAGGAGAAGAGAGAGAGAAAGGACCCAAGGAAATATTTGAAGATATTATAGTCGAAAACTTCCCTAACATGGGAAAGGAAATAGCCACCCAAGTGCAGGAAGCGCAGAGAGTCCCATACAGGATAAACCCAAGGAGAAACACGCCGAGTCACAAAGTAATCAAACCGGCAAAAATTAAAGGCAAAGAAAAATTATTGAAAGCAGCCAGGGAAAACGACAAATAACATACAAGGGAACTCCCATAAGCTTAACAGCTGATTTCTCAGTAGAAACTCTACAAGCCAGAAGGGAGTGGCATGATATACTTAAAGTGATGAAAGGGAAGAACCTACAACCAAGATTACTCTACCCAGCAAGGATCTCATTCAGATTCGATGGAGAAATCAAAAGCTTTACAGACAAGCAAAAGCTAAGAGGATTCAGCACCACCAAACCAGCTCTACAACAAATGCTAAAGGAACTTCTCTAAGTGGGAAACACAAGACAAGAAAAGGACCTACAAAAACAAACACATAACAATGAAGAAAATGGTAATAGGAACATACATATCGATAATTACCTTAAACATGAATGGACTAAATGCTCCAACCAAAAGACACAGGCTTACTGAATGGATACAAAAATAAGACCCATCTATATGCTGTCTACAAGAGACCCACTTCAGACCCAGGGACACATACAGACTGAAAGTGAGGGGATGGAAAAAGATATTCCATGCAAATGAAAATCAAAAGAAAGCTGGAGTAGTTATACTCATATCAGATAAAATAGACTTTAAAATAAAGAATGTTACAAGAGACAAGGAAGGACACTATATTATGATTAAGGGATCAACCCAAGAAGCAGATATAACAATTATAAATATATATGCACCCAACATAGGAGCACCTCACTACATAAGGCAACTGCTAACAGCTATAAAAGAGGAAATCGACAGTAACACAATAATAGTGGGGGATTTTAACACTTCACTTACACCAATGGACAGCTCATCCAAGAAGAAAATAAATAAGCAAACAGAAGCTTTAAATGACACAACAGACCAGATAGACTTAAATGATATTTATAGGACATTCCATCCAAAAACAGCAGATTACACTTTCTTCTCAAGTGTGCACAGAACATTCTCCAGGATAGATCACATCTTGGGTCACAAATCAAGCCTCAGTATATTTAAGAAAATTGAAAACATATCAAGCATCTTATCTGACCACAATGCTATGAGATTAGAAATGTACAGGGAAAAAAACGTAAAAACACAAACACATGGAGGCTAAACAATACGTTACTAAATAACCAAGAGATCACTTAAGAAATCAAAGAGGAAATAAAAAAATACCTAGAGACAAATGACAATGAAAACATGACAATCCAAAACCTATGGGATGCAGCAAAAGCAGTTCTAAGAGGGAAGTTTATAGCTATACAAGCCTACCTCAAGAGACAAGAAAAATCTCAAGTAAACAATCTAACCTTACACCTAAAGGAATGAGAGAAAGAAGAACAAACAAAAC
>NW_020838017.1:7791299-7840939 GCF_003676395.1 Aethalodelphis obliquidens
GCCAATAAAATGGACAACCTGGAAGAAATGGACAAGTTCTTAGAAAGCTATAACCTTCCAAGACTGAACCAGGAAGAAACAGAAAATATGAACAGAGCAGTCACAAGCAATGAAATTGAAAGTGTGATTAAAAATCTTCCAACAAACAAAAGTCCAGGACCAGATGGCTTCACAGGTGAATTCTATCAAACATTTAGAGAAGAGCTAACATCCATCCTTCTCAAACTCTTCCAAAAAATTGCAGAGGAAGGAACAGTCCCAAACTCATTCTATGAGGCCACCATCACCCTGATACCAAAACCAGACAAAGATACTACAAAAAAAGAAAATTACAGACCAGTATCACTGATGAATATAGATGTAGAAATCCTCAACAAAATACTAGCAAACAGAATCCAACAACACATTAAAAGGATCATACATCATTATCAAGTGGGATTTATTTTATCCCAGGGATGCAAGGATTCTTCAGTATACACAAATCAATCAATGTGATACACCATATTAATAAACTGAAGAAGAAAAACCATATGATCATCTCAATAGATGCAGAAAAAACTTTTGACAAAATTCAACACCCATTTATGATAAAAACTCTCCAGAAAGTGGGCATAGAGGGAACCTACCTCAACATAATAAAGGCCATATATGACAAACCCACAGCAAACATCATTCTCAATGGTGAAAAACTGAAAGCATTTCCTCTAAGATCAGGAACGAGACAAGGATGTCCACTCTCACCACTATTATTCAACATAGTTTTGGAAGTCCTAGCCATGGCAATCAGAGAAGAAAAACAAATAAAAGAAGAAAAAAGAAGTAAAACTGTCACTGTTTGCAGATGACATGATACTATACATAGGGAATCCTAAAAATGCCACCAGAAAACTAGTAGAGCTAATCAATGAATTTGGTAAAGTTGCAGATACAAAATTAATGTGCAGAAATCTCTTGCATTCGTATATACTAATGATGAAAAATCTGAAAGAGAAATTAAGGAAACACTCTCATTTACCATTGCAACAAAAAGAATAAAATACCTAGGAATAAACCTACCTAGGGAAACAAAAGACCTGTATGCAGAAAACTATAAGACACTGATGAAAGAAATTAAAGATGATACCAACAGATGGAGAGATATACGATGTTCTTGGATTGGAAGAATCAATATTGTGAAAAGGACTATACTACCCAAAGCAATCTACAGATTCAATGCAATCCCTATCAAATGGCATTTTTTATGGAACTAGAACAAATCATCTTAAAATTTGTATGGAGACACAAAAGACCCTGAATATCCAAAGGCATCTTGAGGGAAAAAAATGGCACTGGAGGAATCAGACTCCCTGTCCTCAAACTACACTACAAAGCTACAGTAATCAAGACAATATGGTACTGGCACAAAAACAGAAACATAGATCAACGGAACAAGATAGAAAGCCCAGAGATAAACTCACGCACCTATGGTCAACTAATCTATGACAAAGGAGGCAAATATATACAATGGAGAAAAGACAGTCTTTTCAATAAGTGGCGCTGGGAAAACTGGACAGCTACATGTAAAAGAATGAAATGAGAACACTCTCTAACACCATACACAAAAATAAACTCAAAATGGCTTAGAGACCTAAATGTAAGATCGGACACTAAAACTCTTAGAGGAAAACATAGGAAGAACACTCTTAGACATAAGTCACAGCAAGATCTTTTTTGATCCACCTCCTAGAGTAATGGAAATAAAAACAAAAGAAACAAATGGGACCTAATGAAACTGAAAAGCTTTTGCACAGCAAAGGAAACCATAAACAAGATGAAAAGGCAACCCTCAGAATGGGAGAAAATATTTGCAACTGAATCAACAGACAAAGGGTTATTAATCTCCAAAATATATGAACAGCTCATGCAGCTCAATATTACAGAAACAAACAACCCAATCCAAAAATGGGCAGAAGACCTAAATAGACATTTCTCCAAAGAAGACATACAGTAGGCCAGGAAGCACATGAAAAACTGCTCAATATCATTAATTATTAGAAAAATGCAAATCAACCTACAGTGAGGTATCACCTCACACCAGTTACAATGGGCATCATCAGAAAATCTACAAACAACAAATGCTGGAGAGGGTGTGGAGAAAAGGGAACCCTCTTGTACTGCTGGTGGCAATGTAAATTGATACAGCCACTATGGAGAACAGTATGGAGTTTCCTTAAAAAACTAAAAATAGAATTACCATATGATCCAACAATCCCACTACTGGGCATATAGCCAGAGAAAACTGTAATTCAAAAAGACACATGCACCACAATGTTCACTGCAGCACTATTTACAATAGCCAGGTCATGGAAGCAACCTAAATGCCCATCGACAAACGAACGGATAAAGAAGTTGTGGTATATATATACAGTGAAATATCACTCAGCCATAAAAAAGAACGAAATTGAGTCATTTGTTGAGACGTGGATGGATCTAGAGACTGTCATACAGAGTGAAGTAAGTCAGAAAGAGAAAAACAAATATCGTATATTAACACGTGTATGTGGAACCTAGAAAAATGGTACAGATGAACCAGTTTGCAGGGCAGAAGTTGAGACACAGATGTGTAGAACAAACATATGGACACCAAGCGGGGAGAACCGCGGTGGGGTGGGGATGGTGTGTGCTGAATTAGGCGATTGGGATTGACATGTATACACTGATGTGTATAAAATCGATGACTAATAAGAACCTGCAGTATTAAAAAAAAAAAAAGAAATGTGGTGGCAGGTGCTGCACTGCATTCAAGAACATAGGAACAAAGATCAGAAAACCTCATAATATTTAATCCATCCACTGAGCTCCTTTTGCCACTGTCCTTCCACATGCCTGCACCACACTGGGGAAATGCGGGCTGTAGTCCTGTCCCCTATAATTTATTAGGAATCTTTCAGTCACTTTGAGCCCTGTCTCACATACTCAATACGTTACCAACACCTTACAGAGAAGCACTGGAAGCTTCATCTCTAACTTAGTCTTAACTAAAAGGTTATTAAACAGAGAAGCAACCATTTGACATATACAATAAAGACCCTCCAATGACTTTTTCAAGTATGCCTTATAGATGTATTAGGCCAACAAAGACTGAAAGAGGCTCATAAAAATGCCTCATTTATGTCCTGTTCTCTTTGGCCCAGTTGTTCATTTCATGAAGGTCAAAGAGAAACCATGTTCTAAGAATGCTATGCAAATTATCTAAAATTAGTGTGAGCCTATTTTTACCTTGCCAACCCCTACTCTACTGATGCTAAAAAAAAAAAAAAAATCAGAGACTATAAGCAGTCTGGCTCCCATGGACGCCTGTAGCCTAGTACCAATGAAGAAATATATTTGCTAAATACTTTTCTTTTCAAAACTAGACCCACGCAATTACTATTTGATCCTTTTGGGGTTCAAACTGGAATAATAACATTAAAGTGGTTTTTGTTTTGCACAAAGGAGCCAACTCTACTGTCTTGGTTTAATACATATTTTCCTCCTGCACTAGCAGATTTATTTTGTGTTTTTATGTATTTTTATTCCATTTTTCCTGATATGATAGATACAGGGAGTATGCTTAATCTCTGACATGCATTGCAATGCCAGAGCTAAATAGCTGTGAAAGCCTTCCAAGATAAGCTCTCCTAAAAGCACATGCTCACTTTTTAGGTCAGCTCTTCTCCGTAAAGTGTGTACTGACTCCTAAAAGAAAATTTTTGTTTAACGTTTCCTGGTTTTTGTCTCCAGGAGATCATTTTGCATAAATGCTGTGACTACTTTGGGTCAAGGTCAGGAAAATCCTCATTGTGAGTCTTTTGGGTGTGTTTCATTTCCTGGGTGTATTTTGAGAGCTGACTGGTTGTCCTGACTTGACAAAAGTCTATCGGTTGATTGTTTTCTTCCCATTGCATTTTGGACCAGAACCCTCAAGACCTCATGTGCCCATTAGTCCCTGCCCAGGGCCTAAGGTCAGATGACTTCCCACAGAACCAAAGAGGGAGAAAACAGAACAAAACAAAACACAACTCACTGAGCCCTACGGCAGAGGAAAAAGAGGGATGTTCCACTTTCAGAGCAGCTTAAACTGGACTGTGTTCCCACAGTGCAGTAAGAATCCTTCCTACATCAAGCACATGTTCAGAAGAACTATGGCAGGTGGTCTTTTGGCATCAGTATGCTTACCTTGTGGCCTATAGTAGATGAGATGTGATCCCTGATCTTAGATTGCCGTCAATCTAGTTGAGGAAATAAGCTACAGACACATAAAATGACCAGCAAATTGCTGGCAAACAGGAGCTAAGATGTCTGTCTGAGGGCTAGCTAATAAAACACACCAAATCTATTTTTCAAAAACTCCTCAGTTCCTAATGGTTCATCATGAAGTTATCTACCATAAACACAGCATCCCTAATAATAGCCTTTGCCTCCAATTTTAATTCAACAAGCCTAGTCATCACTAATTTCTCATAACCTCCTAGTCAATAAGATTCTGTTATAGATTTATTGAATGATTTTATTAAAGATAGAATGGTGGTATCCCCAAAAGATATTATAGTGTATCAGTATAATCTCTTCTGCCGTCAGCATACTGTCTTCTGGCTATTTTGACCTAGAGATGACTATTATGGCTCAATAAATCTATTATTGGAGTCAAAATTTTTTTTTAAAAAGTCATTTACTGTTGCAACTGAGCAAAACCCACAAATCCAAAAAGTCATGTGGCCAGGGTATCACATGAGGTGGTGAAATGTCAGCCATAGACATCCACCAAAAAACTCTGTAATGTTCACTTGCCCAATCAAAACAAACTTTTATTAAGCACTTATACTATGACAAGACCAAAGTATACAAAGATAAATGAAAATAAATGATTAAGAAATATACAAAGGAACAAATCAATAAAATACAGTGTGATAATTACTATTAGCAAAAGAATATGGAAAGTATTATGGGAGCACTTACAGGAAAGAAAAACATTTTTGGAAGGAATCAGGAAAGGCACTACAGAGAAGGTAACTTCTGAAGGATGAACAGGAGTCACGAGTGTAAGTAGCAGGCATAGCACATATACTAAACAACTATATTGACCATTTTGAACAAAATGAAGTCTAGAAGTATAAAAATACAACATTTCCAAGTGAGTGGCTTGGCAGAGCTGGAAAGGAGGGCATGGGGGACGCCCAGAGGCCAAGTTTTGGAAAAGATAATTGCAAGAACTATCCCACTTCCCCTAAGTTGTGAAGGGCCTTATATATCATGCTAAAAAGCAAGGAAGAGAACTATGAAATGTTTTTAAGGAGAATGACATGATTAGTAAGTAAAGGATATATAGGAGGAGGGATATGAGGTAGATGGCCAAGGATGGCCAATATTATAGCCAGGGAAATAGGTAATGAGAACCTGAACTATTTTTTGAACTATTTTTATGTTTGTTTCCCACCTTGTTACAGAGAAAACTGCAAGTAGCATTCAAGGATATATAAGACATAAAGTGGCATAAAATAAATGTGGAACCAAAGAAGAATGAAAAACAAGGTCAAAAGACTCCATTTGAGATGGAGCCACAAATCAAGAGTTAAAAATAAATGCTCTATATATTTGTCACTGATTGCCCAAGACAAGTACAACTCACTCTTCTTGGTTACTGACATTTGACAGGAACGTCTCCTGGGTGAAGGAGGACTCTGTGAATTCATCAATAGTACCCTTGATGATCTAGCTCTCTGCAGATCTGGTTTGATTTAGATTTGATCTGGAGGAGCCCTCAAGTCATTCTCCCTTGATATTGCTTTTCTGGGTCAAGCTCTTGATAAAAACTGGATGGTCCAAAGCTAGAAAGGGCCCCAAATAACAAGAGCCTCAAGCTACTCTGTGCTGCCCTTGATCACAGGTCTTTTTGCCTTTAGCAGATGACCAAGTTGGAAAAAGGACCGGTATGTCTTATAAAAGTTGAGGAGGCCTCTTCATAAAGATAGGGGAACCTGAAGAGAAAAACTTTCTCCTCTGGAAGTAAGCCAAGGAAGAGTATACAGATAGGGAAGGTCCTGAACAGAGGCAGAGGTGATGAGGATGAAGAAGAGAGGAGATGTTGGAGAAATATTTCCAAGGCACAGTTAATAGGACTGTTCACTAATCAGATGTGAAAACATGAGAGAAAGAGAAAGTAGGGTTGAAGCTGTTTTCAAAGCTCCTTCCTTGGGTACTTGGATGAATGGTGATGATAAAAAACAAAGTAGGAAAGAACAGGTAGGATTTCTGGAAAAGATGATTAAATCCAGATTTGGTTAAGTAATGTTTGAAGTAAGGTGTTCTGCACCTTGCTCTACTGCAGTTAGAAATAGCAATCTAATGCTCTAATGAGAGGTGTGGAATGAAATTATAAATTTATAAATTATTGAACTCTTGAAAGCAGGTAGAGACCTAGTAGTATATGAAATCATCCTGGGAAAACCTAGAGTGAAAGAAGAATGGGAAGGGGTTGGGAGGATAGAGGGAGAGGACTAAGGGGAGTACACTGGAGAAGAAACAGTGAGATGCAGATGACAAGGAGCTATTGAAAGGATCAAGAAAATAAATGCAGAAGCTGAGAACTTCTACTAGAAAAGAATGGTATTGCAGAAGCCCATGAAGGAAGAGAGGAGGAAATGGCCAATTGAGACATCCCTATAAAGGTTTAAAGAGGAATAAGGACCAAAAAAGATGCTATGGGGTCATCAATAATCTTAGTTATGACAGTTTCTGTGGAAGTTATCTAGAGATCAACTCTAGTGGCCTGGTGCATGGTGAAAGGTGAAGGAGTAGAGAAGGCATGAGTGGGATACTCAAACAAGATATCTGACAGCAAACTAAGGTGGTAACTTAAAGAAGAGGTAGAGTCAAACAAACATTTTTGTTAACAGTTGTATCAAAATAGTTACTCATGTAAATCTGTGAAATTCCTTCTTAAATCCAACTGACCAGCATTTCTATCTTCATAAGAAAGTAGCTTTATGAGTTACAGAAGCGATAAGTTACAAATAACAGAAATCCAAATTAATGTGCTGGCCTCAAGGAAGAGGAATTTGTCTCACATGACAAGAACATGTGACAAGGACAACTTCCAGAGGTAGAAGCTGAGGGCTGGGCAGTAGCTCAACAATGGCAATGGGGACCCAGACTCTTACTTTCTGTTCTCCCACCTTCTGTGTGTAGGCATACTTGGTGCTTCATACTTGTCATGATTACAGGATGATTCCTGCACCTTGAGACTGATCATCTGCTTTGCTAAAAGGAAAAGAGGCAGGAAGGGCAAGGGGTAAAAGGGAAATGATTGCTGAGTCTGTCTCTTTTTCTCAGCAAAGGAAACACTTTCTCAGAAACCTCACTCAGTTACTTCTGCTTGTATTTCATTGGCCAGAATGGTGTCACAATGAAATGAACAATGAAAAAAGTAGATGAACCACCAAAATTAAGAGGAAAAAATATAAAATCTACCTGAAACAAAAAGATGAAGGTAATTTTACTCTTCCTCTATCTACCCACTTGATGAAGAAATATCCCAGAGACACAGTTGAGGAGAGTTAGTGTTAAAAAGACCATTGCCATTGCCTTGACCCTGGCAGACAGACAATCACTGTCCCAGCCCCCAGCTGTAAAACTTACACCCTTAGACTATACCTTATACTCTTCTACTTGCTGCAGACATCTAAAGACCCATGGTCACCAGCACTCCTATTCTGTGAAGATTTGATTTCCAGGCTTAATTATTATCATTGTCAACATTACTCCTGACCTAACTCTAACTCTCAGTGATTTCAGTATCCAAGTAGATGATCCTTCCAAGAGGCTCACCTCCTTCCCTCTGATGATCTTACTCTCCACCCTAACTCAGCTCCTCTTTCTCATGGCTACAATTTAACCTAATCCTCACCAATAGCCACATCCCTTCCATAATCTCTACTTAACTATCCTATTCTTTGTCCCCCATCTCCTATCTTTCTAGCTCTCTCGCTCCAGTGCTTTGACTCTGAAAAATTTCCCTCTATACCAAAACCTATAGTCCACTGGCTTCTACCACCTTTTTTACTGTCTACACCACCTTCACGGCCTCATTCCTTTATTTTATTTAAATTCCATAGTTAATCAATTATTCCCTTGCGTCTACCCCCAGTTCTCTTGCTTGGTCCTCTCTTCATTTACCTACATGGCGAAACCCAACCCTGATTGAATCTAACTCTTCACCTACTTCAGGTCTACACCCAAAGACTTGAATATGACTGGATAAAAATATAACATTATGAATAGATTCATTTTAAATGTTTGAAACTAATCCCAAGAGGGCCCTGAATGCTATCTGGCAATTCTACAGCATTTTGAATTCCATTCAGTCTACCAATGCTAGATAACCATTCAACACCTTTTCCTCTCTTCTCATACCTCCAACCTCTTCTCCCCATCCATTCTTACTCTTAGTTGACTACCATGTCTCTTATTTCTCTTGAGAAAATAGTGGCAATCAGAAGAGAAATTCCATGGTTCACTACCACCTCTACCCACAATACTCTGCCCATATACTCTGCCTTCCCACCTGTTACTATGGGTAAAGTCTTCAGGTGCTGTTTAAGGTCAACCCCTCTGCTCTTCCACGCGTTGTCACCCATCTCTTATCACCTAAGACACTGCTTTAACAATGGTCTCTATCTCACTTGAATCATCTGTGTGATCTCTTTTTAAAATTATTTCTATCATCATCTAAATATGCTGAAATTTCTCCCATCTTAAAAAAAAAATCATTTGAGCCTCATATTCTTGTCCAGCTATCACATAAACTTCCTGTTTCCCTTTGAGGGAAACTTCTGAAATGCATTTTCTATTCCCGTTGTCTCCAATTCCTCTGTCCTTATTCCTCCTTGAACCTATTCCAGCAGGACTTTGGTCCTGGTCCTTGGCCAAAACTCTGTTCTAGGTCACCAATGACTTCCAAGTTGCTAAATCCACGGTCAACTCTCAGGCCTCATCTTACTTGACCTATTAGCAGCATATAGCAGGTAATCACTTCTCTGTGAAACACTTTCTTCCCTAGGGTTCAGGGACATCAAACCCTCCTAACTTCCCCCTAAATCACTGGCTACTCTCCTTGGCTGATTCCTTCTCCTCCTCACAAATCCTAAACATTTAGGTTGTCCCAGGTCACAGCCATCAAAACTCATCTCTTCTCCATGTGTACCATTTTCCAGGATGATGATCTCATCCAGTCACACAGCTTTAACACCAGGTATAAATTGATGATTCTCAGCTTTGAATTTCCAGCCTGGACTGCTCCTAGTAATTCCAGTCTTATATCTCCAGCTGCTTATATGACATTTCACTTGGATATATAATAGTCATTTCAAACATAAGATGTCCAAAAACTAAATCTGATTTTCTTCATCTCTCCTCCCTGACCCTCCTGCATAGTTCCCTAACTCAAAGGAAAGCAACTTCATCCTTCCAGTTGCTCAAGCCAAAAATCTCATGGTCATCCTTGATTCCTATTCTCTCTCAGCTCAAATCCAATCCATCAGAAAATCCTGTTTGCTTTACCTTTAAAATCTCTCCTGAATTATTGTCATAGCTTCCTAACTGATGTTCCTGTTCCCACCCTTGTCCCTCTTTAGTCTATACTCAACATAGCAGCCAGAGTAACTATTTATTATCTCACTCAGAGTAAAAGCTGAAGTCCTGCAATGGCTTAAAGACCTTACATCAGTAATTCTTAACCTTCTTTGTGATGTGAATCTTTTTGGCAGACTGTCTCCAGATCCCTTCTTAAAATAACATTTTAAAATGCATAAAATAAAATATATAGGATTAAAAAAGAAACCAACTATGAAATACAGTGAACAAAAATTAAATAAGTCCAAATTTGTGATTGATAAGAATTCCTTTATTATATTAAATAACAATATCTAGTAGACCCCAAGTAAGAGATTTTGCTCTGGACAATCTGGTCCCCACTACCTCTGACCTCAGCTCTTACCATGTTCTCCTCTAATCATCTGGCTTGGGTCACCCTGACTTCTTTGCTGGTCCACCAAGCTTGCTTCTACCCTAGGAACTTGGCATTTGCTGTCCCTGAAAATATCTGCATGGGTTATCCCTGCACTTTCTTTAGGTCTCTGATCAAATGTCACCTTGACAGTGATGCCTTCTCTGGCCTCTCTCTTTAAAAAGGCAACTCTCCTCCCATACACATACCCTGGCACAACCTTTCCTGCTTTATTTTTAAATGGTGATAATATTTATCACCATTTAATAGATAGATAGATAGATAATGTCCTGGTTAATTTTTTTGTTTGTCTACACACACACACACACACACACACACACACCCCACACACACATATAATTTCCCTGAGAGCACAGATTTTTATCGATTTTGTTCAATGCTGTGTTTATAGCATTTGGCCTATTACTGGCACTTAACAAATATTTATTGAAAGGACAAACAAATAAAGTGAATTCCTCCTTCCCAGAAGAGAGTCTCCGAGGGCTATCTTCTTCAGAGTCAGGCATCAGGCAGTGACCATGTTCAGGGATGTGACTGCCAACTTTGCCCAAGATTTTGTAAGATCAAAATACTCACTATCATATAGTCCCCCAGTTGAGACTGATTACTTTGAGAGCCACACCCTAGAGGGGCAGGCACTAGACTGGGTCCTTGACTTGGGTGTTTGACTACTTGACCACTTTCCTTCACGCCCAAGAAAAATGGCCTGGCCATGGTCACTCTTTCTCATATCAGGGCCTTTTAAACAAAGTTCCACTTCAGAGATCAAATATGAAAGGAGAGGAAAGAAAACTTGGTGGTAGATAAGATACTACAAGAGACTGTCAGAATCTTCGCAACAGAATAAAATAATGCTCAGGGTACTGCTGATGAACACAATCAGGAGAGAGCATACCATTTTCTTAACTGGGGAGCCATCCAATCTATGAACAGAGGCACAACACATTTCTCCTCCAAAGATGCCGATCTCTAAATATGACTACTGATCTCTATCTAACCATGAAAATTAATGGTCCCAAAGAGAAAAAGTGACACTGAATCGTTGGAGAACTTCAGACAATAAGAACAACACTAAAGGGGTTGCTGCAAGGTCTGGACTTGATAACTGTGGGTGTCACAGTATTAATCCATTGTGTCTAGCACAACATACAGGATTAGAACCAATGGAATTTGTTTGTTTTAGTTTAGTGGTTTTGTTTTTGTTTTACCCAAATCACTTCCATTTTAAGGTTCCATGGAGCCAGGCTGCTTTTCAATGTACCTTTTAGTGATTAAGCCATGGGAAGAGATTGGGGGTGGGCAAGAAATGAAAAAGAAAAATGAATGAATCTCTATAGAGTACAGTTTACTCTCGGGGAAGCATATGTTAGCATCATGGTGGTGTAGGTCACTGGGAAAGGAGGTGACTTCTACCAGATGATATTAGAAGTATCCAGGAATACAGTATCATTAAGGAAAAGATCTTTCTTCTCTTCTCTCTGGAAGCCCATGTTCCTGCAAGGCTGCAAGTTTTCTTCCTGTGATGTCTTTCTACCCCTATAAGGTTTCCTTTGGTATTCATTTAACTTGATCCAACACATCAGCATGATAGGATTTACCCCAGATCCTACAGTTTTCTAGGAATGCCTTGAATACTTTAGGCTCTGAGCAGGTCTTACATAGGTACATATGTAACATAAGGCATGAAATATTCTTTGAGGCTCCTTCTTGCTTCCCCGGGTTACCTGACTAGCCTGTTAGCCCCTCATCCACTGGTCAAGCAGAAGTTACAGGAGTTACTGAAGACAGAGGTTCCAGAGTCAGATCCACCTAATCCCATCAAGGTGTGACCAAGGCAGAACTGGTTTGGCAGCTGTTCCACCTGGAAAATAAAAGCACCTGGGAAAGAAAAGTGAGGTGAGGGAGGACATTTGTGGAGCTTCCTACATCTTGACCTTCTTCCCAGCAAACCTTGTAGTGGAATGGGAAATTGCAATTCCTGGACATTTCTCCCCTGATTTTAGGTGGTTTTCTAAGTATTAGAACTGGAGCCAGTTACTCATCTGAGGTTTCCTGGGTGACAGGATCTGCCAACCTGCCCTGGCACAGCAGCATAGTGAGTGTGGGCAAAGATCACCCCTGCATTTTCCATAGAGCCAAGGTGAGTGTGGAGGGGTTCCTAATGTTCCCATTGATCTAGGCCAGACTTGGGCCTATACATAAAGAAAAACATAAGGCACTTAAGTATTTATTACAAACGAAATTAGGCAGGGAATTGGTTATACAGGTGGTGAAGGAACCAAGAGTCAAACAGACAAACTAGAAATTAGCAGCATAGAAATGAAAACTAGCTCTATGATGGAGAGACAAAGGATAGAGGTGGTGTTCTTGGTGTGCAGGGTCCAGGGACTATGGAGCACCCTTCCAGTGGTTTTGGAGCCACAGAGGACATCCCACGGTTGCCAGCGATGCCACTTGCAACCTTCAATCTCCTGTCAACCCTCCCATTTGCTGAATCTGGACAAATTCCAGCTGACCTAGGAGCCTGGGCAATATAGCCTATAGGATTAGCCCCCTGTGATAGCAGAGGGTAGCAGGAGAAGGATGAGAAACGAGCCCAGAGTAAAATGCCTGAGACTGGCACAGGATGACAGAGCAGCAGAGGCCAGCTAGCTACACCCCAGAGATTTCCACTGTTGGAAGGAGATGCATAGTGGGACCCCTGGAGACTGCTCTCCAAGGCTGAGAGAAAAGAAGCAGCACTACTCAATGGTGCCCTGACACTCTCAGGCTAGAGTGTACCAGTCAAGCAACTGATGTCCATCCAACATGCTCCATGAGAAAGCACCAGCAGGTATCATCTGGGCTAAGAGAGCCACCTGTCAGGACAGCTGGCATCACCAGCATCTGAGAGCAGACCAGCAGGAAACCAATGGCTGGGCCCTGTTGAAAAATTTGACTCTACCCCAGCTGATCAATTTCCTTTCCACTCATGTACCCTTACCTGCAGGAGCACTTCTTTCTGCCCACTTCCTGCAATGGAGGTGTACAGGCAGGCCCAAGGTCCCAGAGGGGATAAAGGAAAAATTCAAGAAATGGACAGAAACCATGAAATTGGTGTTTTAAACTGGACAGTGGCTAACTAAAACACTTGATTTGGATTGAATATTTATTTGAAAGAGACTATTCTAAACCATAAGTGACTCAAAATGTTTAGGATCAGACCTAATTTCACAGTTTGGATGAAATTTAGTGAAACATTAGTGCTTTCATAAAGAAAATTAAGCAGTTTGCACATAGTTGAGAGGTGACTACAGGCATATCTTGGAGATATTTTGAATTCCATTCCAGACCACCACAATAAAGTCAATATCACAATATCACAATAAATAAAGCGAGCCACACAATTTTTGGGGGGGGGTTTCCTAGTACATATAAAGTCATATTTACATTATCCTGTAGTCCATTAAGTGTGCAATAGCATTATGTCTAAAAAACAATGTACATGCCTATATTAAAAAATACTTTATTGCAAAAAAAATTCTAGCCGGGCTTCCCTGGTGGCGCAGTGGTTGGGAGTCCGCCTGCCGATGCAGGGGACGCAGGTTCGTGCCCTGGTCCGGGAGGATCCCACATGCTGCGGAGCAGCTGGTCCCGTGAGCCATGGCCGCTGAGCCTGCGCGTCCAGAGCCTGTGCTCCGCAACGGGAGAGGCCACAACAGTGAGAGGACCACGTACCACAAAAAAAAAAAAAAATTCTAGCCATCATCTGACCCTTTAGTGAGTTGTAATCTTGTTGCTGGCGGAGGGTCTTGCCTCAATATTAATGGCTGCTGACTGAACAGGGTGGTGGTTGCTGAAGGGTGGGCGGGGCTGTGGCAATTTCTTAAAATAAGACAGCAGTGAAGTTTGCTGCACTGATGAACTCTTCCTTTCATGAACGACTTCTCTGCAGTATGCAATGCTGTTTGATAGTATTTAACCCACAGTAGGACATCTTTCAAAATTGGAGTCAATCCTCTCAAACCCTGCCACTGCTTTATCAACTAAGTTTATGTAATATTCTAAATATTTTGTTGTCATTTCAACAATCTTCACAGCATCTTCACCAGGAATAGATTCCATCTCAAGAAACCACTTTCTTTGCTCATGCATAAGAAGCAACTCTTCATCCATTAAAGTATTATCACAAAATTGTAGAAATCCAATCACATCATCAGGCTCCACTTGTAATTCTAGTTCTCTTGCTATTTTCACTACATCTGCAGTTACTTCCTCCACCAAAGTCTTGAACCCCTCAAAGTCATCAATGAGGGCTGGAATCAACCTCTTACAAACTCCTGTTAATGTTGATATTTTGACCTCCACCCCTGCCCCATGAATCACAAAATCACGTGGTTTTTTTTTCACATCTTTATTGGAGTATAATTGCTTTACATTGTTGAGTTAGTTTCTGCTGTACAACAAAGTGAATCAGCTATACATATACATATATCCCCATATCTCCTTCCTCTTGCGTCTCCCTCCCACCCTCCCTATCCCATCCCTCTAGGGGGTCACAAAGCATCGAGCTGATCTCCCTGTGCTATGTAGCAGCTTCCCACTAGCTATCTATTTCACATTTGGCAGTGTATATATGTCAATGTTACTATCTCACTTCGTCCCAGCTTCCCCTTCCCCCCATCCTCAAGTCTGTTCTCTATGTCTGTGTCTTTATTCCTGCCCTGCCACTAGGTTCATCAGTACCATATTTTTAGATTCCATATATATGCATTAGCATACGGTATTTGTTTTTACCTTTCTGACTTACTTCATTCTGTATGACAGACTCTAGGTTCATCCACCTCACTACAAATAACTCAATTTTGTTCCTTTTTATGGTTGAGTAATATTCCATTGTATATATGTGCCACATCTTCTTTTAGCCATTCATCTGTCAATGGACATTAAAGTTGCTTCCATGTCCTGGCTATTGTAAATAGTGCTGCAATGAACATTGTGGTACATGTATCCTTTTTTTTTTTAATTTATTTTTGGCTGCATTGGGTCTTCATTGATGCATGCAGGCTTTCTCTAGTTATGGCAAGCAGGGGCTACTCTTTGTTGTGGTGTGTGGGCTTCTCATTGAGGTGGTTTCTCTTATTGTGGAGCACAGGCTCTAGGCACACGGGCTTCAGTAGTTTTGGCACGTGGGCTCTAGAGCGCAGGCTCAGTAGTTGTGGCACACAGGCTTAGTTGCTCCGCAGCATGTGGAATATTCCCGGACTAGGGATTGAACCCATGTCCCCTGCACTGGCAGGCAGATTCTTAATCACTGTGCCACCTGGGAAGTCCAACATGTAACTTTTTGAATTATGGTTTTCTCAGGGTATATGCCCAGTAGTGGAATTGCTGCATCATATGGTAGTTCTATTTTTAGTTTTTAAGGAACCTCCATACTGTTCTCCATAGTGGCTGTTATCAATTTACATTCCCACCAGCAGTGCAGGAGGGTTCCCTTTTCTCCACACCTCTCCAGCATTTATTGTCTGTAGATTTTTTGATGATGGCCATTCTGACTGGTGTGAGGTGATACCTCATTGTAGTTTTGATTTGCATTTCTCTAATGATTAGTGACATTGAGCATCCTTTCATGTGTTTGTTGGCAATCTGTATGTCTTCTTTGGAGAAATGTCTATTTAGATCTTCCACCCATTTTTGGATTGGGTTGTTTGTTTTTTTGATATTGAGCTGCATGAGCTGCTTGTATATTTTGGAAACTAATCCTTTGTCAGTTGCTTCGTTTGCAAATATTTTCTCCCATTCTGAGGGTTGTCTTTTTGTCTTGTTTATGGTTTCCTTTGCTGTGCAAAAGCTTTTAAGTTTCATTAGGTCCCATTTGTTTATTTTTGTTTTTCTTTCCATTTCTCTAGGAGGTGGGTCAAAAAGGATCTTGCTGTGATTTATGTCAGAGAGTGTTCTGCCTATGTTTTCCTCTAAGACTTTTTTTTTTGCGGTACGCGGGCCTCTCACTGTTGTGGCCTCTCCCGTTGTGGAGCACAGGCTCCGGACATGCAGGCTCAGCAGCCACGGCTCACGGGCCCAGCCACTACGCGGCATGTGGGATTTTCCCAGACCGGGGCACGAACCCATGTCCCCTGCATCGGCAGGTGGACTCTCAACCACTGTGCCACCACGGAAGCCCTCCTCTAAGACTTTTATAGTGTCTGGACTTACATTTAGGTCTTTAATCCATTTTGAGTTATTTTTGTATAGGTGTTAGGGAGTGTTCTAATTTCATTCTTTTACATGTAGCTGTCCAGTTTTCCCAGCACCACTTATTGAAGAGGCTGTCTTTTCTCCATTGTATATTCTTGCCTCCTTTATCAAAGATAAGGTGACTATATGTGCATGGGTTTATCTCTGGGCTTTCTATCCTGTTCCATTGATCTATATTTCTGTTTTTGTGCCAGTACTGTCTTGATTACTGTAGCTTTATAGTATAGTCTGAAGTCAGGAAACCTGATTCCTCCAGCTCCGTTTTTCTTTCTAAAGATTGCTTTGGCTATTCAGGGTCTATTGTGCTTCCATACAAATTGTAAAATTTCTTGTTCTAGTTCTGTGAAAAATGCCATTGGTAATTTGATATGGATTGCCTTGAATCTGTAGATTGCTTTGGGTAGTATAGTCATTTTCACAACGTTGATTCTTTCAATCCAAGGACATGGTATATCTCTCCATCTGTTTGTACCATCTTTGATTTCTTTCATCAGTGTCTTATAGTTTTCTGCATACAGGTTTCTTGCCTCCTTATGTAGGTTTATTCCTTAGGTATTTTATTCTTTATGCTGCAATGGTAAATGGGAGTGTTTCCTTAATTTCTCTTTCTGATTTTTTGTTGTTGGTATATAGAAATGTAAGAGATTTCTGGGCATTAATTTTGTATCCTGCTACTTTACCAAATTCATTGATTAGCTCTAGTAGTTTTCTGGTGGCATCTTTAGGATTTTCTATGTATAATATCACAGAAGTGTTCTTTTTTTAAAAAAATATATTTATTTTATTTTTAGCTGTGTTGGGTCTTCGCTGTTGCGTGCAGGCTCTCTCTAGTCGTGGTGAGCGGGGGCTACTCTTCGTTGCGGTGCCTGGGCTTCTCACTGCGGTGGCTTCTCTTGTTGCGGAGCACAGGCTCTAGGCACGCAAGCTTCAGTAGTTGCGGCACGCAGGCTCAGTAGTTGTGGCTCACGGGTTCTAGAGCGCAGGCTCAGTAGTTGTGGTGCACAGGCTTAGTTGTTCTGCAGCATGTGGGATCTTCCCAGACCAGGGCTCGAACCCGTGTCCCCTGCATTGGCAGGGGGATTCTCAACCACTGCGCCACCAGGGAAGCCCCCACATAAGTGTTCTTAATGGCATCTAGAACGGTGAATCCCTTACAGAAGGTTTTTGATTTCCATCAGAGGAATCACTATCTATGGCAGGTATAGCCTTATGAAAAGTATTTCTTCAATAATAAGACTTGAAAGTTGAAATTACTCCTTGATCCATGGGCTGCAAAATGGATATTGTCTTAGCAGGCATGAAAACAACATAAATCTCACTGTACATCAGAGTTTTTGGATGCCCAGATGCATTATCAATGAGCAGTAATATTTTGAAAGAAATTTTCTTTCTGAGCAATAGGTCTCAATAAAGGGCTTTAAATATTCAGTAAAACATGTTGTAAACAGATGTGCTGTCATCCAGGCTTTATTGTTTCATTTATAGAGCACAGGAAGAGTCAATTCAGCATATTTCTTAAGGGCCCTAGGATTTTTGGAATGGTAAATGAACACTGGCTTCAACTTAAAGTCACCAGCTGCATTAGTTCCTAACAAGAGAGTCAGCCTGTCCTTTGAAGCTCTGAAGCTAGGAATTGACTTCTCCTCTCTAGCTATGAAAGTCCTAAATGGCATCTTCTTTCAATATAAGACTGTTTCATCTACACTGAAAACCTGTTGTTTAGTATAGCCACCTTCATTATCTTAGCTAGATCTTCTAGGTAACTTGCTGCAGCTTCTACATCAGCACTTGCAGCTTCACTTTGCACTTTTATGTTATGGAGATGATTCTTTCCTTAAACATCATGAACCAACCTCTGCTAGCTTCAAACTTTTCTTCTGCAGCTTTTCACCTCTCTCAGCCTTCACATAATTGGAGAAAGTTAGGTCTTGCTCTGGGTTAGGCTTTGGCTGAAGTGAATGTTGTGACTGGTTTTACCTTCTATCCAGATCATTAAAACTTTCTTCATAGCAGCAATAAGGCTGTTTCACTTTGTTATCATTCATGTATTCACTGCAGTAGCACTTTTTATTTCCTCCAAGAATTTTTCCTTCGCATTCACAACTTGCCTAACTTGTACAAGAGGCCTAGCTTTCAGCCTATCTCAGCTTTCGACATGCCTTCTTCACTAAGCTTAATAATCATTTCTATCTTTTGATTTAAAGAGCAACTCTTCCTTTCCTAAACAGAGACGTGTAACTCTTGCTTTCACTTGAACACTTAGAGGCCATTACAGAGTTATTAATTGGCCTAATTTCAATATTGTTGTGTCTCAGAGAATAAGGAGGCCTCAAGAGAGGGAGAGAGACAGGGAAGAGCAGTTCAGTGGAGTACTCAGAACACACACAACGTTTATTCATTAAGTTTGCCATCTTATATGGGCACAGTTCGTGCTGCCCCAAAATAATTACAGTAGTGACATCAGAAATCACTGATCCCAGGTCATCATAACAAATATAATAATAATGAAAAAGTTTGAAATATTGTGAGAATCACCAAAATGTGACACAGAGACACAAAGTGAGCAAATGCTGTTGGAAAACGGCACCAATAAATTTGATAAACTTGCTTGATGCAGGGTTGCCAAAAATCTTCAGTTTGGTAAAAACAAAACAAAACAAAAACAAGAAAAAAATCCAATGAAAACAAAACAAAACCCCCACAATTGCTGTGAAGCATGATAAAGCGAAGCACAATATAACGAGGTACCCCTATACTCAGTCATTCCTCCAACGACAAATATACAGACACCCTTCAACCACAAAGGAAACACAGCTGTAAAGTAAGGATTTCATCACTGTAAACGCTGGCAGATAATGCTGAAGGGCAGTGTATGGAAGACAATGCGCAAGGACAACCTTCCTTTTTCCTCTGGTCAAGAAAGATCTCATGAAAGAAATGGATATTTAGGACTTTTTATGACTAGGAATAATGACTTGGCAGGCTTGGGGAATGAAAATTCTGAGCAAATGATGCTTCTTAAAGAAAAGTTCAAAGACTGTAGTGAGAGGGAATGGGTGAAGGGGCTGTCAGAGGTGTGTGTTTATTAAGCTCTTATCTCTTGGCTGCAATCGACTCTCCTGTGCTCTGCTTTGCGATGCTAGGGCTCAAATCTGTCAAACCATATTTCACCTTTGCCAGCTGAAGTCTTCAAGGTGTGACTCATGGGGGCAGAAGAAGGAGACTAGAGGGGATGGGAGAAGGGAGATTTCTTTCCTGTTTTGCTTTTCATTTCTGTTTCTAGTCTGTGGCATTTATCCTAGCAGCAGCTGTTGGTTCTGTTTCCAGAGTTTCTTCTACCCTCTCAGAACTCCCTCATAGGTACCTGCATCAGCTGGCCACGGCCCCTCCTCAGTGGCCTTGGTCTTCACTCCCCTTTACTAAGCTTCTAGGTTCCCAATCATTCCTACCTCTCTCCTCTGTTCTCTTAGCTGCTTCCTGTGGCCAAGACTTCTGTGATACTTCAGTATTCCCCTTTGTGTATTTTCAGTCCTCCAATACCTGTTTAACTAATTCTTTATTAAATTCTCTCTATTTAAAGAATTGCTATAATTTCTGTTTTCCTGAGTGATGCTGATACAGTCATGTGGAAGACAGGAGAAGGGAGCAAACCAAGATTTAACTAAGATTTTAAGTCAAGGCAAAAGAAGTGAGTACCAGAGTACCAAGGTGATTCAATGTATGACCAAGATAAACATGGTCATTTCATCACAACCAAAAAGCTGTGACAATGGTAGATTCTTAGAGCAAAAGTGAGGGAAGATGTACTGTGCGTACCTCAAATTGATGGCAAAAATCTGTATATCAAAGTTCAAAATATAAACGTAGTTCTACAGCAGGTTTACAATGGGGCAAAGGGTTATAAATAGCTATGTGTGTCAAGCACTCTTTTTGGACAACCTTTATGCAGAAGTCAGGCCATTTATATAATTCTTAAGATTTCCTGTTGAACCTATCTGATGGAATTCCTGCATACTGAACACACAGGGACAAGTGGAACTGCTCAGGTCCTGTTTTGTCATTAACACAGTCATCAACCTCAGATGGAACACTTAGGAACTCCTACGAATTATGAGAAATGCCTTAGAAATGTCCGGAAAGAGAAGACAGCCCAGCAGCGATGCTATTGCTTGCTGGAAAGGATACTGAGCTTCAAGAAGTGGTCCATCAGATCAAGCACCATAGAGACCAGAAAGAGGCACAGAGAAGAATTTCCGAGTAGGTTTAGGAGTGAGAGGATCTTCAGTGATCTTAGTAAATGTGGTCTCTGTGGAGCGGGGGTGGCAGAGGCTGTTGTGGACAGCCTCCAGGAGTGAGTCAGGGCAGCTTTTTGGCATCATTTCATTAGTGCCTGGGAGTCACTGCTAGGCAGGTGGAGAGCCAGGTGGTGTCTGCCAATGCTGACCTCCAACACTCTCACTGGCACTGACTGCTGTTATGTACAACTCAGTGCATAAACTGGATCTAGTAAGAGGCCTTGGAAATCACTCAAAACTCATTTTCAAATAGGCTACGGTGCATTTTTCCCTTTACTTTCAGTGGTTCAAATCCAGCTGATGCTCCAGAAATGTTAGTACTATCCCTTTCCTACGGCAAAAGGTATAAAAATGCATCCTAACACTACAGAGGAAAAATTTTCTCATCTTTGCTGCTCTCTTATGAAAGGAAGTTGGATTTTCTCAGAATGTGTAATCTCACAGAGAATGTAGCTTGGCAGTTAATGCCTGGAGCTCCGAGGTTAAACAGGGTGGGGCTTGAATCCTTGCTGGCCCCAGAAAATTACTTAACCTCCCTGACCTGCAGTTTCTTCATCTGGATTGTAAAGGAGATGACAGTATCTTCCCGAGTGGGCTGGGTTGTTGTCGGAAATAATTAACCAAGCATCTATTACCAAGCCTGGCATAGAGTAGGTTTTTGGTCAATGGGAGTCCTTGTTAGTTATTTTCAGGAGCCTGTCTAAAAACTATTAGATCGTATAATTCTATATCCCAAAATTCCTTCAGAAAAAATAATTATTAAACTCTTTTTAATATGCTCTGCGAAGATTTGCAAGCAACTGGAAGATCTCTTTTTTCAGAACAAACCTGCTTATTACATGTTAGTTTATCCCTCCTCACACCCTCACAACAGGGTTATGGCTGTGACTGCCTCTCCATGGATATCTGGGTTTAAAAGAATCTAAGAATCTCTGTGGTTTGCTGGAAGAGATTAAGGCAATACCTCAGGGCAAAGACCCCACTGCCTCTGTTATCCTTGGGGTCTTCAGATTACAGTTAGAGGTGCCTCAGACTGTAAAGAGGTGCAATGGGCATTTGTAAATTTCCTCTCCAGCAACTATTTCCCTTTCTTCCTACAACAGCACCGATTTCTTAGGACTGTTTGTTCACTGATTTGTTTGTGGTGAGCCATCCTCCCTTTCAGCCCCACAGGGTGTAAGATTCCACCCTTACTTTGTGCACAAGCCAATGAGATCAGGGCCCTTCCTGGTCATGGTTGTTTCTTGCAAGGGTGGGCATCTGACCTAAATTGATCCAATATGGTGAATTTTACAGAGCCAGCAGGAAATTCTGGGTCAAAATGTTTGCTCTCCTCTGATGGGTTTACCCTTGTGATGGGATAAACCTGGAGCTTCTGGGGGTATGAGGTGGAAATGAATCCAACAAAGGAGACGGCAAAGTCACTAGGAGAGAAACTTGAACTCCAAATCAAGTCAAAGCAAAATCAGAATCTTGAGTTTTCAATAACCAGTAAATTCTCCATTATGCTTAAGCCAGTTCACGCCTGGAAACTGTCATTGGCAAGAGTTGTGACTGATACTAGAAATAACTCAAGAGTATTTGAGCCAGTATTCACCATAAGAGAGAAGATTCTGATTCTCCCAAAACCACTACAGAATTTGTGATCGATTGCTTTCTTTCAGACACTACTTTCTATAAATCTGTCACAGGAAGTCCTCCATTGGTTGTCTCCAACAGGGAAATGGAAAAGAAAGCAGAAATTTAATTTAAGTGAAAAGAATTCACATAAATTCATAAGGCACTTCCCTGCAGGCTAAACTACCAAGGTCATTTTGCAGGGAAATTCTGATAATAGCAATATACACAATAATGAAAATAACAATAAAGCTTTGTAACTACCAATAACATCCCAGAAGAACCAAGTATTTTCAATGAGATGCCACATCTATGAAGAGGGGAACCCTCCCCACATTCCTACATTGGGCAAAGCCTCTTCCTTCATGAACTGGAGTCTCCAGCTTTCTGAGGGCACCATGTGATACCACTCTCAGCCTAGAAAGGGTTTGCTTGGTGGTGGTCCAGATACTAATTACCTTGAAGAGTAAATGAGTCATAATTTGTATCAGAGATGTTGCTGTAATTACAAAACAATGAAAAGGCCAGAGCTTTTAATTGTTTCCACTTCAATAATAGACCTTGGGCTTATGGGCTAGAAGCTAAGAAGCTCAGCCAGCTGCAGACTCAAAATCTGACATCCTTGTCATCCACATTTCTGCCCTGAGGGCCAGCTGGGTAAATTGTCAATGCAGAGTGGTCTCTGGTGGATTCCTGCTGGGTTCTGTGTGAAGCAGCATCAAACAGTTTCTTTTCTCCTGAATGCTGTATGCAATAGCTATTCTGTGGAAGAGGAGACAGAGGCCGGCCAGTGGCAGAGATTTAAATGATACCAATGGGTTTCTCCCTGCAAACCCAGCCATTCTCAGGAATGTACTTCCTATCATGCATCTATCTGGGAAGATGCCTGGTCACAGCATGATTGATAAATTAATCTATCTTTCTTTCCCTCCCTCCCTCTCTCCCTCCCTTCCTTCTCTCTCTTTCTTACCTCTTACCTCTGAAGAGTTTAGAAAATTTTCTGAAGGAGCTGTGGAAGATAAAGAGTAGACTTCCTAAACTTCTATTTATAGCTTCCACCATTGATTTTTTTTTTTTTTTTTCTTTTGTCAGTTAGGGTTTTGTAGCTGCAAGCTACAGCTACTGATTCTGGATAATGAGCAAAAAAGATTTTATTGGAAGGATGTGAGACAGTTCACAGAATTGAAGGGAAAACTACAGAATCAGACATGGAAAAGTTGAGAACCAGAACACGTCTGGGATCCATGTAGTAGAAGCTATGAACAATCTTTTTGGGGCTCTGCAACAACCATTTTCCTTCTTTGCAATAACTGGGCTGAAGAATCAAATTCCTGAGCAAGAGAGTTCCACAGACCTAGGTTAGCTCAGCTGCCTCAAGCTTAGATTTCAGAGCACCAGCAGTTCCACCAAGACGGCGCCATATAGAGGAGGGGTAATTCCCCAAAGGGTTATCCAGGAAAAGAAAAATGGCATCTGGGTGGACAAAAAACCAACAGATTCCATTTATAGTACCTTTGATCAGGCTGCTTCCTCTTCCTGAAATGTCCTTCCTTACAGCAGACCCTACTCAGCATTTTGAATCTAGCCTAGACATCATCTCCTCCAAGAGGTCCTCCCTGACTCACACACATACCCTCACTAGCTGCTGAGTTAGGCTTCTCACAGTCTCCTGGGTTCCTTTCTCTTACTGCCCTTAAAACATTGGAGTGTAATTTATCTGAGCATCTGACTTGCTTGAGAGAAGAAACAATTTATTATTCAATCTTCTATCCCTAGCACCTAACACACAGTAGGCATTCAACCGATGTTTCTTGGATGACTGGTTGGAAGGAAAAATGGACCACTGAATGAATCTGATAGTTACAGAATCTGGACTGTATTAACTTTAAGTTGCAGCTGTACCTTTATACTAAGAGACTGAATCAATTATAATGTGTTGATCCAATAAGTATCATCTTCAAGGTAGTATCAATACAAATTTCTTAAAAGATTTTTTGCAGCTTTGGGGGCACAGAATATGAATACCTGTTTATTTTGCACTTAAGAGCTCACTGTTCATCTCCTATCTCCTGCTGTTCCAGAGATACATATGAAGAGTGAGGGTTATCACTGTCATTCTCCCAAGCCAGTGAATGGATATGCAGATGTGCTGTGTCCCTAAGTACCATTAATTTATTAGCTTTGTGAAGATTATTTTATGGTCTGGCTTACATAATACCTAATCCAAAGCAGATGCTAAGTAGACACACCAGGTGAAATCAATTCAGTCATAACAATTCACCTCAAATAGCTGCTATCCAGCACCTATGTCTGCCTTCCCAGCCAAGGACTAATTCATCATTCATCAACCATGCTTTCCCACTCAAGGTCATCAGAAAATGCCCACAAATTTATTTAAAAATTTGCAGGTGGTTTTCACAGGACTGCTTCTTGGTTAGGAGGGGGACGGTTAATAGGACCTGGTTTGCTCCCATGTGCTGCAGACTTAAGGAATGCTGAGGAATGTTAACTGCAGTAGAGACTAGGAAACAAGTTGGATCCTCCTCCACCCTCTGTCTGGCTGTCTTAGGCAGTGTAAGCATGTTTTCGACCTTACTCTCAACAACTTAGTTAATACCTACCCCAACACGGGTGGGAAACCCTAGGTGCGGCCTTAATATCCTACGTCAGGTCTGCTTTTAGTCTAGAATGCTTTTGTACAAATAGAAAAAGGCACCACCTGCTACATAATCAAATTAGAAACAAGTCTTCTCCCCAGGCATCTGAGTTAGCAAAAGATGCCCACTCTGGTTGGATGCAGCCAGACAAGGGATGCAGCCCTGTGCCAGGGGTCATAGCCTGGGAAGCAGAGCACAGACTGCACTTCAGGCTCTTTCACCGCTCAGCCAGCAGCACCTTTGTGAAGGGAAGGAACACCCACACATGGCATCCCTTACATAGATAAACCTGGTCTCCAGCAAAGAAGAGAACATGACAAAGAGTCAAACTACGTATTGCAAATCCACAAGGTACTGTTGGGAATAAATCGACCCCCACGCTTATAATCTAATTGGAACGCTAACTGGAAAAGCTATAAGGAAGGTCAACCTCAGCATCAAGAAAGAGAACCAGTTCTTTTTCATTTGTTTTTAAATTTTAAAACATCAAACATAAGGAAATGTATAAACATTTGTGTATATACTATCAACCACCTAGATTTAGCAATAACATTTTATCATATTTGGTTCAAATCTTTTTTAAGCCTTCCCACACCAAACCACCGCCATCCCCTTTTCTTTCCTCCATCTCCAAACTGTCCTCCAGTTGATATTTGTCCTGCCCATGCCTGTTTTTGATATTTTTCCTATGTATTTTTACATAAACAACATACATGTGCTTTCTTAAGTATATGATTTAGATGTACATATGTAATAAATACATAACATAAGCAACATATATCACATATAAACATATAATAAAGATATAATGTAACATAAAATAAATATATAATGTAAATGATATAAAGTTTGGTTTTTAAAATTTTACCTAAATGGTATATATAATTCAGATCCTTCTATAGATTGATATTTCTACCCTAATATTACCTTTCAGAGACTGATCCATATTAGTACACGTAGCTCTATCTCATTCATTTTAACTGCTGTACAGGATTGCATTATATGACTAATTCACAACTTATTTGTCCATCCTTTTATTGATGGGCATTTAAAGTTTTCAATTTTTTGCCTTTACAAAAGTGATGCAATGAACATTCTTGTGCCTGGCACTTTGTATATATGTGCAAGAGATTTTCTAGGTTATATACCTAGAAGTAGAATAGGTGGGTCTTAGGATATAGACACTTGCAACTTTGATAGATATTGCCAATGTGCTCTCTAGAGTAGTCTTACCCATTTACATTCTCACCAGCAAGGTGTGAGAATGCTTGTTTCCCTATATCCTTGGCAAATTGGTTTTATCAGATATTATCCTTTTGGTCGACCTCGGGAGTGCAAAATGGTATCACAATATGGTTTTAATTTGAATTTCCCTTGTTATTAATGAGACTGAGTCTCTTCTTTTTTTTTCTGCACTGTCCAGTTTCATATTATTTGTCCGTTTTTCTTGGATTATCTTTTTTACTGATTTGTAGGAATCAAAAATACAAATTTTCATTAAGAATGTTGCTTACAAGTATCTTCTTTCAGTCTGCAGCTTGTATTTTACCTTTGCTTATTGTGTCTTTGTTGGTATAGAAGTGCAATATTTTAATATAATCATATTTTAAGACCTCTTCCCTTTGGCGTATACCTTTTGAGACATAGCTCCCTATGTTTAAAAGTTCTCTATGTTTTCCCCTCAAAGTTTTAAACTTTCCTTTTAATATGTAGGCCTTAATTCCATCTGGAATTTGCTTGTGTATATAGCATGAGGTAGGGATAATTTTTTTTTCCCACAGCCAATTATTCCAGCACTTGAATAGTTCTTTCTCTGCAGATTTGTATTGCCATCTCCGTTATGAACCAAGTTTCCATGTATTCATGAGTCTGTTTCTGGGACCAGTCCATCAATTTATCTGTCTCTCCTTACACAGATACCTAACTCTTTCACTACTTCCAGAAAAGGCAGTTTTTACTGATACCTGAAATGACACCATTCTTTGGGTGAGATGTGAAAATCTCCAGGAAGGGCAATGATCTAAATCAATGATAATGTGACATGCATATCTTGCTTGGATTCCTTCCAATCTGTCAATCTACTGAGAGAAGCGCTGACAGAGAAAATCAGAGGAAGATCCAGAGCACACAGGGCTTCCAGGAAAGGCGGAGGGAGATAGAGTTGGATAGAGGGGCTCTCGGGCAGATAGTAAAAAAATGATATCTCCAATTACTCTAATTTTTTCTAGGCGTGGCCCTGAACATAAATATATTTGCCTAGAAATATGATATTTCAATATATAAATGTGCCACAGCATTCCCCACGCTTATCATAAAATAATAACCAGAATCATAACTTACATTTATTGACCATGAGCTAAACACTTAACATGCATTACTTTATTAAATCCCATAATATGGGTAATTTCCTTGAAATATAGATGAGAAAACTGAAACTCAGAGAAGGCAAGTGACTTGTCCAAGGTCATACAGATAGTAGAAAAACTCAGCTTACGTTCCTTGCTAGATTACATTGCCCTCCATGCTGTAGAATGTACCACACTACAGTGGGTTTAAGTACTTTTGAGGGGAGAGAGTGAATCTTATTTTACTGTTACGTCCTCAACCCAAGCACTGTGTTAGTCACACACAATAGAGTCTCAATCAATATTTGTAGACAAGAATGAATAGATGCATGTTGGCTGTGGAGTCTGTGGTTTCTGAGTCATGAAAGGCCTAAGTGGTTTACTTAGGAGCCTGGTGGGAGAGAAGAACCTTACTTCCTCTAAAAGCCATGCCAAGTCTCTTTTCTACTTACCCTCAGATGATGAGCTGAGTTATGAACACACAACAATGTACTTCTTTCTACACAGATATCAGGAATGGGCAAACAGAATTGGAGATGGGGACACACAAAGGCCAGTGCCTGCTACACTTCCAGCTTGAGCATTTGCTTCCAACCTCTAGAAATAATCTTCCCATTTCCTAGATATTTCAGCATCACTGGCTTTGGTTCTCATCAGAAACGACACCACTTTGCCTCCTCATGAAGTTGTGTGCTAAATCTGAAAAGCAGTTTGCAGCTCAACACCACAGTGACTGCTGCTGCAGTGGGGATTCCCAGCCTGCACAGAGGCCCCTGCTGCTAAGTGGAGTTCCCCGAAATGAGAAGTGAGTGGGCCACAGAATCCATTGGTCTCTGGGGGACTATCAGCACCATGACATCTCCCCTAAAGGACTGTGTTTTGCGGGGGTATCTGCAAGGTGGGGGTTATAGTATGTGGAGATGGTTTTGGAAGGCTTGAGTCTCTCCCCATACTTCACAGAATTAAATGGATTGATCAATGGTGGTTTCCTGGCAGGTAAGCCTCTATCACCTACCTCTTTGGATTAATCAGTTTACCATCTCTGAATTCTGCTCGACCTCAGACCCTACTCAAGCCCTACACTGTGGCCCCTGATTCAACCAGAAGCATTTAGGAAGCTTTCCATCTGAGATAGAAAGTGCCTCAGTGTGAACTTCTTTGTGCAAGGAACTCACAGCTGCTGTAATGATCATTCACTTGGATTCTGGGATCGATTCACAATTCCCTGGAAGCTCTGTGCTTTCGGATGCCTCTGCTGCCTTATGGCTCCTGCATCAGCCCTCACCATCAGCTGTCTGGACCTAGCCTCACGTGCCACACTCCTTGCTGAGGATTCCTGCCTCATCGCCCCAAGCACCACTGTCTTGAGCTTCCACATGACTTGATGTGCAATCCTGCGGCCTAAAGAAGACCCCTTACTTTCAACAATCCATTCATCCTTTTGACAAATATTTCCTGTATATGTACTATGTTCTAGACATCCTTCTAGGCATTGGTATACAACAATAAACAGATAAAAGTCGCTGTCCTCAAAGACTTATATTCCAGAGGAAAGAGAGAAAATCTACACATAAACAAAAAAATATTTAACATAATATCCAGTAGTAATGAACAACACCATAAAAAAATAAAGTTAGAAAATGGGGAGTAACATGGGGAAGGGGTGTCACTTCAGATAAAGGGGCCAAGTAAGAAGGTAACATTCGAAGGAGACCTGGATGAATGAAAGAGAAAGCCACGTGAAGATCTATGGGGAGAACATACCTGGCAAAGGGGCCAAGGTGGAAATGAGCTTGGCAAGACAGAGGAACAGAAAGTAGGCCAGGGTGGCTGGAAGAGCAGGACAGAGGAAGAGAGTGGCAGGAAATGAGCCCAAAGAGACAGGAAGGGGCCAGATCACAGATTGTGTGGATATTTGAGGCCATGGTAAAGCATTCTGAACTTACTACAAGTCTGTTGGAAAGCCATTGGAGGGTTTTAAGCAGGTGAATGACATTTTTTTATGTTTCTAAAATTGGCATGGAGGACAGACTGAAGGGAGAAAGAGTGAGAACAAGAAGCCAGATGGGAATCTATGATAGCAGGCAAGATAAGACATGGCAGAGGATGGACTGGAGTGGTGACAGTGGAGGTGATAAAAAGTGGTCACATCAGCATATATTCTGTCAGGTCTTACTGACAGGTTGGACGGGGAATGAGGGAAAGAGAGGAGTCAAGGATGACTCCTAGGGCTTCTCTCAGACCTGACCTAGTTCAGGAGTATGAAATGAGGAAACAAGCATATGAAGATATGCTCCTCATCAGCCACTCCTTTTGGAGACCAAGCCTCTTGGGCCATCAGACCTCAGCCTAAATCCTCAAACCATCCACTGGCATCTAACCCAAATTACAGACATAATCATAGGAAGAAATGAAAAGTTTCCTGCATATACACCTTCCATGCATATACTGATCCAGTGACAGTAAACTCCCAGGATGGAAATACTAGGGATTCTGAAACTGGTCTAAGGCCCTTGAACACCCCAAAATTACATTTTGATTACGGATTAAAGGGGCAAAAGGCCCTTGCTAGGCTTGGCAAATGTGCAGCACATGCATCACCTCCCCCTATTCAGCCCATGAGCCTATTGCTAATCAACAACGTCATTCTTTTTTTTTTTTAAAGAAGATGTTGGGGGTAGGAGTTTATTAATTAATTAATTAATTTTTGCTGTGTTCATTTCTGTGCGAGGGCTTTCTCTAGATGTGGCAAGCGGGGGCCACTCTTCATCGTGGTGCGCGGGCCTCTCACTATGGCGGCCTCTCTTGTTGCGGAGCACGGGCTCCAGACGCGCAGGCTCAGTAGTTGTGGCTCACGGGCCTAGTTGCTCCGCGGCATGTGGGATCTTCCCAGACCAGGGCTCGAACCCATGTCCCCTGCATTAGCAGGCAGATTCTCAACCACTGTGCCACCAGGGAAGCCCCAACGTCATTCTTTTTTTTTTTTTTTTTTTTTGCGGTACACAGGCCTCTCACTGTTGTGGCCTCTCCCGTTGTGGAGCACAGGCTCCAGACGCGCAGGCTCAGCGGCCATGGCTCACAGGCCCAGCCGCTCCGCGGCATGTGGGATCTTCCCGGACCGGGGCACGAACCCGTGTCCCCTGCATCGGCAGGCGGACTCTCAACCACTGCGCCACCAGGGATGCCCCCCAACGTCATTCTTATTCGTTGAGACTGGATGCTACCTCACACTCCTTATCAACACAACACTTCACACAACCACTACCAATTAATCAGTGAGCTGACAGAAGGTTGCCACTCTGGCTTCTGATTTATCATAACAGTTTAGTTCTTCAAGATCAGACACATCCTTAGGTATCCTTTGACAATCTCCTATCTGGGACAGTTTTCAGCCACATTATGAATGAAGCAGGAAAGGAAATATATTTATTAAGTTTTGACCTGAACACTTTACATAAGACTGTGTTGTCATGTTTCAGTAGAGTTCATCTTTGATGACAATGTTAATCACACCCAGGCACACTCAGGCATCCAGTGCTTTCTAGTCACCTAACTTCCCACTGTGCTGTCCCTAAGGGTTCTGCCATTGCTGAGTGATTCTGTATGCCTCACACCTTTGCTTACCGCCTTCCCAACCAGGACTCCCATTTCTCCATTCTCCCTGCATGTGATACTAGTTGGTAATAGGTTAAACCATATACATTTAATCCTGATGTCATCTGGCTGATATGTAATGCCCCCTTTCCCACAAAATAGTGCCTTAACCCAGCAAAATGGACCACTCTGTAATATCTTTAAGGTTATCATGCTAATAATGGGGATTTCTGGAAATGTGACAGAACTTCTGCACAGAAAGGTATTTCAGGGCGTGAGGGACATCTGGGACAGAAGGGGTTTTAGCACTTTTACGAGCATGACACTGGAAAGGCAAGAGTCCAGGAGGGTTCCCCATCTAACATTTCATGCCATAGAAAGCCAGCCCAAGATAAAGGAAGGGAGCCCTGCTAAGAACCACTTTTAACAATCTTTGGGGCAGAAGAAAATTAATACACTATCCTGATTCTTCCAAAACTCTTCTACTAATTCTGCACTCAACTTCTAGGTATTACTTGGAATCAATTTCATCCACACCAAACTACAGGATAAAGAAGCTCAGAAGGGAAATTTCTTAACCGTGTATAGTACGCTGACCACATCCTGCCCAGAAAGGAGGGGCTGAGCTGTGGGTCACTGCCCAAGGCATCTAAATGCACAGGTCTTCTTGGTTGTTTATTTTATTTGGGGCCTATGCACTTGGACTTTTGAGAAAATTCTGTCACCATTATCAAGATAATCTTTCTTACACTTTGGGGAGTTTAACCCTACCCACACAGATAGAATGACTCACCCTGGAGGGGTCTGAGTTGGTGTCTGGTAAGGCAGTGAGATTAAACAACTGCTTTAAAGAGCAGTGTCCTAAATTATCCCTGTAGCAATTGTCTCTACGAAGAAAGGCCCAGAGAGAGCATCCAGATATTATTTCACAGATACCTGAGACCAAGTCCCAGCAGAAAATAATGGCATACTTAAATTGTGTAATATGAAGAGAGTTTATGATAAAGAGACTCTTTTCAGAGAAGTGGTCTGGGTATGGGGAAACAAGAAATAGAGTAGCACTAGGGGCTAGCAATGGCTGTACTCCCCTTACTGTCCCTAGGCCTGAAGAGGCAATGGGAAGGAGCCGTTTCCAAGGAGAGAGAGAATTATGAAGAGAGGGTCCCTAACAGGAGGTAGGGGCTATGACTCACAGTATGGGGACCCAGATAGTCCACACTGTCCCCACAGGAAGGGAGTCAGAGGAATAAATACTCCAATTTCACTCTTATCTAATTGCCAGATCTCCTGCTGGTGCCTCCAACTGGCCAATTCCAACAGGAAGCCCAGGGCAAGGAAGCAGTCCACAGGTCAGCCTCCCAGGGCACAGAGCTAGGAGGAGAAGGGTGACCACTGGATCTAGAAGGGGTAATCAGAAGACATGCAGCAGATATGGTACATGTGTAACTCAAATTCAAGAAACTCAAATCCAAGAAAAGTAAGACATCTCTTTAAGCCTTCTCTAGCTCTAAAATTCTTTAGCTCTAAATATATTTATCATTTTATTACATAACCTGGTATTTTTTCTTTCCAGATTACCCAAGTACTCCTTTAAAAGAATGTATCCAAATCCAGGGTGGAAAATGGGCTTTATCTCACATGTCACGTGTTTATCTCACATACGTCACATGTCAGTATGGGTCATACCTGCCTTCACTGTCTAGTTGAGGATTAGAAGGTCCCACTGGGCTCAGCAGGAAGACGTGCTGTGTTGATGAGTAACGTCTGCCATGAACTCCAGAAGGGCAAGGTGCAGAGAACTTCTCATATTAATATGAACCAAAGCAAAAGAAGAAATTGAGATAATTATCCAGATAATCTGGTTTAAAATAAATTTATCCAAAATATTCCCTTTAAGTGTATGTTTATGTGTTTGTGTATAAATTCAATCTCTCTGCTTTATCCAGTACAAAAAACCTTTTTTATGAGTATTGCATGTACTATATCATGTCAGTTTCTAGAAGCATGAACAGTTGAAACGTTTGACTTTATCCTATTTTTATGGCTTTTGTGTGTTCACATGTTCAAACAGCATTGATGATCTTACAAAATGACTTGTTCCTTTTATGTTTACTCTCTAGATTTACACAGTCCAATATGGTAGCCATGAACCATGTATAGCCACTTAAATTTAATTAGAATTAAAAAAAATTCAGCTCCTCAGCCACACTAGCCACATTTCAAGTACTCAGTAGGCACATATTGGACAGCACAAATATAGGCTGGTTCCGTCACTGCAGAAAGTTCTATTGGAAGATGCTGCTCTAGATCCCAAGGCTAATTGTTGGACACAATGAAAATGATGGGTCTCTGAGTATCACTTAGGCATTTCAATAATCCCATTACACCAGGCAACCAGCTAAACACTTTATAAACATTATCTCATTTAATTGTTTTTTTGTTTGTCTTTTGTGGTGAGACCACTTAAGATCTGCTCTCAGGAAATTTCAAGTATACAATATGGTATTATTAACTATAGGCACCATTCTGTACATTAGATGTACATTAGATCCTTAGAACTTCATCTTATAACTGAAAGTTCACACGCTTTGACCTAACATCTCCCTACTTCCCACTCTAATAGCCCCTGGCAGCCACCATTCTACTCTCTGTTTCTATGAGATGGGCTTCTTTTTTTTTAGATTCCACATATAAGTGATACCATACAATATTTGTCTTTATCTGGCTTATTTCACTTAACAGAATGCTCTCCAGATTCATCCGCATTGTCGTAAATGGCAGTATTTCCTTCTTTTTTTATGGCTGAGTAATATTCCATCGTTTATTTATATATATATATACACCACATCTTCCTTATCCATTCATCTGTTGACGGACACATAGGTTGTAGCCATATCTTGGCTACTGTGAATAATGATGCAATGATCATGGAAGCACATTCCTTCCAGATCATTATTTCACGTCATTCAGATATATATACTCAAGAGTGGGATTTCTGGATCATATAGTAGTTGTATTTTTAATTTCTTGAGGACCCTCCATACTGTTTTTCAAAATGGCTGCAATAATTTACTTTCCCACCAACAGTGCACAAGGTTTCCCTTCTCTCCACGTCCTCACCAACATTTGCTATTTCTTGTCTTTTTGATAACAGTCATCCTAACAAGTATGAGGGGATATCTCATCGGGGTTTTGATTTTTGCATTTCCCTAATGATTAGTGATGTTAAGCACCTTTTCATGTACCTATCGGTCATTTGCATGTCTTCTCTGGAAAAAAGTCTATTCAGGTCCTTTACCCAATATCTCACTTAATCCTCACAACCATCCTGTGACAGAGGAATTCTCACTCTCACATTGTAGACAAGGCCAAGAGAGGTAAAGTAACTTATCCCATAACCACAGGTAGTAATTAAAACAGCTCAGATTCAAAACTAGATCTTCCTGACATCAGAGCTCATGCTCTTTACCATTATACCTGCACCTGCAAAAGAAATAGCAATTCTATTGAGTAATTCACTTGGTTTTCTGTTTAACACCTGACACTCCCTAGAAATATTAACTAAGTTAATATACAATTTGTTTTCAAAACCAGCTTACTTCCTTACATAATATATTGTCACCTGTTGTTCATAATATATGATAAAGAAAAATATGAGATGTTCTTGAATTAACTTTTTCTCCATTTTTCGTATTGTGAATATGAACTAGTAAGTAAATAAATGATTGTCTTAATACTTGTGCCATCAGTATCAGTCAGGGTCCCATCAAGAAACAAATGGCATATTCAAACTGATTAACTGAGGAAAGTTTAACAAAGTGATGACCATTTATCAAGGTGCAGCGTTTAGGAGAGCGAACAAGGACAAGTACATACCCCATGGTAAGCAAGAGTGGGAAGCCATTACTACCTAAAGCCTACGGTGGGGGAGGAGCAAGGAAGGGAGCACTTTCTGGAGCCAGAGAAGGCAGCCGTGTGGAGAAGGCAACTGATGGAAGCTGTGGCCTTTTGTAGAGGGACACAATGAACTTAGAGTGACTCAGCAGACAGAGCCACCTCACTCACCAACTAGCCTCCACAGTGAGGGCAAGGTTGTCCACTGAGACAGTGTATACAGTGCAGCTTTCTGGGCTACCCAGAAAGATGGACAAGAGTGGAGAAAGGGCACATACAGAAGATACTGTACATATTATCTGTTAGTGTTGTTTGGAAAAAGGCTAAGAACTGTGATGTGTGAGGCTAATGTCAATGGGAATAAGTTGACTAACAACAGACTTCCTTATCTCCTAGAGAGTCACTTATGGACAATTAGATCCTTAAGGTAGAAGAAATGCCCAACCTCAGGCCCAGGAAGGCCATGGGTCTCTTCCCATCACCAGTTCAAGTACAGTAACTGCATACTGTACTTCACTAAGGGATTTCTTTCACGCCATGGCAAAGGACAGGGTAACTATATCATGGGGCTAATCTGAAGCAAACAGGGACTTACCAAGAACATTTGCCTGACTGTAAAGGCTGTTACATTAGTGACTCAAGAATTGGCAATAAGAGTCACAATACTGAGAATGAGGACCATGGGTGGTCTTAATTCTAGGGCCATTTCTATGAGCTGCCAAATTTAGCTTTGGGGACTAATCTTTAACTCACTATTTTATTAAGTGCCTACTAAGTCGCAGATACCGGCAATCAGTCACCCAGTTCATCTCATTATTCCTGGGCATACCATTCCCTTTTCTTTAGTTATGACTTGGTACATGCTTCTCCCTTTCTCTGATACACCCTCCTGGACCTGGTCCAGTAAGCTCCTACTCTTACTTCAAAACCCACCTTGGGGACCACATCCACTGGGAAACCTTTCCAATTTCTACCCTGAAGGCTGAGGGGCTCCTTCCCTGGGATCCCTACAGCTCTTGGCTCATCCTGCTATTACAGTGGGTGTCAGAATCTTTTTACATGTCTGTCTCCTCAGCTTGATGGAAGCCAGTGTTTAGCTTGGGAAAGGTTGGTTTTAATTAAATTTTAGTATATAAGTATCTTTCAACGGCACTGTGTTAGGCATTGTGGGACTAGGTGTGGGAGTAATGGCAATATGGGAGGAAAGAAGTAGATAAATAAAGAGTAAAGAGGGATGGGCTTCCCTGGTGGCGCAGTGGTTGAGAGTCCGCCTGCCGATGCAGGGGACACGGGTTCGTGCCCCGGTCCAGGAAGATCCCACATGCCGCGGAGCGGCTGGGCCCATGAGCCATGGCCGCTGAGCCTGCGCGTCCGGAGCCTGTGTTCCGCAACGGGAGAGGCCGCAACAGTGAGAGGCCCGCGTATCGCAAAAAAAAAAAAAAAAAAAATAGAGTAAATAGGGGACTTTCCTGGTGGTCTAGTGGTAAAGAATCCACCTTCCAATGCAGGGGACACGGGTTTGATCCCTGGTCAGGGAACTAAGATGCCACAGGGCAACTAAGCCCACGCGCCACAACTACTGAGCTCGCGCGCCTCAACTAGAGAGCCTGTGTGCCGCAAACTACAGAGCCCACGCACCCCGGAGCCCACGTGCCACAACTAGAGAAAAGAAAATCCACATGCCACAACTAGAGAGAAACCCCCGCTGCCACAAAAGATCCCACATGCCTCAATGAAGATCCCACGTGCCGCAACTAAGACCCAACACAGCCAAAAATAAATATTTAAAAAAAAAGAGTAAATAAAGTCCCTGACCCCTGCCCTCAAAAGAAAGATAATCAGATAAAATACAGGCTGTCCAGATAAATTTGAATTTCAGATAAGCAACAGAATTTTTAATATAACTTTCAAAATATATCTCATGCAAAATGGAACATCATATACTAAAAAAGTATTTGTTTATCTAAAATTCAAATTTAAGTGGGTATTCTGTATTTAATTTGTTAAATCTGAAAACCCTGTGTTGAAAGGACTCATCCTCTAGTTGACGATATAAGATGTGACTACATGGGCCATTAGTGCTATCAGGCAGAGCATACTAAGAACACAAGAGTGTTGTGGTTTAGGGAGTGCTAGGAGAGACCCTGGTGGCACAGGCCTGGATCAAGCCCTCCCTTTTTTTCACTACAAAGAGTTCCTGCCAATAAACTTGGCTTCTCTCTGGCTACCCCAGCTTACAGAAGCATGGTGTGATTGAAAGCACCCTGGATTTGAAATAGAAGATCTGGACTTAAGTCACAGACAAAACACCGACCAGCTGTGTGACTTTCAGGAAGTCACTAAACTTCTCTGAGTACCATTTTCCTTTCCCATAACTGAAAAACTCAGAACCAACTTAAAAACAAAAAAGGAGAGGGGAGTCCTTATGTACTTGGGGATATCTCATATGGGACATACTCGGAGAAAAATTAGAATTTTCCTGTAGAAGATTCATCCATTGCCCCACCTTTCTTTGCCTCCCATTACTGACAGACACTGGCCTCTACCCATGAGCCAAAAATTAATACTTATTCTATGCCTCATCCCTCAGAATCTTCTATATCAGAGGTCAGCAAGCTTTTTCTGTAAAGGGCCCTAAAATAAATATTTTAGGCCTGGCAGGCCATCTAATTTACAAATTATAAACTATTTTAGGCTTTTCAAGTTTCTGTTGTATCCACTCAACTCTTCTATTATAGCGTGAAAGCAGCCAAGGATCATACGTAAACAAACGGGTGTGGCTGTGTTCCAACACTACGGTATTATGGACACAAAAGTAGAATTTCATATACTTTTCATGTGTTGTGAAATATTATTCTGCTTCTCCTGATTTTGAAAAATCTTATAAAATGCAAATAACCATTTTTAGCTCCCAGGTCAGGCCGCAAGAAAACAGACAGTGGGCCAGATTTGACCCTGGGGGTGGGTGGAGGGGGGTATGCCCAGCCCTGTTCTATGTAACTGAATTGTTAACCCATGATAAACATTTCACCCTGGAGGGATGTTTCATCTTCTACAATTTGTGCCCTAGAGCAGAGCTGGGAAAAGAGCTGGTCTGAGTTCTTAACCAGCCCTGGCCTCTGCTGTAAACTTGCAGTGTGAATCCGGAGAAATTATGTCACTACTTCCTGTCTCATCCTTCATCTGTTTAAAAAAAAAAAACCAAAACAGGGTGAGGGGGCATTATATTTAGCAAGCTATTAAATAAAGTGGTTGGGAAATACAAATGAGGTAAGTAAGGACAGACACTTAGCAGGGACGGTCCAAGTGTTGAGTAATACTGAAAATATATGGCAAGAGAAATAGAGAAATCAAATTGCTTTCCTTGTAAATTTTCCACCACGATGTTTTTACTTCATGGAAAGCAGAGTAAGGTGTGAGGTCATTTTTCCTTCACACACAATTCACTTTCATGGAGTTTGTAAAAAAGGAGAAGTTTCTCTCAACAGAGAAGTCTCGACGCCTGACTGAGCCAGAAGGGAGCATTTTCTCACAAAGGCCATTTCTGTCCCTCCCCTGCTCCTCCCCTCTCTTCCCACACTTCTCCCCACCCCCATCTCAGCTACTCTGAGCATATCCCACCTTTCCTAGTTATAAAGAGACCCTGTCTTGAGTCTTTTCTTCTGCAGGATTGTGGTGCTAATAAATACCAGGTATATCGTGAAGCCAGGAACCCAACACAAACACAATGCTTAGAAATCATTGCTGTTTTGATGAGGTGATATCAAAAAGATAGAAAAAAAATGTTTTTAATTCTTAATTTTTTTCAATTCTTTTTTTAATTCTTAATTTAAAAATTCTTTAAAAATTTTTTTAAATTCTTTAAGTTTTAACTCTTAAAACTTAGAGTACAAAGTGCCAGGTAAACAATGATACAGAAAACCCAAGTATAGAGAAGAAGGTGCTTGTTTCAGTAACCTGGGAATCTTTTGCTGGTGAGACATGGCAATCAACTTTAAATGACAATCCTAGGCAGTTTAGGAAAAAGTGCCCTTCAGGTGACATGAGGGGAAAAGATCAGGTTTTTATAGAAGTAGAAAGCAACCACCAGAATGGAATGATAATTAGAGATAATTGTAGTCAAGTATAAGGGTGCCAGAATCCTGGTGTCTACCCAGCAAGTACAGTCGAACCTCTCTTTTAATCACTTCAGACATGCCATTTTCATTTCTTAGCTGGTGAATCTTTCACAATCTCAGTGTATCTATAGAGCATTTTGGTTCAACCAAGGTCAAAGAAAGTAGGAGGTGCATCTGCCATAGAACCTCCCATTCCCTCTCAGATGCTTAAGTAAGTGGCTTAAGAGAAGCAGTGTGGAGCACAAAATGGATCGTCAGGATTCAAGACCTGGTCTTGCCCCTTTTAAGCCAAGTGAATGTCAGCATTTGAACTCCTTTGAGCCTCAGTTCCTTTATGCGTAGAATGGGGATCATGCTCTGTTTTACCTAACACACAGCTCTGTTGTGAAGCTCAAACAGCATGACACATAAAAAGGGCTTTGCAAATTATAAAAATAGAAGTGCTTTCTATGATTATTATTGTTATTGAAGAAGGAATAGTTTGGATCAACTGCTAAGTTATTGAACAGCTGCTTCAGTTAGTTGAACAGATGGTTTTAAGGGTTAATAAGCACATGTCTTGGTCATCGCTTAGGCCTAATGAGTCAGCGCCCAAGAGCACGAGGCCCAGATCATGGGCTGCATGGGACCAGCTCATCTGACTTGAAGAGCAGGAGCTTCCAAGTTAAAGAAATCTGGAGTTGAATTCCATATCTACCCCTTAATTCACTAGGGAAGTCCCTTATCCTATCCAAGCCTCACTTTCCCCAACCCTAAAATTGGGACATTAATACTATCTTTTTTTTTTTTTTGAATACTTTAAAATTTATTGAAATTTTTAATGGTATATTTATGTAAACACCTCATATGCAATTAAAAACAATGTGTATTCTGCTTTCATTGGGTGGAGTGTTGTATAAATGTCAAATAGATAACATTGGTTTATATATTTATTCAGGTCTTTTTATCCTTACTAATTTTTGATGTGCTTGTTCTATTACTGGGAGAGGAATGTTGAAGTCTGATTAAAAAGGTGGCTTTGTCTATTTTGCCTTTTAGTTTGAGCAGTTTTTGTTTTATACATTTTGAAGCTCTGTTATTAGGCATATCGTATTTAAGATTTCTCTCCTTTTGATGATTTAACTCTTATAAAATTAGGTTATGAAATATTTCTTTTGCTCTGATACTTTGTGCTCTAAAAATCTTCTTTGTGTTATATTAATATAGTCAGTTTAAATTTCTTTGAAATATCATTTACTTGGTATCTTTTTCCTATCCTTTTTTTTTTTTAAACATCTTTATTGGGTATAATTGCTTTACAATGGTGTGTTAGTTTCTGCTTTATAGCAAAGTGAATCAGTCATACATAAACCTATGTTCCCATATGTCTTCCCTCTTGCGTCTCCCTCCCTCCCACCCTCCCTACGTTAATACTATCTTGAAGGGTTGTTGTGAGACTCAGAGATAACATAAATAATCTCTGGTACGTAGTATGTTTTTCATAAATAGGAACAAGTACTGTAAAGGGAAGAGGCAATAGCTTTAACCCTTACCAGCTATTTTATAAATGCATGTGGAGTTTGCATATGTGGACAATCTGCTCAATTCTATTTCTATTTCTTGAAAAAAATCCAAAGGCATGGTCCACTGATGATGGTATTTGTACCTAAAAATGACAGCACATTATAAACTGACTTCTTTCAGTTACATTTCTTATTATAATATAGTCTGTGAGATACACCAAAGAAAAACTTGATAATTTGATCTAAACTTGCCATAAGGCTGCCCCATGATCAAAACTGCTGATTCTCCCCATGCCCCAACACTGCCCCTTGTCTACCATAGTGAATCCTTTCCAAACTTCTGCTTCACTTTGCCCATATATGCAACCCAACACCCTAGCCAAACTGGACATCTCACTATTTCCCAAAGTAACCCTCTGCCTGGAAAGCCTAACACTGTACTAAATCACTTATCCCAGAAACAATGAGACACTGAGATTTGTGTGCAAGAGGCATACTGGGGAGTTCTCAGGAAGACCTATGAGGAAGCAAGGGGTGCAGGATTGGGCAAAGGGAGACATTAAACCACGGTGAGGTTCCACAAATGAGGTCTTTAAATGATCCCACGTGAAGCTCTAGAGCTGGTATGGCCCTTCAGAGATGTCATGATTGTGTCCACGGGCTGGTGCTCTACCCCACATTGACCAGTCACTGCAGGTGCGATTCCCTCAGGGAGGGGACATAACATTTGGCAAAGGGCAGTTCTCAGAGAGGGAGGCTGAGATCTGTCAGCGGCCAACCTTCCCTGCAGCTGGGCAATGTGTGTGCCCTGCTGAAGGGGCTTCTGCACAGCACCCCACCACATCCACTACTCCAATTTCCAAACTACTGTCCAGTCCTCAAGGCCCATATTCACCACTGCCTCACCATGAAGTCCCTCTGACCCTGTATTCTCTCTTTTCATACCTGAGATACAGCCACCATACCTACAAGACACTTCCAGGTGCCTCTGCCGTTACCACTGAGTTCAGAGGTCACAAAGCTCAAAACATATACTTGGTATTACTTCTCAAAATTCCAGTGAATGTAGAGAATGAGAAAGCTATACCCCTTAAACACATGCAGTGATGTGTGTTCTTCTTATAGTTAAAATTTCCAAGACCTCAGCACATTTAAGCATACTTAATTCTTCCTAGTCTGTCTGGTTCCTCATTTTGTTTATAGGAAAAAGTATTTCATTGGTAATGATACACTTCTATTCTTACACAATATCCATTGGGGTTTTCATTTCCTTTATTTGCTGAATAATTTTTCTTTGTAAGTATTCTCTTGAAAATATAGCACGAAGTACTATATACTGAAAGGAAAAAGTAAGACTAGATGAGCAGGGTCAAGTTAATAAGAAATCCTCCAAATTACACAAAATTACACAAAAGTATCGGCCATGAAGAAAATATGATTGTAAAGAGAACTCAGTATTCACTGTAAGTATGCCTATCCAGCTCCCATTAGAAGTGAAGAAATGAAGATTAGTGTCATATTAATGCCATTATTTCACAAATCAAAATGATTTATTGGATGAAAAACATGAAAATGGTTGCTTTGCAATAAGTAGGTTATGTGAATGAATAAAATTGAGTAAAATGAATGAATGAAGCCAAATCCTTCTACCAAATGGAAGAGATATATGTGTGAAAGATGTAAGTATATTTATGTTTGTATGCATTTTTATACATAATAAAATATATAAAATATGTGCTTATATTATTTTGTATGTATTTATATATGTGTATGTGTATACATATGCATTAAGGGAATACACACATACACATGCTTCCCTAAAAAATTATATATAGCTCTTGTCTTTTGGGTAATTACACCACTTCACTCTGACAGCCCATTGCAGAGTGAAGGGCTGAGGTATCTCCAGCTCTAAGTCAACAGTATGGCTGTCTGCATATGATCCCTCCAATGCTTCCAAATCTACAACACCCTATACAGCATCACTGTTAGACCCAGGCAAGTGGCCCACCCCCATAAGACTGGGCTGCCAGGATGGTGTTGGCCTACTGATTTTTGTATGATTTGCTCACATTGGACATAGGATCATTCGGGTTGTGGAGTAACTGTCCACTTTTGGGCTTGAGCCTGGCATTTGTGGGTCTGCCAGTGTCCCCACTGCAGTGCTGCCTCCAGTCTACAGAACCCCAGGTTTGGGGAGGCAGCAGTAGGCATCCTTTATCCTGTGTGAGCCACCCTTCCATCCTCGCTGCTGGCGCAAGGGTGACTACCCCACTCCCACATGCTCCTTGCCACATGTCTGCAAGTCCTCAGGAGTGGCCTCATTCATTTTCTCCAAGGTTTTTGGAGACTGTTACTCCACAAATGGAGTAAAATGGCCACAGACCCTTGCAATAGATCATACTGCATTGTATTTTCCAAGGTTGGCCATTTTGTGGGAATGGGACCACTCTTCTCACTGGGCCCAGAGGACCCTCTCCTATCATCAACACTGAAAGAGATCACTAGGAATGCAGTAATTGCATCCTAAAATAATCAAGAGAAGACATGGATGAAAAATCTGTTATTCTATATTTACACTATAAAATTACAAATGGTAAATTTAACATGACCCAAAAAATGAATTATTGTTCCCATTTTTCTGTATACTCTGGGTAAAACTTACATTTGTGGTCATCAGCAAAAAAAGCATGGTAATGATCCTTTAGAGTCATTGGAGGCCAATATTTATAGGCAGCACAATGGAGGATGAAGTGCCATGAGTAATGATACGACCAGCACTAAATAAATGGTTATTAGAGACCTACCCACATTGCTTCAATACAAACAGACTCCAAAGAGCTATGGCTTTGTGAATAATAACATACTCCTCACCTTTTTCCTATTGTGGGAGATATGACGTTAGACAGGAATGGTGTACTTGACAAAAAAGAAAACAGAGAGGTGGTTCCTAAACCTTAACAGGAAGACATGGTCCCTAGACACCATGAAGAATCTTCACATGCACTGAATGGACAGCAAACAAATATGTAAGTACCACTTCTTTACACATTATTCTAAATTTTCATTGATAAATCACTATGCCGCAAATGGGCACATTAATTTTATGTTGTTTAGTCAAATTGTTTAAATAGACAGGGCCTTACAAAAAAATATTTTCCCATGTACAGCCTCAAGATGACCCTAATCCCGTACGAATTTTTAAAAATCACCCTGAAACCTAGAGATACTGAATGAACAATAACTTTCACAAGCCCTTTTTTTAGGGCAGCAAATTCTCTTAACACTCCAGATTGTGATGAATATCATTATTAGTGTCAGATGATATTCTGTATCAAAACAATGTCTTCCAATGGAATTTTTGAAAAATATATTGACTCTTAAAATCAAATGTTGAGACCAGTGAGACCATTTCCCTTGCACCATATGTCAGTCATATTCCCCCGGGCTCTCCGTTCTTACCTATTTTTGTTATCCACTACTTAAAGCAAAAAATCTATAATTATTTTAAATTTCAAATATAGGTAATTCATATTTAAAGACAACCGAGAATAGCACTGACCCAAAATGCTCATTACATCTGACTCGGCTGCCTCATTTCTTCTTTTGTCCCTCCCACCTTCAAGTAATCTAAATAGACCAATGAAAATGTTTCCTCGTTTTCATAACTTCCTGAAAAAAGGCTCCATCACTCTGTCCAGTCACTCATTCCAAAGTCTAACAATGATCACACTGCTTCCATATGAGGCACTCATCCTTGATCCGATGAACACATCTCTGGATTGATTGTTCAGGTCTCTGAAGCCCTAACCAGAGACATGCAATGACTCCATCCTAGTCTATATAGGCAAATAAAACATTTTTTAAGGAGTGAGTATCTTTTCCAAAAGATCATCCCTTAAATTCCTCTGAATTTATCTGCTACTTTCAAGCATAGACTCAAAATACATAAAGTACTTCTTAATACTCTTAAAAATTCATTCCTAGACATGCTGATAAATATCTTCCCCAGAAGATTATTTAAGCCCTTTTGATTAACTCTGTGGTAAGCTATGAACATCAGTCTATTTCCTCTCTATTATTTTTGTTTTGGTTTTTATTCTTCTTCCACTTGCTGTTTTTCCTATTTGAAACTGAGGTCTCCCAATTTTAAGCCATGTGAAAGAAACATATTATTCAGCCTCTTATGTGCTGTGGGGTTTGCTTGACAGATTTTCTCAATCTCTACAAAGTAGGAAGGTGAAATTCCACTATGCCAGCTTGTAAGTCCAACTCCACTGTGGTAATATCACCACTGAGTCCTTCTTCCTAAGTCCCAGTCCTTAAAATTACAGAAGGACAGTTTCCCCTCAGAACTCCCCAAGATAATGCCTGATGGCTTTAGAGACTTTGGGGCACAGTCAACATCTAGATATGAGAAGTGAAAGCCAGAATGCAGTGATTCACATTTGCAGCAGTTATGAAGTTTACATGGTAAAAAATCAAGCTCTCTTTTACTCATTGTAAATGAACTTAAATCAATTCACTGATAACAGAAAACTTATGCCTAACAATCAAGGTAAATGTAGTCACTGGTTTATTCTAGAGTCCTGGAGAGGGAATCATCAGTCATTTCAGGATGCTCCCTTCCCTTTTTTTTTCCTTATCCCTAAGGGGTGATCCAAATTGGGGGAGGGGATTTTTTAAACTTCCCGCCATCAGGCCAAGGTCACCAGTAGGTGTGATACTCAAAATGTTTAACAAGCAATAAGATACAGGCACCAACCAGTCAAAACAGATAATAACTGTCACAACTGATAGGGCCTTGCTAGTGAGTACCAGGGGATGTCAACCCTGGCCATGAGCAACCATCCACACTGACTTCTAATGGAGCTTGTTCTTTGATCCTTGGAACCTACCACTATGGCATCCACAGTAGAAACACCTGCATCCTGTTCTGTTTTCAGGTTGATGGGTCCTCGAAGGTCACACAGAGGACTCCAGAGACTTTTGGATCACTTGACATCTAAATACGAGAAAGAAAAATTAGACTGTAATGATTCAAATTTGTAGCAATTATGAATTTTACACATTAAAAAATAGTAAATGCGAAAGACCATTCTTACAAACTACCTCAGGGGGATGAAAAATTTTTTTACTATCTGGCATTTCCTGGGGTTGCAGGCATTTTGGCATGCTGCTTTAGACTTTCTCTGCCTAGACCTTCCTGCTGCCTTTTATTATACTTTGCTGCTATAGCGCCATGATGGACTGGGAGACAACCTACAAGAATTGCTTTCTTTCTCTTGGGCTTCATTAGGAAGCAAGCTACATGGCCCCAAATTCATCCCACCCTAACCTATCCTATCCTATCCTTAGGTCCTCCAAAGTCTCAGTAGGAGAAGAACAGGGCACTAAACACTTGCTGCAGCTCCTCACCAGCCTCTCACCTCTATTTTCCTCCTGGATGACTCCTGCTCAAACCTGCTCTCCCTTGAGCAGGAAAACACTCATGAGCCATTCCTTCCCACTCTGTGGTTTGGCATAAACTCTATGCATTGAAACTTCCAGACTCTTAAGCTTTTGAATCTCAGGTTCTTGTAGTAAAAGTCTCAGCTTTCAAGAGTATTGTTACTGAGGACTTTAAAAAGTAAGCTCAGGGCTTCCCTGGTGGCGCAGTGGTTGGGAGTCCGCCTGCCAATGCAGGGGACACAGGTTCGTGCCCCGGTCCGGGAAGATCCCACATGCCACAGAGCGGCTGGGCCTGTGAGCCATGGCCGCTGGGCCTGTGCGTCCAGAGCCTGTGCTCCTCAGCGGGAGAGGCCGCAACAGTGAGAGGCCCATATACCGCAAAAAAAAAAAAAAAAAAAAAAAAACAACAAAAAAGTAAGCTCAGAAACTCAACTGACTTTTAGGGATCAGCTATGTTAGCCTTCTCCTAAAGTAATGAATTCCACTGATACAGTGGGGTAGAGGGCTGCAAAGAAGGAAATTGTGAAAAACAACACACACACACACACACACACACACACACACACACAAATTCCTCATTGTCTCCAAACTGTATCCTTTGCACACATCTTGGGAGAAGTTCTTTCAATAACCAAGACAGAGACCTAGAGGCCTATAAAATAATTTACACTGGTAAAAACCAATTAATCCTTTTTGGCTTGTTGGAATTAAGATATACATATTGATACCTAATCAATAATTTGTGATAAAGATATTTAAAATACAAAATATCTTCATTAAGAAAATTCTACTCCATTTAATATACTACTTGTTCAGTGATCTCAACTCAAGGAAAATTCAAGACAGTACATCTATCCTCTACCGTTTTGTTTTTCCCCCAAGAAAATATTTCAAGAGACCGCACTCCACATTTGTATCACCCTGTTCTAAAACCCTTCCTTCTGTAGAAGGAAGGAGGTGGCTTTAAGAACAGTTAAGATTTTTCACACTGAATTTTAGAAGCTGATGACATAAGTCAACACCTAAGGATGCTGACAATTTGCTTCTTTGTTTTTAACACTGGTTTAAAAGGAATACATTCCATCTTAGTCCCCCCCACCAATCCAGGAACTAAAATACATTTTTTATATATAATATAAATACTCAGTGTCTGAGGGAAGACTGAAAACAATGTTTAGTCTCCCAGTAATGTAGGCATTATCATCTTTCTCTGTCTTCCTTATAGCCAGGAGACGCAACATATCTTCGTGGCAGTAAAAGTGGAAAATGGACCAAAGAGGAGGAGGAGGAAAGGAGGGGCACTTAATTTTGAACAGCACTTCACAAAAAACAATAACTCTTCCTCTGACCTCGGTTGACCCTGAAAACAACCTATGTCATAGGTGAAACCAGTATTACCATCACCATTTTACAGGTAATGAAACTGATGCGCATGAAGAGTGTGTCTCATACAAAGCCATGGAGTTTAAGTGATAAGCTATGAAAAACATAAATCCACTTATTCTGATTTCAAATCCCATACTCTTTTCACCAAAATACAACAGCATCCCCAATTAAATTCACATAGATTTGGAGGCTGTGACAATTCCTCTGAGAGACCATTCTCATCTATTAAAAAAAATTGTTTTTTTATGTATCTATTGAAGCTTACGGTCGAGAACACTTCTCCTCACCTATATGCATGTTTCTCCTCTTCCTTTAGAAAAGGAGACGTGTTCGAAATTTCTCAGCTTCTTTAGGTGAAGGGATATGACTGAGTTATGGTAAATGGATTGTGGAGAAAAATGATGCATACCACTTTTAAGCCTAGCCTCTTATGATCACTCTCACAATTAGCCATGTTCTTTTTCTTACCCCATTGGTTACCCAGATGCAAAGGAACCAGTGGAGAAAACTAGATGGAAGAAGTGAGGGTCACTGAACGGCTGCATGGAACAGCAATGGCCTGTGACACAAATGAAAAATAAGCCTTTAATGTGAAAGCCACTGACATGCTGGGGCTCTTTGTTAGACCACTAGTGATTTATCCTGACCAGTACAAAGAGCAAAGAAAATATCATATTTTAATGTCTAGGATACAGTGACACTGCATATTTTAAATGATAAAGAGCAGATGGGGGAAACTGTCTTTGATTTTTAGTGTTCTCATATTTGACAATGAAAAATCCTAATGACTAACTAGTCCAGGATTGGTGAGTTTTATACACACACACACATTTTGCTTTATATTACACCAAATCATTCTTGGATAGAGTAAATTCAGGCTTTGAAAGGACAGAAACTAATATAAGTGGGGGAGGGGTCTTCTTGAAGAACATAAATTACAAATAAAATTAGGTACAAAAGTAAATATTATTGAGAATTAGAAATAAATGACAACTGAAAATTTTTTAAGTGGACAAATATCATAAGCATCACAAAATCCAAAAAACATAATAATTTTATTAATTAACTGCCTGATAAACCTATACAATATTTACATTTTTAGGCTGCATACTCTTTTATCACCCCCTTCCTATGACAATGACTTTCTACTTTTTTAATAGAGAGAACAGAAAGATAAATGTCTTTCTTCTAAAATAGTTGGTTGAAATTTGTTTTCATTATTGATGGTAGCGTCATATGCATATTTAGGATTATTGTGAACTTTGGGAAAATCTCTATAATATTTCTGCTGTACACAAGTGTAAGGTTTAAAAGAATTATCCACTGACTGGCTTCCAACTCTGTAGATTTCAGACCTTGTTTCTCCTCTTCAGTCCACATGCTTCCAGTGCTGAGGACCATCACACACAATATCAAGACAGAACCTCTGCCCTGAATCTCTGTATCATGATGTTAGGTGAGCTGGCACAATGGGCAATAGAAATTTTCCTGGAAGATGAGCATATACCAGGATAATTAGCTATAATATGGAAGTGACTGAAAATATAAATATATCCCACTAAACCCACTCTAAGTGTATCCTCAATTGTCTTTTTCTAAGCCAGATTTTAAAAATACACAAAAACCATGACTTCCCCTATACCACTTGACATAAGGAAAAGTGTAACATGAGAAATGAGAAAGTTGGAGAGCAAAGAGTGAGCTTAATTGATTGCAATTAAAATATCTAGAAATTTTTCTTAGAAAAATTTCTAAGGGGTTAATGTTCAATAAACCTCAGGCTGATGTCTAAAGCTAGCATGATCCATGGCTTTGGGTGTTAAATGCTCCACTCCCAAATTGCAAATGTGATTCTGGAAATCCTAAGTCAGCTTCATGATCATATTTGTTGAAAACTAAACTTTTTTTTAATGATTTCATCAGGTAAAATAAAATAAACTCTCTTTTTAAAGTTAGTCCAGTCATGTCCCAGGTATCTCTCTCTCTCTTTGTAACATAGATAGTCCAGCAGTTACACTGAATTTTGTGACCACTCATAGGAGGCAAGACCATACACCAAGGTGCCTAAGGTACATTATAAAGATAGGCATTGCTTATGGGCACATAAAGGTTTTAAGGAAGTCACATTACCTAAAATATGACCCTTTGAATTTTTTAATTACTTAAATGAATTGAAATGGAAGATGAGTTGAGATTATCCATGTGAGTTAGAAGTTGAGTGGAATTAATCTAGGAAAGCTCCTAGGGGAAGATGTGTAACTTGGGGCAGTATTAGGATAGTGCTTAAGTTCCATGAGGGCATGGACTTTGTCTGCTGTGTTCACTGCCATCTCCAGTGCCCATAATACTGGGCAGCACATACTAAGTGCTCAATTAACATTTTTTACTTGAAGGAAGGGAGGGAGGGAGGGATGGAGGGAGGGAGAGGGGGAGTGAGAGAGAGAGAGGGAGGGAGGGAGGGAGGAGAGAGAGGGAGAGATAGAAAGGAAGAAAGAAAGAAAG
>NW_020838017.1:7840949-8047921 GCF_003676395.1 Aethalodelphis obliquidens
AAAGAAAGAAAGAAAGAAAGAAAGAAAGAAAGAAAGAAAGAAAGAAAAAAGAAAGAAAGAAAGAAAGAGAAAGGAAGGAAGGAAGGAAGCCTATCAGTGTGTCTCAGGTGAAGATAAAAATAGTCCCTCCCTCATAAAGTTGTTGTGAGGATTAAATGAGCTAATACACATAAAACACTTATAAGAGGACCTTCATTACTACAATGAATACTTGAACTTCACTTAGTTCCTTGGAGCTATTATAATATTCAAGGTATTCAACAAGAGAAGAAAGTGTTATTGATTGGCACAGAGAGAAGGGAGCTGAATTAGAAGAATAATTAATGTCAAGGGGTATGAAATCTCTATTCTGAAAATTCACAATTTCATGGGAGAGTCCAAAAGATCTGGGACTTGATTCTCAGGCAGGAATGAAAAGAAGAGCATGTCCTGTGATGCGGCAGGAAGACTCATCTTAAGCCCCAAATGGGTAAATGCAATCAACAACATCCTGTCAGGAACTTTTTGTGGTCTCATGTAAATATAGGCTACCTGAATAAAAGATAAAAACTGTCATTTCCTCTCTCGTGTTGTAGCATGATGATTTATCTATTCTTTTGAAAGAACCAAACCAAACCTAACAATTGCTTTAACTTTTCTGGTGTATATATATCCATTGCGAAATATAAGAAAAAATGGTCCAAGATGATAGGACATTTTTAGGACATTTGCAGAGTGGAACACTAGAAAGAATGAGGAATAATTAACTCAATCCAATGGGCAAGTCATTATAATTACTCCTAAGACAAACTATGAGGGAAAAAAGTGTCATGGGCTGTTTAATCAACCCTAAACTGCGGGGGTGACTAGTTATAACTTAGGTGTTTTCCAATTAGCTAATACAAAACAGTAATAAATTGCCAGCTGCATTCTTAACCTAATGCTTCCATATACTTAATAAGAGTTATTGCAGAGTTCTTTTAAAACTTTGAATTTGACTTGGGATGGTCATTAAAAATTTTATTTATCAAACCCATGATCTTAAATGAAATTTAGGTTCACAAAGGCAATATGAAATAGCACTGAAGCAGGAAGCAGGATTTTAACATACAGGCAAGCCACTGTGAATAAGGAATCCTTTAAATTGGGGAGAAGGTTGAGGTCCAGGCATAAAAGAGCAATGCACAACTGGTCTCCCACCATTTACAATCTGCTCTTGCTCTGAAGGGCAGGAAGCGTCACAGTCAGCACTATCCATGTTAAAAGCCGCATAAGATGTATGGCAGGGAGCTTGCTGTTTCAGATAATTCCATGCAGAAGACAGTCTGGTCAGGCAACTTATGAGCAGTGATGGCTCCCCAATTTGCGCTCAGCCCAAAGACTCATCTCACCCCAATTGGCAAGGTGAAAACAAAGGTTGACACTGTCTAGCACAGACCTTCAGCTCTAAGTACTCCAGAATACATACATAATCTTACTGTGATCAAGTATAAGGGTGGGATTAATACTGTCTTCCCTATGCCTCAACCTAATTTCTGAAAAATCTACCCTTCAGCTCATTTGTGTAAACACTAACAATCATTTTCAAAGACATCTTTCTGAAGTATCTGGATACTATTTTAGAATAATCTTCACTTGTTTTTCCCATGGGCCAATATTCATTAAAGTAAAATCATATCCACTCAAATCCCAATAACTAATGAGGAAAAAGCATAGAGAAAAGAGCTTGACCCTTAAAGTCAGAGAAACCTAGAGTAAGCTCTCAACTCATTAGAAATAGGACCTGGAATAAGTTACTTGACCTGAAGAAGCCTGAGTTTCCTCAACTTTAAGTGGAATTGAGAAGCTTCACCTTATAAGGTAGCTATAAGAAACAGTAGGGGCTCAATAAATACTCTCATTATTATTATGAGCAACATGAAGATTTTGTGGTAATGCAACAGAGAGAGAGCATTAGTAGATCTAAGTTCCACTCCTCAAGGCCCCAAATTTAGCTGTATATGAGGCAAATCGACCAAGTTCAGTTTCCTCATCCTTAAATGAAAATAACAGTTGCAATCTTTGTAGAGTATATAATTTTAATGACGAAAAATTAAAATGTATAAATCTTTAAAAATTAAAAGCACTGGGCTTCCCTGGTGGCGCAGTGGTTGACAGTCTGCCTGCTAATGCAGGGGACACAGGTTCGTGCCCTGGTCTGGGAAGATCCCACGTGCCGTGGAGCAACTGGGCCCGTGAGCCACAGCTACTGAGCCTGCGCGTCTGGAGCCTGTGCTCTGCAACAAGAGAGGCCGCGATAGTGAGAGGCCCACGCACCGCGATGAAGAGTGGCCCCCGCTTGCCACAACTAGAGAAAGCCCTCGCACAGAAACCAAGACCCAACACAGCAAAATAAATAAATTAATTAATAAACTCCTACCCCCAACATCTTCTTTAAAAAAAAAAAAATTAAAAGCACTATACAAAGTAATATTAATGTAATTGCTGGTACTGTTAGAAAGGCCAAACACCCTTTGTGTTTTTGTTTTTGCTGTTTTCCCTGTCCTGCTTCCAGTTGAACGCATAAGAGTTCTACGCTCGTCTAGTTCAATTCTGCCAGTGTGTTAGGGGCAGCACCAAACCACCTTTGCTCCCTATCTGGTTAAAATATGACATTTTTCCAAACTGAAATTTGGCAATTCTAGACAGGATGTGGTAGGTGCTGCTGAGTAAAAAGTCTGAAGCAATTTCTCTTCCTAGGAATGTCCAGGAGGAATCCTCACCTACTGAATGAGGTTTTAATTGTCTGGGACACTTTCCTCATTATCCTGCTAGTTTCCCTTCCCAGCTGCCCTCTGAGCTTGTCCACTGGCCTTTTGACTGTCTCTGACCCTTTCTGAATGTGTCTTGTCTCCCTAACAATGAAGTACTCTTCTTGAGGCCAGGATCTGTATTTTAATTATCTTTGAATCTTCCATGTCACTTCTCACTCTCCTTTTCACATGCTATTGATTAATTCTAATCTTGGATAAATCCTTCTTTTTAACTACTTATTACCTCTCTTGAGTTTAGCAAAATGACTGTCCAACAGAATTATGGAGAAGTCTGAGTTTTTCCATCTGATGAACAGCATAACAACACTTCATGATATGATAATAATAGTAATTATGATAACTAACACATATCAGAAATTTATAATATCCCAGGCATTATACTAAGTGCTTTACAAATATGACTTCATTTCATCCTCCCAGTAACCTGATGAGGTAGCTATGATTATGTCTCATTTATAGAGATGGAATCAAGGCACAGAAGAATAAAGTAACTTGCTCAAGGAGTATAATAGTTTGCCCAAGTTTGTGGGTAGCAGAACCAAGATCTTGACCCAAGGGCATACCACCTAAATATTTGTAACACTTCTGGCTTTTGTCCCTAAACCAAAGTTTCAAAATTTACTTGGAATGCAAAGTAGCCTATTGCTAATTGTGAGACCTTGATTTACAGAGTTGTATACACACTTAGTTTCTCTCTCCCATTTTTATGAACCAAACCCATTTACAGCTTGCATTGTCATTTAAAGTAATGAAACTGCCCTAATTCATAAAGATTCAGTTTCTTCAAATTGTACCAAGGAAGAGTTTGCTTCCTTTTGGCAGGGCTGATTTATACGTTAGATACAGCAGGCACAGTGCCTACACCCCACAAAACTTGTAGGGGCCCACAAAAATCCTTTAATTTCCTTTAAAATAATAAGAAAAAAATTGAACTTTCGGGTCAAAGGAAATGTTGTGATATATAACATTAGTATATTTGTCTTCATAACAACATAATCATGAAATACAGTTATTTATGTATTTCATTTTTATGGAGGAAAGGGCCCACTATAGCAAAAATGTCTAGGGCTCCCTGAAAGTCCTCCTATGGCCCTGCCTGTTGACTGAGCAGGGTTTATGGGCACTTTCTGTCTTACTGTTTCTCACTGCACCCTCCCACATTACCCCCAAGGTCACACTGCTGCTGCTTTGTGGCTTCTGGCTCTTCCCTGTGGATATCAAGTGTGACAGAGAGGTCTGGTTTGTAAAAAGAATGACAGCTGATCTTTAGCATAAATAGCACATACTGAAGTGTTAGGTGGTTTCCTTCTCCCTTTCAGTGTGATGAGGAAACGTGGCTATGTTGGGGTATCTACATCACCCATCAGATGAGGGTTTCCTGGCCACAAATTGTCTAGCCACAAGAAAATGGTTCACAGCAAAAGGATATTACAGAGAGGAAATTTAAAATGTCAGGAAAAAACATCCTAACTGCTTACTGGGGAGCATTCTTAAATCTGGGGTTCTAAGAAATGTACCTGTAACAACTGATAATAACAATGACAGTTCTAGGTCACCTGGGGGCCAAGGCCCTAGAAGGGAAGACTTTCCCCAACTTAAGCTTGCTTTGCGTCAACTCTTCCCCCGCCTCATGCTCATATTCTTGAGTTCTTTTTGGAAGCACAGATTCCAAATGTCTGAAATAATGACAAGCTTAAGGCAAGCCTCAGGTTAAGACAAGGACCCTAGTGAGAGGACGAATGCCATTTTGGCCCCAGCTAGGCTAGAGACCCATTGAGACCTGTGGATTTTAACTTTTGTTCCATTTGAACTGTACGTAATGGCCTTTATTCTCAAGTCTGGCTTGTGAGTAATGAATATGAAGTCCTCCTTTCAGCCTCTTAGTTTAAAGAAAGAGGAAGGAAACAGTCCATTGTTTTTCTAACCTTGCAGTTTCCTAGAGTAAGATGGAAAACTGAGGACGGCAAGTGAAAGCAGCAGGCATCTCTATGGAAGGACATCCGGTGAGGCCAGCCCGCTCTTGAGGGGGGTATATGTTGACTATGGGGCAGTGGCGGACAGGTATAAAAACAAATTGAAATAGTGTGTGTGTGTATATATATATATATATATATATGTATGTATGTATGTATGTGTGTGTGTATGAACAACAATTTTCTCCAATTCTGAGAGAGATTTTGTTGTACCCAGAAGAACTGAAAGTGACCAAAAAAAAAAAAAGGCGTGTGTGTGTGTATGTATTTAATATTCTGTTCTGTTCATCCACTAATCTGGTCAAAAATAGCTCTCAAGTTTGTTCAGCACCATTTGACCTTCATAATTATGCAGGTGATTATGGGGTCCCATTAGAGTTTTCAAAGCACTTTGTACACAAGGGGCCTTTAGACATTCTACTATAATAAAAACAAGCTCATAAAAATCCCACACGTTTCACACAGGCCTTTGATAACCCATCACACAATAATGACCTTGAGTAACTAACAGTCTGTACTACATTCAAACCAGTAGCTTAGAGGTAAGTTTTTGTATCTTACTATGTCTGGCTACAGTTACACAGGGCCTCAAAAGAAAAAACCCACACACACACTTGCTTTTGCCCTTAGATGAGCATATCCATGAGTGATCAGAAATAACCCCCCCTTTCTTCTCCGGCCACCTTCTCCCAGGTAGCTTTGTCAGAGTAGACAGTCTGGGTCAGCACGCAGGTGATGGGGGCTCCAAGCCCAGTCCTGCCTATCTGTGGGATCCTCAGTTCCCTCCTCTCTCTGGGCCTCAGCTTCTCTTCTGTAAGACAGGAGGGTTGATCTAGAATCAATGGAATTCTCTGCATGTGCTCTAGGGCTTTTAGGCTGGGGAAAGCTGAGCATGGAGGTGCTGCCCACCTCTTCTCAATCAGAGCAGATCCCTTTATGTTTTATAGGTAGGGTTCTGAATTATCTTTCAGTTGAAGAAAAAGTTTGAAAACCATAAAGCCAGATGATCTCTAAGGCACCTTAGAGATGCCTTAGAAAGAAAATACATTTCACTTGCCAGAAAAGTGGGGAAAAGATCAGAGGAGACTGAGTGCATGGTAAGGCCTTGCTTGAGGACAGGCTTCAGTGGGGCAGCTCAGCAGACAATGATGGACACCCAAGGGCCTCAGAGAGGGGCCCCACTGGGAAACAGTCAGGGCCATAAGACTTTATTGACCAGCATCTTTCACACATGCCATCTGATTCAATCTTTACAAGGGAGTAATAATATCCCCATTTTCCAACTGTAGAAACTGAGGTTTAGAGTGGCTACATGATTGTTCAGGATCATCCAGATAATCAATTCCAGAGACAGGATCCCAACTCAAGGGGAGGAGAGATGTGCCAACTAGGGTGGGGAAGAGAAGACCAAGTTTTCTGGCCTCTTTCCCATTTTGTTCCCATCACATGCTAAGCTCTACAGTCTACCTAACATTTATCACCTTTCTACTGCGATAGAACATCACTGTTTTTACATTCAAGAAATTTATGACTAGGAAGACATGTGTAAATGCAGTATTGTTAGTGTGGTTCACCCAACATTTCTGTTCTCCAGCCAAAACCAGAGTAGGACTGTACTTTTACAGTTTCCGCTTCCTTACAGTTGAGTGTGTCCATGCTTCTGCCAGTGACACTCGAGCTGAAGGGACAGGCGCTACTTCCAGGTGGAAGCTTTAAGAGCCTGGGCTGCTACCCTGGGCCATGATAACTGGCAACATCTCCCGTGGTGGATGCTCCATCAGCCAAGGTCCCCAGGGAGGCTAATTTGGAGCAGGGCCCCAGACAAACTGATATCATGTCTCATAAGGAAGATATAAATCTTCTTGTTTAAATCACTGAGTTTTGGAGTTGCTTGTTACCTCAGCATTACCTGGCCTATGCTGACTAATGCAGTAAATATTCACCATGGCAGAAGTATTATGAAGCCAGAGGTTTATGTCAGTCATTACTCACGTTAGTTAACCTATAGCAGCAATTCTTTTAAAGGGAGTTAGTTGTTAGTAGTACATTTCACTTGCCTACTATACCGTGGCCAGCAGGCTTCCATATAATTGAAGAGTATCAATGTTAATAAACTCCATTGATGTAATTTATTGTTAATTAAAACTTCTTTAAAGTTCCTACATTGTAGGCTTATAAACTTAGAAACTTCTAGAATATTTATTTTTATATCAATTTCTTAAATAGTCATAATAAACTCTGAGGGAGATGTGGGCATGTGGCGGAAGGGGAGGGCCTCGGACAGCAGGAATATGTACAAGGCACTTCCAATTTGCAGAGCTATTGCCAGTTTCTTTGACTTGTCCCATAAGGCCATACCATATTTTCAACCAGTTCTCAATTTCAGCTTTACCTTTCTATGATATTCAAAATACTACAGCATTATGCATTACAAATTACAATTCTCTGTTCTCATTTTTATCCCTTCCATCAAGAAATTCTCTGTATACTAATTCCTCTCTAAATTCATGAAGCATCATTAAAAGTTAGCAATAAGCCACCATTTGTAGAGTATGGGAGAGGCCCTTTGCTTTGTGTAAATTTACTCACTGACCCTCACCACAACCCTGCGAGGTAGGCATTCTTGTTACAGATCTTACAAATGAGAAAACTGAGGATTTTCTTATGGGCAAGTATCCTATCCAAGTCTCACAGCCTGGTGAACCCGACAGTCTGCCTTCAGAACCCCCACGTTTTGCCCCCACACTTCCCAGGCCTCCTGGTTATCTCGCTACTGAGGAACACACCCCTCAAAATGGCTCAGGCATCTTCGGCCTCAGTCCCCCATTCATACCACCACATAGCTTAAAAGCAGCGAGGGGGCCAGAGAGCAGGGCCCTACCGGGCACAGACAGAGGACCGGCCAGAGCGCAGAGGCCATACGTCCCTGAGAACAGACTGTGCGGCTTAAGGCAGCCAGCCAGAGCTTATTGTCCTGGGGCCCTTCTGAAAGAAGGTCTTAAAACAGTATTTGATGATGTGGAAACACACAAGTATCTCATGTAACTGATCTCTGGAACTCCACAGATATTACAGAAAATGCAGGGAGTTGGGAGGTGCAGGTCTAGGCCTGGCTCTGTCATTAACTAGCTCTGTGACTTCAGCTAATAACAGTAAACAGCACCCTGGCAAAGAGTGCTAACACTGGTGCCAAATGCTGTGCTTGGCACTTCATGTGCATGCTCTTTTTTCATTTACTCTTCCCCCAAACTACAAAAAGTAGACACTGTAATTATTCCACATTTCAGAGATGACAAGTAAGTGCCCTGTACAAGGATACACAGATAGGAAGCAGCAGAGCCAGGATTTATTCCAGCCATTTCCTCTCTCTGGGCCTCAGTTTATCCATCTATACAATAAAAAAGTTGGTTTCGATTAACTCAAAAACCTATTTTAGCTCTCATATCTGGGCTCTTTCACAAATATCCAGGGAAAGCAATCTAATCAATCTATACCACATTGAATTTGCAGAAAATCATTTGTACCACTTTCCCCTTGGCCCAACTTTGTTAGAACTTGCAAGAATGGACCAAATTCTGATCAACACAGCTCCTCTTTTCTTCAGTTCCTAAATATTATTAGAGAGCACTTAGCAAATCCACTACAAAATTAATCCCAATGACAGAGGTTATAATGAGAAAAAGATTGATGCTTAAACATATTCCCTTTTCTTGTAATAAAATGATGCAACCCTTTATTCTCATGGGTGGGCTTATAACATGGGGAAGCAGTTTGGAATTAAGACTAAATTCATCTTCTTTCCACAGTGCTGACAGAGGTTAACACTGCCCCTGGGGTTAGTCCACTGGTCCAAGTTCTAAATGTATTTGTCATTTTAAATAACAAACCAACTAATAACAAACCCCAAATAATGAATTTTCTCTAGGGCCTTAGTGCTTGATTCTAAGCATCTAATCCCAGATGTCCTCAAACTTTAGGGTGCAGCAGAATTACCTGGGGAACTTGCTAAATATGCCAAGTCCTGGGCCCATCCTCTGAGGAAGATTTTGAGGTCTGGCGAAGAGACCCTGACGCTGAATTCTTAACTTCCCCCACCACCCCCAGGCAAGTCTGATGCCCATAGTTTGTGGACTACACTTTGAGAAATGTAGTCTAGTCCTTGTACTAGATTCATTTACTTCATTTTCCTCAAGAGAGATAGGGACTGACCTTGCCATTCTGGCCAGACACAAACCCATGAGGTCAATTCAGAAGACCAATTCAATTGTGGTTTGTTTGGTTTGTTGAGGAGGTTTTATTATTTGTTTTTGTCAATTCAGATTTTTAATTGTGGCACACAATTGATGCCCAATAAACATTTGTTTATGTTGAACAAAATCACTATTTGATTTTTTTTTTTGCTGTACAATGAATGGACAAGTTTTTCATTGAATTACCACACTTTACTACTTGTTTTGGGACATTAGTCACTGCCTTCACGCCATTTCACATGGTTACTCAATAGTGTTTCACCCTATTCCCTTGAAACTCAATCTGAAAGTACCACCTTAAGGTGACCATGTAATTTATCATCCAAAATGAGGCTCTGTTAATAATTTCCCCAGGACAACAGGCATAAGCCAAGACTGTCTGGGAGAACTGGGAGACATGATGCCCCCCACTTTCACTAGTTAGAAAAGAGATCACTGGAAGGCTACCTACTTGCCCAAAACTCCAAAGTGACCCCTTCCCTCTATGAAGGGCCACAGTACTGGATCAGACACTGCCTTGTGTTGCTTTTATCTTTCCATGGGACTTACAGCTGCCTAGCCACCAAAATGCTTGCCACTGCTGTAAAGGCAGAAGCCATGTCTCTCTTCATCTCCCTCACAGCACCTGGCCCACGTATACTTAGCAAGTGTGTCATCTGATGGAGAGGTGACCTAGGTAGCAGAATTCACTGTTCATATGATACTGTGGGAGCGCTCATCCAGACTAGGGAGGCCTCACATGTAGAGGAAATCCTTTGAACCACAGAACCAGAAAAACTGGGTTTGCTTTCTAGCTGTGTAACCTTATACAAATCACTTAACCTCTCTGAGCCTTATTTCTCCATACATTAGGGTTGATAATATTAATCTCCTAACATTGTTAGGTAGCTCAAATGAGATAATATATGTGAATTACCTAACAGGGCCTTCTAAACAATGATAATTCCCTCCATCTGCTCTCTGCAACACTGAACCTGCTAAACAGAGAGAGACGAACTAGAAAAGGCCATCACTGCTTACGGTTCTAGTTACTGACACAGCATAATAAGTTACCCCAAACCTAGCTACATAAAATAACCATTTTATTATCCTGAGTCTGTGTGCCAGGAATTTGGAAAGGACACAGTGGAGGCGATTTGCTCTGCTCTGTAACATCTGGATCTCAGCAGGAAGGACCTCAATATTCAACTTTTCTGACCAAGAATCATCTGGGACATTTTTCATTCACATTTCTGGTGGTTGACACTAGCTGTCACCCAGAAGGCCTACAATGTGGCCTGGGCTTCCTCACAGAATGGAGGCCCCTGAATTCCTACATAGGGGTTCAGAGCTCCAAAGGCCAACATTCCAAAAAAACTAGGAGGAAGCTGCATGGCCTTTTTTGAGTTAGCCTCAGAAGTCATATGCTGTCAATTCCACCATAATCTCAAGCCAGCCTAAGGAGGAGAGCAAAGATCCCAACTCTTGACAGGAGGAAAGTCAAGGTCACTGTGTAATAAGATTATGTGGGATGGAAGAACTTGATTTGGTCATTTATGGAAAATGTAATCTGCCACATTTACCCTGTAAATGATCACATGATAAAGATGGATAAATTTAAAAAAAGAAAAAATAAACCACCACACACATCTTAGAATCCCAAAGTGTTTAAGGATCTCCTGAACCTCATAGATAATCTAGGCTTTGGTTAAGCTAGCCAAGCCCCTGCCTTTAAGACACTAAGAGATGGGTTTGTGCCTTAAAGATGCCCCTACTTTTAGAAAAAGTTTGTTGGTAAAAAAATCAATCTTTAGGGCTTCCCTGGTGGTGCAGTGGTTGAGAGTCCGCCTGCCGATGCAGGGGACACGGGTTCGTGCCCCGGTCTGGGAGGATCCCACATGCCGCGAAGCGGCTGGGCCTGTGAGCCATGGTCGCTGGGCCTGCGCGTCCGGAGCCTGTGCTCCGCAACGGGAGGGGCCGCGGCAGTGAGAGGCCCGCGTACAGCAAAAAAAAAAAAGAAAAGAAAAGAAAAAAAAATCAATCTTTATCAAGCAGAAGTTTTAGGAGATGGACATTCATATTTGGTGAGTTGTGTGAGGAGTTTACTTGCATACCAAATAAAATCTTAACCTGGCATTCATGGTCTCTTATAACCTGGCCTGTACCTACTGTACCCATTTTATCTCTAGCTACACTGAATCACAAGTCATTTCTGGAACAATAGGGTTGTATTTTTTTTTTTTTGGTCATGACATCTTTGTTTGGGTTATTTTCTTCTCCTTGGAATGTTCTTCACCCATGCCTATCAAAATCCTACCCATCCTTCCATGCCCAGTTTCAATGTCACCTCCTCTCTGAAGCCTTTCCTGGTTGCCCATGAAGGTAATCTCTCCCTCAGAACTTCTAGAGATCTTTATTTATATCCTTCCTTTATTTATAACATATTCCACCTCACATAAACTTTGCCATTTCCAAGGCCCACATCAAAATTTCACCTCATTCTTTCCCTCTGTCCTGATCCTTACCCTTAACTGATGCTAAGAAGAAAGCAAGATTAAAATGTCTCCCCCATTTTGGAAGTAACTGGGTTCTCACCTGGGCAGAAAGTGTTGGCATTGAGAGGTGGTAAGGAGTCAAGGTACTAATGGGGAAGACGAGATAAGTCAGGTATGACTGCCTCTACCCAAATGATCTCCATCCTCTCTCTCATGATTTCTTCTTATCTGACTACTCTGCGTTCTGTCACACACACACACACACACACACACACACACATATACTCACTTCAGCCACTGAAAAGCATTATGAATCTCTATGGGGAGTGCCATACTTTTTTCAGACACTTAAATTATCATTTATCTCAGAAATGTGGAGATCCATATATTAATGAGGAAATCTGTCTACTTATTGATTCTTTCCTGTTTAACAAGAATCTCTCAATCCTTGGATTCCTATTCTTTCTTCAGAACCACATTCATCTAACTTGCCATGGACACTCCCATACTCACAGAATTACATTTTAAATTACATGGTTTTACTGTATGTGGAATCTAGAAAAATGTTATAAATGATCTTATTTGCAAAGCATAAATAGAGACACAGACATAGAGAACAAACCTATGGATACTAAGGGGGAAAGGGGGGTGGAATGAATTGGGAGATTGGGATTGTCATATACATAGTGTATATGACATATATACACTATGTATAAAATAGATAACTAATGAGAACATACTATATAGCACAGGGAACTCTACTCAATGCTCTGTGGTGACCTAAATGGGAAGGAAATCCAAAAAAGAGGGGTATATATTTATGTATAGTTAATTCACTTTGCTGTACAACAGAAACTAACACAACATTGTAAAGCAATTATACTCCAATAAAAATTAATATAAATAAATAAATTACATTGACCTACACTTCAAGTTACATTGTGTTTCTTTCTACTGGGCCAAATAGTATATTTGAGCAACTATTCTCCTGTTAAATATGGCCATCAAAAAGGAGAAAATCCTCCTTTTTATAACTTTAATCTGAGGGAGAAAACGCTCATGAATTCAAGCACAAAAGCTCTGTTGCACTATTTGGCCTGACCTTCATGCCAGAATTATGACTCTCCTTCACATCCCATTATTTGTTTCCTCTAATCTTCATTGTATCATGACTTCAAATTTCACATCTTAAATTTCAGCTAGTGCTTACTTAAGCTCCTAAAGCAGGTTAATTAATTGCTGTTAAATATTCATGATTTAGGCCACAGATTCACTCTATGAAACAGCACCCTCCAGAGTGAGGAAGAACCGGGAGTTTCCCCTGTCCCAATTTACCCCATCAGCTAAATGGTCTCTTCCTTTATGCGTGTTCTCTTTTAAAATTCCAGCAACTAATAACAACTTAAAACAAGCATCACTTTACCAAAGACAACAGCACTATTTTAATACACTAAATGCCATCAAAGAAAGTGCCACCACTTAATCAGACAGACTATCTACTCTACTCTGTTGAATAGTCAAGAGTGGCCCAATCCACTAACTTACCACACATATGTGGACCTCAGCCTATCTTAGCATTACTCTTTCAAGAGATATCATAGTGAGGTAAGCAAATAGAGGACAATTCAACCCTTAGCTTTATGTGATACAATTCATGTCTCATTTAATCATTCATTCAATATAACTATAAATATTCCTTGAGTACCTACTTTACCCAGTCAAAGATACTGTAATCCAATAGTTCCCAGTATTTAGATTCTACAGACTAGTAAAATTCCCAATATATCTGATGGACTAACAAATGCTTCCAACTTTTTATTCTGCTGAAGAATGTCAAATTATGAAAATCAGTGAGTCTCCCAGTGAGAGACTAGAACAGAATTCGCTGATGGCACAGGAGGGGCAGGTTAAAGGTAACTGAAAATAAATGGACAAATCCACAAAATGAGAAAAGGTGAAGAACATTCTCTGGTCTCAAAGTTAATGTGTTAAGAAGATCTGAAAATGTTAATTCACGCCCATCCTTAGCCAATGACTAAAGTTTTGAAGAGGGATAACACCAGAGTTGCAATACCTATGCAGATTCTTTGCTCAGCTCACTCCTTCCTACCAGATTCCCAGAGACAGGCCCACATTGCCCTGCCTAAGGGCTTAGCCCCTGCTAGAGTCTGAAGCCAACTATCTCACAGACAGGAAAATCTTGCTGAGTAATCCTGAGCCCAACCAAATCAGCTCTAAGCCTAGTTCTAGTTATCGGGCTTTCTTTGTGACCTAGCCTTTACCTTCTAGCCCAGTTTCAGTTACTCTTCTCTTCTATGATTCCTGATGCTTTCTCTTGGCTCATTTTCATAGTTCAAGAGTCTCTAGATGGGCATTATACCTCTAAATCTCAGTCCCCATGCAGAGGCTCTGATACCTACAGCTAGTTATTCCTAGCACCAGCTCCCACCTCAATGAAACATGATTTGTTGCTTGCTCCCGTTGTTACAGCTGGGAAACCCCTGCTAGGCTCTCTCTGAACTTCCTGCCAGCCATCCTCTCTGCCTGGACCTAAAGATATTACCTATTACCAGACTTTACTGATGCCACATTCCACCCACATAAGACGACTGGCTCCAAGAAAGCTGGGTGTTTTCCTTGAGAGAGAGCCCTTAATACTTAGCTTCTAAGAGTTCCATGATTTTGAGAAGATAAACAAAACCACTGCTATAGGGCCATTTTGTTGACTGATTAACCTGAATTATATATTCCAGGCTGGTACTTATGCTTATTTTATAACAAAAACAGGCTTTAATGAGGGGAAAGTATACCAAGGACCCTCAGTGTCTGGAGAAACCTGAATTTAAGTCTAGTTCTCCTATTTCTTTTCTAGTTCACTTCTGGCCCATGCACCATCTTCCATCAAACTACTTTTACATTTCACTCTGCTGGTCATGCTACCAACTGACATCTCTGTTTTTAAATAAGATAATACAATGCTTGGCACATCGTAAGTACTCAACAAAGATGTCAGCTGTTGAGCTTATTTCTCAATCAGGTAGGGCCACTTAGTACAGAAAAGTGAAAATTCAATGTTTTCATGGCTGTTCTCCCTGGAAAATACTGCCAACTTAATTCCTAGGCAAGTCACTTTTCCCAGGAAAAGGTAAACTCCTCCAGATATGTCCTTAGTTCCCATAAGCCTAAGAGAGTCATAGGCCAACAGCAAGGTGCAGACTGGTCTCAGAGATGATGCTTGTGAAGCTATGTCACTAGTATGAAGAAGTGAGAGGATGATGTCCAATGTCTGTCTGGGTAAAACTGTGAGGTGGTGTGGAAAGTTTGTGGGGGGCACTCCAATCATTCTGGGAGTCTTCCTTCATGCCCTCCTGTTTTCTCCCTCTGTCCTTATCACCCTGATGGCTAACTGCTGAAGCATTAGCTGGTAAATGAGGAGCTGACAAAGTGAGGTATGAGAATTCATTAGCACTTTCAAAGGAGCCTCTCAAGGTCTATGCTGAGTTTTCCTCAGATCATCAAGCTGATCCAACAGCCTACATGGCCTATGAAGCAGCAGCCCACTGCCACAGTGTCCAGAATGCTGGGTGTCCTGGGTCTGGGATTTGATCCCTGGAGTATCTCAACTTCACCTCTGGAAACGGACTCCACTAGGTGGGCTTTCCCCTGTGTAATGCCACATGGGTAGCTCTGACTTCTCGTTCCCAAGGTAAGCCTTGGCATACTACATCAGAAAGATCTAAGACCTTAGATCTTAATCCTTCGGCAAAGACCTTTGATCCATGGTCATTCAAAATGTGTGTAACTTGATGTTATAGCTCAACAGAAGGAGGTCCCCTCACAATTTGATTTTTTTCCGATTTTTGTTCAATTTCTTCCTTTATTTATATATATTCTCCAAGATATCTCTCACACTCCTACCTTGAATTAAGTCTGTCAATTAATTCTTTAAAGAGACAATGAAACTGACAGGGTACAGAAGTGATCCAGACAGTTCTTCTTGTATGCAAAACCTCAATCTCAACTAGGAAATCTTTAAAAAATTATTAAGCAAATTACTGTCATGAGAATTCTAGTCATGAAGCAATTCCTACCATTTCTGGAAATTTTTTTAACCCGATGATGCAGTAACACATCTAACTTATTAAGCTTTTTGTATTTGATAACAGCTGTGGTATCTAATCTTTTTCATCATTCAAAATGGAAACTGTCCTTATTTCAATACAGTCAAGTGAATCTAATTTAAATAGCAGAGCCTTTTGGAAAACAGAGACTCACCTCTCAATGCAAAGAACAAATATTTGCATTACCTATTTATATTAAAATATGCAGAAATTTCCCAAGCATTCAGCCAACTTATAAATTTTTATAACTTCTCTGAATTGTTAACATTTTTTTAACACACTGCATTATTTCAGCTTTGTGAAGGGCTCAATAACAATCCCTCTGGTCAGGAAAAAGGAAAGGACATTAGAATAAAGAATGCAGAATAAATAAAAACAAAACAGTACAGCCCGTACATCCACTCATACAAAGACAACCTTTATGGTGAGCTATAAGCAATTATAATAACACAATGTGCTTCATGTTGATTTCAGCAGTGAAAAGAATTTCTCTAGTTATTGAAGACTTTCCTGGCCAAGTTTCAGAAAAAAAAAAAAATCTGATTCTATCCCAATCTGACTTCTGTGCAATGCAAGTCATGCACATTTTAAACGCTGGTATATAATGCTGCCATTCTTCTACGAACTGTTAACAGCTGTAGAAACTATTATAGCCGGCTTCAAAACGCGTCTGTGTAGTCACTGCTCTCCAGACACTTAGCAATCCCAAAGCTATTCCTGGACTCACTCAGATTGCAGTGCGAACACAAAGTTTTGATTTATGTTGGTAATGAAACAACAAACTTCTGATCTTTCCTCTAAATGGCCATTCAGATTACATGAACAGCATGTGCTTCAGGGGAAAGTGGAGGGCAGAATTTACAGAAACAAAAAGGAAGCAAGAAAATAAATGGAGGGGCCACCCACAGTTACCTTAAGGAAAACCCACAGTCATCAGTATAAAGCACTGTATTGGAGTTACATCTTGTGGCCACAAAAGGCACTTGTGCTTGGACAGAAAGAAACAGCAGCAGAAGCTTTAGATGAGGAGAATAACCCAGTGAGAGCATGTGCCCTAAGCAGGGACATGTGCAAAGCTGGTGATGGACATTAACACACCCAAGGTGCTACCCTGGCTATGAGCAAATATGCAAAAAGGCCATGAAATTCTCATTTTAACTGAAAGTTCCACTTCCCTGAATCATGACCAAAATCCCCTGAAACTGACAAACTCATGCAAGGGAATTTTTTAGCTGTAGCAATCCAACCTCCCCCCCAAACACAATGTCCATTGGAGATCTTCCTTAAGTTATGAAGTTCCCTTATTCCACATTTGCCAGCGATAACTCAAATATATGGGGGTGCTTCCCTAAAACTGCTTTGTCTCAAGCTAATCATTAAAGGATACCAACCAATTCTGTATCTAAGTTGTTTATAAAGAATGTAAATATTGATATGTAACCAAAATTCAAATAATGTCCACTTGTGATGATAGTGATGTAACATGAAAGAAATCTCCATAGGATATTCCATATCTTCTGTTTTCCAATTTAGAGACCAAGAAGGTGGTAACTTTGTCCCTTCTTAAGATAAGTCATTTACTTAATTCCCTCCCTGCTGGCTGAGATAAAGAATTGAAGCCATAGTATTTCATTAACTTCCCCATCACTGAGAACCCTCTCTATGCTGAGTACAGGAATGCACACCAGAAGAGTAAGAGGCTCAACAAACACATGAAAGGATGCTCAACATCACTAATCATTAGAGAAATGCAAATCAAAACTACAATGAGGTATCACCTCACACCAGTCAGAATGGCCATCATCAAAAAATCTACAAACAATAAATGCTGGAGAGTGTGTGGAGAAAAGGGAACCCTCTTGCACTGTTGGTGAGAATGTAAATTGATAGAGGCACTATGGAGAACAGTATGGAGGTTCCTTAAAAAACTAAAAATAGAAATATCATGTGACCCAGCAATCCCACTACTGGGCATATACCCTGAGAAAATCATAATTCAAAAAGAGTCATGTACCACAATGTTCACTGCAGCTCTATTCACAATAGCCAGGACATGGAAGCAACCTAAGTGTCCATCAACAGATGAATGGATAAATTAGATGTGGCACATATATACAATGGAATATTACTCAGCCATAAAAAGAAACGAAATAGAGTTATTTGCAGTGAGGGGGATGGATCTAGAGTCTGTCATACAGAGTGAAGTAAATCAGAAAGAGAAAAACAAATACCATATGCTAACACATATATATGGAATCTAGAAAAAAAAAAGGTTCTGAAGAACATAGAGGCAGGACAGGAATAAAGATGCAGATGTAGAGAATGGACTTGAGGACACGGGGAGTGGGAAGGGTAAGCTGGGACGAAGTGAGAGAGTAGCATGGACATATATACACCACCAAATGTGAAATAGATAGCTAGTGGGAAGCAGCCGCATAGCACAGGGAGATTAGCTTGGTGCTTTGTGACCACCTGGAGGGGTGGGCTAGGGAGGGTGGGAGCGAGACACAAGAGGGAGGAGATATGGGGATATATGTATATGTATAACTGATTCACTTTGTTATAAAGCAGAAACTAACACACCATTGTAAAGCAATTATACTCCAATAAAGATGTTAAAAAAAAAGAGTAAGAGGCTCAGCCTCTGTCCTGAAGACGATTCAAATATAGTTGGTAAAGAAAACATGAATAGGTATAAAAATAAGTAGAAAATCAAGTAGCTCCAAAAGTGTTGAGGGTGTATAAGTATGGCATAATCTGAACAAGATGGAGTTGAAGGGCTATATAGCTATGGGCAAGTTATTCATGCTCTCTGAACCCAGAGTCAAAGTATAGCTAAAATGCTGGAGGAAGAGTGGTGACAGGATAGCTGTGGTATCTACATGAGATATTGTTCATTGTTCTTGTACCAGTTAGTATGTATTAAGTATGTATTAAGTAATGGAATACCCGACTCCAGTCATTAAATAACAAGGCCATTAAGTCATCTCACACAACCAGAAATATGAAAGTAGGTAGTTCAAGATTTGGTCTTGTGACTCAGGGTCTTTTTATCTTTCTCTTCTACCATTTGCTAACATGAATGCTTTGTCCCCATGACTGCTATCCCATGTTACAAAGAAAGCTGCTGTAGCACCACCTGACACCACATTTACATTCATGGTAGAAAGAATAGGGAAGGGGAGGTCTCAGTGAACTCTTCTCTAACACTTGACCCTTTAAACAAGGAAACGAAAGCTTTTGCAGAAGCCTCATTCCCAGAGGATTTCTACTTGTTGACCAGAATTGTATCATATGGCTACCACTAACAGCAAGGAAAGCTGGAAATGCGTGTATCTGGTAATGAGACTACTATAATAAGCTTGGATAATCATGATTCAGCCCCAGAAGTCAGTACAGTGCTGCCAAAAGAAATCAAGTTTCATTAGCAAGGAAGAAAGAGCAAAGAGGGTGAAAATGGCAGCTGAGTACTCAATGAATAGTGTCTTCAGTGTTCCCTTGTTTTTGTTTTCTATCTTGATGAAAAACTTAAGATTTTCTTTTTTGCTGTTACAGAAAAGCAGAAATATGACTTCTATTTTTTATGCAGAGTACTTGTTTCCAATGATGGTATGATATAAAACAAATTGCCTTTTCTCTTTCAGTGCCATAAAACCATTTCATGAAATGAGGTAGGAGGTGTGCTATTCAAGCATAAAGGACTTGTAACAGACCGTACTGGCTGTCCACCCTACAAATATTTGCCCTAGTTCTTTGTTAATTGAACCCTGATCTTTATCATCCTCCACATGGCCATATGCTCAGTGAAGGTGTCCCTTTAAGTATCTAGGGGGTGATTCTTAAACTAATCTAATCATAATAATTTTATTTCTCAAGTCAGTAATTGGTTTAAGAACGAGTATGCAACATAACTTTCTGTCCAATGATTTGTGAGGGGATGTCTGCTAAGGATCTGCTAGGAAAAGCTTTCCTCTTTTGAAAGAGACGAATTGAGAAACTGTCCTTTTCTTCATCTCAAAGAAAACAGGTGAGGATATGATACTTAGAGCATCAGCAGCCATTTTGCAACCATGAGAGGATAAACCTAGGAAAAGATCAACATGTTGAGTATAGTAAAGCAGAAACTGGGGTCTTGATGTCATTGTTGAACCACTGAATTAACCAACCCTGAAACTGTCCTACCTCTAGGTTTTTTATTATGTGAGATAATAAATCCTTCCTTATTTAAAAGACTTACAGTTTGTTTCCTGTGAACCCAAAGCATCCTCAATGACATGGTGCTATCCCTATCAGCATATATCCCAGGTTCTAAATTTTCAATAATAAGCTTATTTCACCAGCAGCAGCATCAAGCTCTTATCAGTTCCCAGTTATCTGTAGGAACACTGTGCAGCTCTTTGATAAGCTCAAGCTGATTTATCATCATACTCCATGCTGCCACATCAGCCTTAGCAGAATTAGATATATGAAGTTTACGTGGTCAGAAAATCCAACCTCAGTCGTGGTGAAAGAAGGCTTTGAGGCTGTTCAGATTCAGCACTTAAAGATTCTCTATTTCCCCTCAGCCACCCACAACATGCCTACAGTGAAGTGCCTCACTAATTTTAAGAGAAGCCCCATACAGTGCTCCTAAAGTCACAGGCAAAGGGGCATCAGAAGCTTAAAGGAGTAGAGCTACGGAAATCATGAAATAGCTTGACAGAAAAAAAAAAAGAGCTTTGTCTATTAAAAAAAAATGGCTATAATTTTGGACTTTTAATCTTATAAACTAAGATATGTCTTGTACTTAAATTATATGGCAAAATAAAAAAGCTACAAAAGATACAAAAATACATCCAGATAGAAATGTATATAAATTGGAAAAATAGTATTTGGTCCTATTATGGTTTATCATAATAAATGGTTTATTTATGATGGTTCATCATAAATTCTCATCTAAAATCTTTTTATAGAAAAGATTTTAAACGATTAAATGTCTAAAATGTCAACTAACACACACTTTCCAGAAGTTGTCATGCACAGCTGCATGCTTGTTATATAAAATCTTCCAAAAGAAAATCTTGTATCATTCTTATTACCCAGGACTCTCAGAGGTAATATATCTCTCCTGATGATCAGTGAGTGTGCCTTCTCTGAACCCCATTTCAGACTTGCTTTAAAAATGCCCTTTCAATTACTCCTTCTTCTATGACAGTACCTTAAAAGAGCTCTAAATAAACTTTCTACCTTGGCAGGGGAAAAGTACACGGCAAGTTTTTGTCCCAAGTTTGATATGCCTTAGCAGGACTTAGCATAAGAAGGACATAGGACCAGATTCCCAACTAGATGGGGCAAACCACTTTGTTTATACCTTTACAACATAGTTTTCCATGTACTTCTAAAACCTGAGCTTGAGGATACCTTTTTTTTTTTTTTTTTTGCGGTACGCGGGCCTCTCACTGTTGTGGCCTCTCCTGTTGCGGAGCACAGGCTCTGGATGCGCAGGCTCAGCGGCCATGGCTCATGGGCCCAGCCGCCCCACGGCATGTGGGATCTTCCCGGACTGGGCACGAACCCATGTCCCCTGCATCAGCAGGCGGACTCTCAATCACTGCGCCACCAGGGAAGCCCTGAGAATATCTTAATAGAAATCTCCAAAACTGGGGCTTCCCTAGTGGCGCAGTGGTTAAAAATCTGCCTGCCAATGCAGGGGACATGGGTTTGAGCCCTGGTCTGGGAAGATCCCACATGCCGCGGAGCAACTAAGCCCGTGCGCCACAAATACTGAGCCCACGTGCCATAACTACTGAAGCCCACGCACCTAAAGCCTGTGCTCCGCAACAAGAGAAGCCACCACAATGAGAAGCCCACGCACCCCAACAAAGAATAGCCCCCACTCGCTGCAACTAGAGAAAGCCTGTGCACAGCACAAAGACCCAGCAGCCAAAAATAAATAATTAATTAATTGATTAATTTTAAAGAAAAAAGAAATCTCCAAAACTGAAAAGCAAAAAGAACAAAGACTGAAAACAAATAGAAGAGAATATCCAAGGACTGTGGGACAACTAAAAAGGTATAACATATGTGTGATGGGAATACCAGAAGGAGAAGAAAGAGAAAAGAAGCAGTATATGAAACAATGATAGAATTTCCCCAAATTAATGTCAGAAACAATGATAGAATTTCCCCAAATTAATGTCAGACACAGATTCAGGAAGCTCAGGGGACACCAAGAAGGATAAATATCAACAAAAAAACAAAAACTCCACATAGGCATTTCATTTTCAAACTACAGAAAATCAAAGATAAAGAAAAAAATCCTGAAAGAAGCCAGAGAGAAAAGACACCTTACCTATAGAGGAAAAAAGATAAGAATTACACCCAACTTCTTCTCAAAAACCATGCAAGCAACAAAGAGGGGAATGAAATATTTAAAGTGTTGAGAGAAAATACAGACAACCTAGCAACCTGTATCCTAAGAAATTATCCCTCAAAAATGAAAGAGAAACAAAGACTTTTTCAGACAAACAAAAATTGGGGGGAATTTGTTGCCACAGACCTGCCTTTCAAGAAACATTATATGAAGTTCTTCAGAGAGAATGAAAATATATAGGTCAGAAACTTGGATCTACATAAAGAAAGGAAGAGCATAAAAGAAGAAGTAAGTGAAGGTGATATAAGAACTTTTATTTTCCTTAATTAATCCAACAAATAAGTCTGTTCAGAATAATAATAGCAACAATGTATTTGACTATGTATGCTTATGTATATCATATATATATGCTTGTGTATGCTTATATAAAAGTGAAATAAATGAATGACAGCAATAATACGAGGGATGAGAGGGAGAAAATAGGATTATTTTGTTATTATAAGGTACTCACACTACCCATGAAGTGTTATAGTGTTATTTGAAAGTGGACTTGGATTAGCTGTGAATGTATACTGCAAACTCTACAGGAATCACTAAAAAAAGAAGTATCACTGATATGCTAAGAAAGGAGATAAAATGGAGTCATATAAAAATGCTCAATTAAAACCACAAAAGGCAGAAAAAGAGTAGAAAATAAAAATAGGAACAAAGGGCTTTCCTGCTGGCGCAATGGTTGAGAGTCCACCTGCCGATGCAAGGGACGCAGGTTCGTGCCCTGGTCCAGGAGGATCCCACATGCCGCAGAGCGGCTGGGCCCATGAGCCATGGCCGCTGAGCCTGCGCACCCAAAGCCTGTGCTCCGCAACAGGAGAGGCCACAACAGTGAGAGGCCTGCGTACCGCAAAAAAAAAAAAAAAAAATAGGAACAAAGAACAAGAGCAATAAATTTTTAAAAAGTAACAAATATGGTAGATATTAATCCAACTATATCAATAATCACTTTGAACGTTAATGGTCTAAATGCACCAATTAGAAGACAGAGATTGTCAGAATGGTTCAAAAACAAGACCAACTAAATGTTGTCAAAAAAAAACCCACCTTAAATATAAAGACATATACAAATTAAAAGTAAATGGATGGGGCTTCCCTGGTGGCGCAGTGGTTGAGAGTCTGCCTGCTGACACAGACGACGCGGGTTCGTGCCCCGGTCCGGGAAGATCCCACATGCCACGGAGCGGCTGGGCCCATGAGCCATGGCCGCAGAGCCTATGCGTCCAGAGCCTGTGCTCCACAACGGGAGAGGCCACAACAGTAAGAGGCCTGTGTACCGCAAAAAAAAAAAAAAAAAAAAGTAAATGGATGGAGAAAAATATACCATGCTAACACTAATCAAAAGAAAGCAGAATAAACAAATGGGACCTAATGAAACTTAAAAGTTTTTGCACAGCAAAGGAAACCATAAACAAGATGAAAAGACAACCCTCAGAATGGGAGAAAATATTTGCAAATGAAGCAACTGACAAAGGATTAATCTCCAAAATTTACAAGCAGCTCATGCAACTCAATATCAAAAAAACAAACAACCCAATCCAAAAATGGGCAGAACACCTAAACAGACATTTCTCCAAAGAAGATATACAGATTGCCAACAAACACATAAAAGAATGCTCAACATCATTAATCATTAGAGAAATGCAAATCAAAACTACAATGAGATATCATCTCACACCAGTCAGAATGGCCATCATCAAAAAATCTACAAACAATAAATGCTGGAGAGGGTGTGGAGAAAAGGGAACCCTCATGCACTGTTGGTGGGAATGTATATTGATAGAGGCACTATGGAGAACAGTATGGAGGTTCCTTAAAAAACTACAAATAGAACTACCATACGACCCAGCAATCCCACTACTGGGCATATACCCTGAGAAAACCATAATTCAAAAAGAGTCATGTACCAAAATGTTCATTGCAGCTCTATTTACAATAGCCAGGACATGGAAGCAACCTAAGTTTCCATTAACAGATGAATGGATAAATTAGATGTGGCACATATATACAATGGAATATTACTCAGCCATAAAAAGAAACAAAATTGAGTTATTTGTAGTGAGGGGGATGGACCTAGAGTCTGTCATACAGAGTGAAGTAAGTCAGAAAGAGTAAGACAAATACCGTATGCTAACACATATATATGGAATCTAAGAAAAAAAAAAAAAAGGTCATGAAGAACCTCGGGGCAAGATGGGAATAAAGACACAGACCTACTAGAGAATGGACTTGAGGATATGGGGAGGGGGAAGGGTAAGCTGTGACAAAGTGAGAGAGTGGCATGGACATATAAACACTACCAAACGTAAAATAGATAGCTAGTGGGAAGCAGCTGCACAGCACAGGGAGATCAGCTCGGTGTTTTGTGACCACCTAGAGGGCTGGTATAGGGAGGGTGGGAGGGAGGGAGATGCAAGAGGGAAGAGATATGGGAACATATGTATATGTATAACTGATTCACTTTGTTATAAAGCAGAAACTAACACACCATTGTAAAGCAATTATACTCCAATAAAGACGTTAAAAAATAAATAGATAAATAAATAAATGAATGAATGAATGAATGAATGGTTAAAAAAAAGGAAGAAAGCAGGAATAGCTATATTAATTTCAGGCAGAGCAGACTTCAAAGCAACGAAAGTAAGCAGAGATAAAGTAGAGCATTACATTTAATAAAGGGGTCAATTCTCCAAGAAGACATAACAATCTTTAACATGTATATTCGTAACAACAGAATATCAAACGACATGAAGCAAGAACTGAGCAAGGAGAAACAGATAAACCCACTATCACTATTGGAAACTTCAACACCCCTCTATCAGAAATGGACAGATCCAGCAGGCAGAAAAACATAGTTGAACTCCATAACACCATCAATCACCTGGATGTAACAGACATCTATAGATTATTTCATCCAATAACAGCAAAATACACATTCTTCTTAATCTCACATAGATTATTCACCAAGACAGATCACATTATGTGCCATAAAAAGGCAAACAGTCTTAATCTGGAGTGAGTGACCCCATCCAGAGGATTATGTTCCATTCCCAGCCCTGCGTTTCATGAAGGACCTCCATAAACTAAGTCAGTCCAGAAAAAGACTGACAGTGACTAGAACACTGAGAGAAACATAAGGAGAAATGAAGTATCTGATATGCTTAGTATGCAGAAGAGAAAACTTAGAAGTTATAGGATGGTTAATTGTCTTCAAATATTTTTGGAATGGGTCGACAGAAAACATGTTGTATGTCAAAGGAAGAACTCTGGCTGCCAACGAGAGGAATGAAGTTTCATCTTGACATGGAGAAGTTTCTTACAAACTTTACTTTCCAGCCAAGGGATGATGGCCTCACCCACATATGGCCAACAGCGGGCACTCCAGCACCACAAGGGCTCGATGGAAGTCGAGTGACCATCAGTCAGCAAGCCCTTGAGAGACATTTCTGCAGCTGGGGCCAGAAAAAAACCAGATGATTTTCAAGAGCTCCTTCCACAGATAGACTTGGGTTTTGTTCCCAAGTGATGTGACCATGAATTCTGAGACTGATTTTACCTCACAGATCATATACCATCTCTTTGGGTCATTTAAAATAAATGACCTGAGCAGAAGCAAAAAGAACTACAATTCTGCAGCCTGTGGAACAAAAACCACATTCACAGAAAGGCAGACAAGATGAAAAGGCAGAGGGCTATATACCAGATGAAGGAAAAAGACAGAACCCCAGAAAAACAACTAAATGAAGTGACATAGGCAACCTTCCAGAAAAAGAATTCAGAATAATGATAGTGAAGATGATCCAGGACCTCGGAAAAACAATGGAGGCAAAGATTGAGAAGATGCAAGAAAGGTTTAACAAAGACCTAGAAGAATTAAAGAACAAACAAACAGAGATGAACAATACAATAACTGAAATGAAAACTACACTAGAAGGAATCAATAGGAGAATAACTGAGGCAAAAGAACGGATAAGTGACCTGGAAGACAGAAGAGTGGAATTCACTGCTGCGGAACAGACTAAAGAAAAAAGAATGAAAAGAAATGAAGACAGCCTAAGAGACCTCTGGGACAACATTAAACGCAACAACATTCGCATTATAGGGGTCCCAGAAGGAGAAGAGAGAAAGGACCCAAGAAAATATTTGAAGAGATTATAGTCGAAAACTTCCCTAACATGGGAAAGGAAATAGCCACCCAAGTCCAGGAAGTGCAGAGAGTCCCATACAGGATAAACCCAAGGAGAAACACGCCGAGACACAAAGTAATCAAACTGGCAAAAATTAAAGGCAAAGAAAAATTATTGAAAGCAGCAAGGGAAAAACAACAAATAACATATAAGGGAACTCCCATAAGGTTAACGGCTGATTTCCCAGCAGAAACTCTACAAGCCAGAAGGGAGTGGCATGCTATACTTAAAGTGATGAAAGAGAAGAACCTACAACCAAGATTACTCTACCCAGCAAGGATCTCATTCAGATTTGATGGAGAAATCAAAAGTTTTACAGACAAGCAAAAGCTAAGAGAATTCAGCACTACCAAAGCAGCTCTACAACAAACGCTAAAGGAACTTCTCTAAGTGGGAAACACAAGGGAAGAAAAGGACCTACAAAAACAAACCCAAAACAATGAAGAAAATGGTCATAGGAACATACATATCAATAATTACCTTAAATGTGAATGGATTAAATGCTCCAACCAAAAGACACAGGCTTACTGAATGGATACAAAAACAAGACCCATATTTCTGCTGTCTACAAGAGACCCACTTCAGACCTAGGGACACATACAGACTGAAAGTGAGGGGATGGAAAAAGATATTCCATGCAAATGGAAATCAAAAGGAAGCTGGAGTAGCAATCTTCATATCAGATAAAAAAGACTTTAAAATAAAGAATGTTACAAGAGACAAGGAAGGACACTACATAATGATCAAGGGATCAATCCAAGAAGAAGATATAACAATTATAAATATATATGCACCCAACATAGGAGCACCTCAATATATAAGGCAATGGCTAACAGCTATAAAAGAGGAAATCGACAGTAACATAGTAATAGTGAGGGACTTGAACACCTCACTTAGACCAATGGACAGATCATCCAAACAGAAAATTAATAAGGAAACACTAGCTTTAAATGACACAATAGACCAGATAGATTTAATTGATACTTATAGGACATTCCATCTAAAAACAGCAGATTACACTTTCTTCTCAAGTGCGCATGGAACATTCTCCAGGATAGATCACATCTTGGGTCACAAATCAAGCCTCAGTAAATTTAAGAAAATTGAAATCATATCAAGCATCTTTTCTGAGCACAACGCTATGAGACGAGAAATCAACTACAGGGAAAAAAACGTAAAAAACACAAAACACATGGAGCCTAAACAATGCGTTAATAAATAACCAAGAGATCACTGAATAAATCAAAGAGGAAATCAAAAAATACCTAGAGACAAATTACAAGAAAACATGACGGGGCTTCCCTGGTGGTGCAGTGGTTGGGAGTCCGCCGGCCGATGCAGGGGACGTGGGTTTGGGCCCTGGTCGGGGAGGTTACTACATGCGGTGGAGCAGCTGAGCCCATGCGCTACAACTACTAGGGATGCGCTCTGGAGGCCACGAGCCACAACTAATGAAGCCTGCACACATAGAGCCCGTGCTCCGTGGCGGGGGAGGCCACCACAGTGGGAAGCATGCGCACCACAGCGGAGAGTGCCCCCCCCCCCCGCTCGTTGCAGCTAGGGAAGGCCCATGTGCAGTAACGGGGGCACAACTCAGCGAAAAATAAATAACAGAAAATAAATAAATTTAGTTAAAAAAAAAAAGAAAACACAACAATCCAAAACCTATGGGATGTAGCAAAAGCAATTCTAACAGGGAAGTTTATAGCTATACAACCCTACCTCAAGAAACAAGAAAAATCTCATATAAACAATCTAACCTTACATCTAAAGGAACTAGAGAAAGAACAAACATAACCCAAAGTTAGCAGAAGGAAAGAAATCATAAAGATCAGAACAGAAATAAATGAAATAGAAACAAAGAAACAATAGGAAAGATCAATAAAACTAAAAGCTGGTTCTTTGAGAAGATAAACAAAATTGATAAACCATTAGCCAGACTCATCAAGAAAAAGAGGGAGAGGACTCAAATCAATAAAATTAGAAATGAAAAAGGAGCAGTTACAACAGACACTGCAGAAATACAAAGCATCCTAAGAGACTACTACAAGCAACTCTATGCCAATAAAATGGACAACCTGGAAGAAATGGACAAGTTCTTAGAAAGGTATAACCTTCCAAGACTGAACCAGGAGGAAATAGAAAATATGAACAGACCAATCACAAGGAATGAAACTGAAACTGTGATTAAAAATCTTCCAACAAACAAAACTTCAGGACCAGATGGCTTCACATGTGAATTCTATCAAACGTTTAGAGAAGAGCTAACACCCATCCTTCTCAAACTCTTCCAAAATATTGCAGAGCAAGGAACACTCCCAAACTCATTCTATGAGGTCACCATCACCCTGATACCAAAACCAGACAAAGATACTACAACAAAAGAAAATTACAGACCAATATCACTGATGAATATAGATGGAAAATCCTCAACAAAATACTAGCAAACAGAATCCAACAACATATTAAAAGGATCATACACTATGCTCAAGTGGGATTTATCCCAGGGATGCAAGGCTTCTTCAATATACGCAAATCAATCAATGTGATACACCATATGAACAAATTGAAGAAAAACCATATGATCATCTCAATAGATGCAGAAAAGGCTTTTGACAAAATTCAACACCAATTTATAATAAAAACTCTCCAGAAAGTGGGAATAGAGGGAATCTACCTCAACATAATAAAGGCCATATACGACAAACCCACAGGAAACATCATTCTCAATGGTAAAAAACTGAAAGCATTTCCTCTAAGATCAGGAACAAGATAAGGATGTCCACTCTCACCACTATTATTCAACATAGTTTTGGAAGTCCTAGCCATGACAATCAGAGAAGAAAAACAAATAAAAGGAATACAAATTGGAAAAGAAAAAGTAAAACTGTCACTGTTTGCAGACGACATGATGCTATACACAGAGAATCCTAAAGATGCCACCAGAAAACTACTAGAACCAATCAATGAATCTGGTAAAGTTGCAGGATACAAAATTAATGCACAGAAATCTCTTGCATTCGTATATACTAATGATGAAAAATCTGAAAGAGAAATTAAGGAAACACTCTCATTTACCATTGCAACAAAAAGAATAAAATACCTAGGGAGACAAAAGACTTGTATGCAGAAAACTATAAGATACTGATGAAAGAAATTAAAGATGATATCAACAGATGGAGAGATATATCATGCTCTTGGATTGGAAGAATCAATATTGTGAAAATAACTATACTACCCAAAGCAATCTACAGATTCAATGCAATTCCTATCAAATTACGAATGCCATTTTTTACAGAGCTAGAACAAAAAATCTTAAAATTTGTATGGAGACACAAAAGACCCCGAATAGCCAAAGCAGTCTTGAGGGAAAAAAACGGCACTGGAGGAATCAGACTCCCTGACTTCAGACTACACTACAAAGCTACAGTAATCAGGACAATATGGTACTGGCACAAAAACAGAAATATAGATCAATGGAACAAGATAGAAAGCTCAAAGATAAACCCACGCACCTATGGTCAACTAATCTATGACAAAGGAGGCAAGGATATACAATGGAGAAAAGACAGTCTCTTCAGTAAGTGGTGCTGGGAAAACTGGACAGCTACATGTAAAAGAATGAAATAAGAACACTCCCTAACACCATACACAAAAATAAACTTAAAATGGATTCGAGACCTAAATGTAAGACCAGACACTATAAAACTCTTAGAGGAAAACAAAGGAAGAACACTCTTTGACATAAATCACAGCAAGATCTTTTTTGATCCACCTCCTAGAGTAATGTAAATAAAAACAAAAATAAACAAATGGGACCTAATGAAACTGAAAAGCTTTTGCACAGCAAAGGAAACCATAAACAAGATGAAAAGACAACCCTCAGAATGGGAGAAAATATTTGCAAATGAAGCAACTGACAAAGGATTAATCTCCAAAATAGATAAACAGCTCATGCAGCTCAATATTAAAAAAACAAACAACCCAATCCCAAAATAGGCAGAAGACCAAATAGACATTTCTCCAAAGAAGACATACAGATGGCCAAGAAGCACGTGAAAAGCTGCTCAACATCACCAATTATTAGAGAAATGCAAATCAAAACTACAATGAGGTATCACCTCACACCAGTTACAATGGGCATCATCAGAAAATCTACAAACAACAAATGCTGGAGAGGGTGTTGAGAAAAGGGAACCCTCTTGTACTGTTGGTGGCAATGTAAATTGATACAGCCACTATGGAGAACTGTATGGAGGTTCCTTAAAAAACTAAAAATAGAATTACCATATGATCCAGCTATCCCACTACTAGGCATATACCCAAAGAAAACCATATTTCAAAAAGATACAGGCACCACAATGTTCAGTGCAGCACTATTTACAATAGCCAGGTCATGGAAGCAACCTAAATGCCCATCGACAGATGAATGGATAAAGAAGTCGTGGTACATATATACAATGGAATATTACTCAGCCATAAAAAGGAACAAAATTGGGTCATTTGTTGAGACGTGGATGGATCTAGAGACTGTCATACAGAGTGAAGTGAGTCAGAAAGAGAAAAACAAATATCGTATATTAACGCATACATGTGGAGCCTAGAAAAATGGTACAGATGAACAAGTTTGCAGGGCAGAAACTGAGACACAGATGTAGAGCACAAATACATGGACACCAAGGGGTAAAGTGGCGGGGGCGGGGGTGATGAATTGGGAGATTGGGATTGACATGTATACACTGATGTGTATAAAATTGATGACTAATAAGAACCTGCTGTATAAAAAAATAAATATAATAAAATTCAAAAAAAGAAAGATGAGTAAGTTCTAAATACCTAACATACATCATGATGACTACACTTAAAAGTTATGTATTATATAAAAAAATAAAATAAATGACCTTATCTTCTCCGCAAAATTGTTACTCATACAATTCCCTTCCACATATGTGAACTAACATCTTTATCCAATTTCCATACTGCCTCATTCACTGATCCCCCTTCCTCTAAGATATTTTGTTTGTTTGGTTGATTGGTTGGTTGGTTTTGTTCTCTTTTTTTCAGTTATACATATACATGTATATTCTCGTTTTCAAATTATTTTCCCATTTAGGTTATAACATAATATTGAACAGAGTTCCCTGTTGGTTATCCATTTTAAATATAGCAGTGTGTACATGTCAATCCCAAACTTCCTAACTATCCCTCTCCCCAACCCTTCCCCCTGGTAACCATAAGTTTGTTCTCTCAGTCTGTAAGTCTGTTTTTTTTCTAAGATATTGAGATGATTGTTAACTTGGTCAGACTGCCAGCTTTAGGTAGTATTTCCCTATATATGTCTCCTTCCTATAATTGTCTCTCTGTGGTTCCTTAGATTCTGAATCTTCTTAATGAGCTGCTGGGTCTAAAATTGGCTCTTTGCCCAGTGTGGGGTTTCCCCAGCCTAGATGTGTGAAAAGACACATCACAACCTGTGGCACTGGGGAAGTCCCAGGGCCCCCAGAGAGCTGAACTATTTTATGTTGAATATTAAATAGAAGAGAAGCTTGACTAGTGGGTGTGAAAGAGAGGGAGACTCAGTTGTGAAACAGTGACTAGATACTATTTTCACAATAAAAGATCATTTATCTTCACTGACTCACTCATACACACTTCCTTGACTGATCTGTTCTTTTATCAACTAATATTCTGGCAGCACCATCAAAAAAAGTCAGGGGCTTCCCTGGTGGCGCAGTGGTTGAGACTCCGCCTGCTGATGCAGGGGACACGGGTTCGTGCCGCAGTCCGGGAAGATCCCACATGTCGCGGAGCGGCTGGGCCCCTGAGCCATGGCCGCTAAGCCTGCGCGTCTGGAGCCTGTGCTCTGCAATGGGAGAGGCCACAATGGTGAGAGGCCCGCGTACCGCAAAAAAAAATAAAAATAAAAAAATAAAAAGAGTCAGGTCCAGGGTATGAACATTACAACTGAATTACACATTAGCATCTGAACCAAGCAGAAAAACTGATTGCTTTTCTAAAATACTGAAGAAATCTTAGCTGTGGGCAATGCCTAAATGTTCACCACATACCAAAGATCTTGGACAAAGTTTTGAATACCTTTGATCCACTAACCTTCACTGGAAAATGCCAGTGAATTTTGGAATAAATTTGCTCACTTTCCATGGATTAAAATGTGATACTCCTCAAGTCATCCAGGTTCTTTTAAAATGTTTTCATAGTAACAGCCACCTTTAATAAACCAGAGGAAAATAAAAATCTAGGAGAGAGTCTGTATCTAGTCAAGGCTATATCTACTCATAGTCTAAGTGCATGATATAATGAAACAAACAGTTTGCATGGGTCTACTCATCTTAACTGTTAACAACTTGGGACAAATAACCAGAATGAGTTCACTTTGGCATGTGGAGATGGAGGAGAGAGGAGGTGGAAGATGTTAATCCCAAGCATCTGGATCCACATCTGGGTGCTGAACTTTAAAATCCAGGCAAGGAGGAAGAAGTGGGGTCCATACAGGTTAGCACCCTATGAGCCCACAGCCTCCTCTTTGCTGCCCCATCCCTATTTGTAATGTGTGTGTAAGTGGAGTCTACTGATAACAACAAATTTGCCTATCTGCTTTGGTTCTTCCTAGGCTATACCATCACCAAAGGGATGGAGGGTTCTCTGGGGATGACCCACTATTCTGAGATAGTCAACAGAAAAAAGAATAACACCAGGAAAAGAGAGGATCTAAAGGATAGGAGGTATGAATTATTTCCTATTATTAAGATAATTAAAAAATTATCTTTAGTATACCCTAAAAATTAGCATGCCCCCAAAACTAGTTTATTCAAGCTACCAAGCTTATTCCTGCCTTAAAACCTCTTCCTGGAATGTTTACCCAGATCTTAACTGGATCTGGATCCTTCTTGTCTTTTAGGTCCAGCTCAAATGCTACATTCAGCAAGTAGATTTGTTCCCAGACTAAAGTAGTCATCCAGTCACATTCACTATGTTATTTTTATCCCAGTACTTGGGGCATTTTGAAATTATCTTGTTCCTTTGTTTTCTTTCTATTGTTTATTCCCCTCTTTTAGAGTAAGTTCCTTGCAAACAGGAATCTTGCCTGTCTTGTCACTATTATATCACTCACCCATAGACATGTACCTAATGCATGGAGAGGGTGTTTAATACACATTCACTGAATGAATGAACGACCAAGTCAATGGTGGAAAGTTCTGAGTTTCCAGTAACTCAGAACTAATAGGTTTTTTGTTTTTAGTGGATTTTCTAGCAAATTTTCTTGCGAGAACTCCATTCCCCGATAATACCAGGTAAATGAAGCATGTAAATGAGAAAGCCTGTTGTCATTGAGATTATCTAAGCAATTTAAAGAACAAAATTTCTAAGTATAAGCTATTATTAGAAAGCATGAACTACCAGACTATGAATCAGAATCATAAAACAAAATTCTCTATTACTGTTTCTGACAAATACACCATTACTTCATCTTTCTTCTGACCTCCAGGGAGCTGCTATACACAAGGACTGCCTCTTTATTTCAAAAGCAACTTGGTAAGAGTAAAATCAGTAACTTTTAAAAGTCTACAAGGCCCTTTTCTTTGCTCCCTGAGCATCTCTTTCACCACCTTCATTGTGTGAAATGATTCCTCTTTAACCTCTCCCCTCACCCCTGCTGAAATCTAAGCAGAGTTCCAAATCCTACATCCAGAAGTACCAAGAAGACTGGTGCTACAAAAATCTATTATCTCCACCAACAGCATTTCTTGCTGTACCAATGCAATTTTAACATACTACAACAGTCACGTGCTAAAATGTGAAAATTCCACAACCAGTAAGAAATACCAAAAAGATTTTTCTTCTCAGACAAAATAAACATTTCAGTATGAAGTGTACTTTGTGAATTAAATAATGAGAAGCCAGATGCCAAAGGGCCAAAATAGTTGCATCCACCAGGCTTCCTACATTCTTCACCATAGACTAAGTCGTACAGTGGGATTATGGCTAAATGGAAAATTTATTTTCACTAATACTGTTCATTTAGGAATTAAATTCTCTTTGTTTTAGCTTTAGAGCAAAAATCTGCACCATTACCTAAAGTCCATTTTGCACGTTTAAAAATAAAACGTGTCGACTAGGGACTTGCAGCCTGTCCCTGGCTTTCAGCTGCAGCGCGTAGCTGTGGGCTTTCCCGAGCAGGAGAACAAATGTCTGAGAGGGAGAGAACACAGACTGTTGACTGTATCAGGGGAGAGGCCATAAAAGAGGACACGCTCTGGTGGGAAAGTTTAGGCAGGATTACCAGGATATTGGAGAGAATGCCATTAAGTAACCCAGACTGTGCCTCTATGGGCTACACAATGCACACAAGGCCAACAGAAAAATGTGTGACTCTTCCGTAGAAGCACAAGTGGGAGAATGCGGGCTAAGCCTTTGCATCATGTTTTTCCACTGCAGTCCTCTGCTCTCTCCTTTCTATCAAGTTGCTCCCAATTCTTTAGTGGAGGTTAAGCTGCACAGCCTCAGAAAAGCTTCTTCTAACACATCTTGCTTAGGGTTGACTTCCATGTATTTTGTGAGCCTCTACTTGTCTTTATTAATATGTAATGATGCTACACAAATCCCCATAGCCTGTTTCTGTTCTCATTCTAGCCCCTCTGTGTCCTGTTTCAAGGTAGATTATAATCTCCCCACCAGCAGAAATGTATGCCCCCTACTCTCTCTCCACATAGTACAGTACTTTCACAAAACTGTTTTTTAATGAAAGCTGGAGGAATGACTTAGCAATTATATTGTTATAGGGATTCATTTCAAAAATCAGGGGGGGTCCATGCATAGGAATTGGAGTTTACGGAACACTGAAATGTGATGGGAGGAAAAAAGATTAACCACATTAGGTTAAGGAGGAAGAGGTAAAGAACAGGAGAGGACAAGAAAGGCCCTCCGGACCAAACAGCAGCATTTAAGGACTGAGCAGAGGAGAGGAAGCGTGAAGGGGATCCAGAAGCAGCAAAGACTCAAGGTCAGGAGAGAATACTGGCACCAAAACCAAAACAAGAAGAGGGTTTCCAGAAGGAATGTGCCAAATACATAAGAAATGTGAGATAAGAAGTGTGAGATAAAGTGAGCATTTCTGGGTGTGTGTAAAGGGAGCACTAAGTAGAGGGAAGGTGGAAAGGGTGGCACAGACCACAGTTACAGCACAACCAAGTTCATTTGCAGAACATTGAAGGAGAATTGTTAGGCAGTTTGTCCCCAAACTGCTTTCTCGTACCAAAAGCAATCCCAGGGTGCTTATCTTCCCAAATCACACCCAGCTCTGAAGATGTGTGATAACTGAAACCTGAGAGCTTCTGAGGTCTCCACGGTGATTAATGTGCTTATTTCCATGGTAATACTTTTTGGCACTTCACCTAACTCTTTTTTTTTTTTTTTTGTGGTATGCGGGCCTCTCACCGTTGTGGCCTCTCCCGTTGCAGAGCACAGGCTCCGGACACGCAGGCTCAGCAGCCATGGCTCACGGGCCCAGCCGTTCCGCGGCATGTGGGATCTTCCCGGACCGGGGCACGAACCCGTGTCCCCTGTATTGGCAGGCGGACTCCCAACCACTGCGCCACCAGGGAAGCCCCACCTAACTCTCTTTTAAAGGTAGAATAAGAACTAAGTAGATAATTCCCTCTAGTTCAAAATCTCTCACGGAATCAAAGTTGTCATGACTGGGCTCAATTCCCTCAGCATCCACTGCTGGCCATTCCACAGCAGCCTTCCCAGACCACCTGACTAACCAGTAGAGGGGCCCAGGAAAGCGCCCGGCTTACCTATGGAACCCAAAGGACCAGCAGAAGATGTGAGGCAGAGGCAATCTCTTCCTAGGACCCTTTCCAGGCCTCGGGTAAAGCTCATCCCGTAGGCAGTAACACACATGGGGCAAGATGCTCTCTTCTTAGTCAGTGTCTACATCCAGGGTCAGATGTGCTTCCTAAGACACACCCTTACCAGGGAAAGGAGAGGAGGGGAGTGATAGTGCCATCAGATTATTTATCTTCCCCCCACCCTTTTTTAATAGAAAGAGGAAAGCCATTCAGAATCCATCCTTCCATCACTTGGGCATATTATACATTAAATCAGTATCTCTGCACCAGATTTTCTTTCCCGCTGCAGTGCTGTCCTCATTTCCCCAGAACATTCCCCAATTACCATCTCTTCCAGGAGTATATTCCAGAATGTGCCTGCTTGAAAGAGTGCAAAAGGAATAAGCCTCTCAGTCACTAACACATGTTAAGATATTCATGGCATTATCCTGGATTCTGCTAAAAATATGTTAATTAGATGTAGTCTTTGTCCTCAAGAAATGTGTAATCCAATACATGAATTCCCTCTCCCATCCCTGCCCACAATAGTGAGGAAATGGCCCAGGGAGCACCATCTTGGATCCCCACAGTCTGCCTGAGCTGAGGGGAGGGGGGTGGCGGAGTGGGCTTCTGTCACTTTACCTCTTATAAGTTTGGTGACCATATTCATCAACCCCAGTAAGACGCACAGCCCGAAGCAGGAGTTTTTCAAGGAACTAAATAGTGCAGGTTCATTTCTGCAAAATTTTAAAACAAATATATCCGTCCAGAGATGTCTTCTAAAACGTTTGTAGGAAGTTTTTTTGGTCAACAATTTATTAAGTAAAGTACTTTTTATCAGTAATATCGTTTAGGGAATTGCTGCAAAATCTATGGAGTTTCAAGATAGTAAGAGACCACTTGTTCCGGTTTATGGTATTTCATGACTGTTCTGTTGATGCCACCAGATAATTCCTGTAATACACACTGTGTATGTTTAGAGAAATATAATCTAAGAACAGTACAGCATGATTCTGACTGTCCTGGACATGGCTAAAATGGGTTTACTTAGTTTAGATCAGCAGTTTTCATATTCAGTACATGATTTCTATTCACCTTTTTTTATTGGTGGTTGGTTACAAACGTCTGTCTGAATAAATAAGGGCCAGGGTAGCTAACAATAAAGAAAAAAAGGTAATTTAAGTAAACATAATGTGAATTCAAAAATCATTAAAGATTTTTTTCCTAGTTACTATTTCTTTGGAACAATTTAAACTTTAACAATTTAAACAATAAACAAAATAAACAATTTAAACAATAAAACTTCTATTCAGTGTTTTTACCTTATCTGTAAGTACCACTCTGTGAAGTAATGTGTATCTATTAGAATTGGAAACGCATATGTCTGTCTGATATTGTTAAAACAACAACAACCTTAAGGGGAACAAGGAAACTCAATATTTGAAAGCAGGATTGAGATCATTTTCATAGATTCCTACATTTTTAAGAAGACAAAAGGCTAAAGCAAATTATTAAAAGGTGAACATATATGGCCATCAGTATTAGGGTACTACTGTTACTATTATCAATAATAAAACACTATCTTCATGTGAAAGCTTTTGGGAAAATCTGAGTTGAGAGAATAAAGGTAAAAACATAATACTAAATTGGAAAAATTATGCTGAAAGGGATAAGTGTGAAATTTATCAGTCAGGTATAATATTAAGACAACTGCTTATATAATATGTGTAAGTCAAAACTAAAAAAGAGGAGCCATTTAGTCCAGTTTGAGGCAAAGAATCTAAAAAAAATAGTAAGGTCAAATGCAGAATGTTAAACTATAGCAAGAACTGGTGAAACAAACAAGAAAAAATATTTTATTTTACTTTGATGTTCAATTGGACTTTTGAATACAAGTTGGGTTAACCACTAGAAGGTATAAGATCAGTAATTAGTCAAGGAGTCCATAACTTTACATGGTGAGCAGTGAAATGGTCATAAATAAATCAGACTCTGCGAAGGTCCCTGTGAAGGAGATGCCTGTTGTCTAAATCTAGCTGTGATCTATTTTGGCTCCCTCATCTTAGGAAGAAATCAGGAAATGAAAAGGCAACTGACACTGGATAGAAAAAAGAAAAATAAACAGAACCTATACTTAAAGGTTTGGTCTTAGTCTGAGTGCCATGAAACAGTAATTCCATTAAAAAAAAAAAAAGTCAACCAGACAAAAACCCACTCTGAGTAACTGAAATCCTGTAACTACATGGAAACTCAGTGTGGAAGCTACTAAGGCATTTATGAAAATATCCTGGAACAGTCTTCAGCATGCTTGTCATCAGATCTCCATGTCTCCTATGTTTTAGACAGTTCCTTTTAATGGACCATTATTTTAATCTTCAGAAACTTTTTTAAATTGAATATAGCCTGAGCATCTACTTATGAGGGGTTGTGAGTTCCACAAGCAGTGCCATCCCTTATGGTACCCACTGAGTGATGCTAGAAGGTCCAGGAAGCCCTCTTATAGGCCTGAAACTGCCAGTCACTGACTGGCAACAATGCCAGACAACAATGGAGGAAAAGCAGGCTCGATATCATTCACACCTCTTCCATCAGCGTGGATGATAGGTTTAAATGTCAGGTAATCTAGTCAATGTTTCTCTAGACTTTCAGATTTACTCATAACTTTAAAAAATTAACCTGGGATACCCAACACAGAGAGGCAAAGAAAGTACACAAAAAAACAACTATTGGGTTGGCCAAAAAGTTTGTTCGTATTTTTCCATAACATCTTACGAAAAACCCAAATGAACATTTTGGCCAACACAATACTTTACAATACTTTACAATAGAGTCTTTGCTGCTTAAAAAAAAAAAAAAAAAGAATGGAATTTAAAGATACAGGGAGTAGTAGGAAAAAAACAAACACTGAAACATGGCAAGAGCAACTCAGGCTGACCCACTAAAAATGTGATCTAGAAGATCTTTTTTTAGTGTTTTCCACGTCCCTTTAATCATTCCTTTTCCCACACATGATGTTTGCTTCCCATTCACCCACTAACTCTCAATTCCCCAGGTAATTTTCTTCTGGGTCCTTTTCCTGAAGGACCTTGTCATAAGTAAAAAAGTAGATATATGTTAATAACATACTAGTATTTAGCTAAAAACTAAACTTTCAGTTTTAGTGTAAAGGGATGCTCCTCTCAGGAATATTTGCATTTTGACAGAAAGAACAAATTTCTAAGAATGCAAACTACCAACCCTATAGCAAGCCATTGGGGAAAGTCAAGAGGAATTTGGGAGCAGGAGTGTTCTTCCAGTGCCCCCCAAAACCACTCCAAACTGGAGGTCAGCAAAGCTCTGATTCATTTGTTCTATCTCTATTAAGACTTCACTGACTAAAGACTACCTAGACATCCAAATTCAACACACTTAATTTTTTTAATATTGAAATACCTTTAAAGAAAGAAGTTGCCAAGGTCTTATTCTATATTATTGATTATCAACCAGGGGTAATTTTGCCCCCCCCAGCCAATATCTGGAGATATATATGGTTATCACAATGGGGTGAAGTGGGGGGCAATTGGTGCTACTGTCATCTAGAAGGTAGAGGCCAGGGATGTTTCTAAGCATCCTACAATGCACAGGACAGCTCCAACAACGAAGAATTAGTCAATCCAAAATGTCAATGATGTCGAAGTTGAGAAACCCTGCTTTTACATGATTTAACTCCTATAAAGTTGATATTTAAATGATTAAAAACATTAATGCCAGTGAAATTACTGCGCCCATGGTAAGACTAAAAATGACCATAATTGGAAGGATTTGCACTATTTTCTAAGCATTTCTGGAACATCTTAATTCTGGCTCTGAATTATTTAAATTACTTTTTCAAAACAGTCAATTGAATAAAATGAAGAGTCTTTATATAGTTCACAAAAGTTTTTCTATTTTGGAAATGAGAGTTTTGATTAAAATTGGCATTTCTGAAACTCTAATTGCTAGTTATTGCCGGGGGAAAAATATTTCTAAGACCAGCCAGATGGGACGCTTCAAGATAAGAAATTATAAGCCAATGTTCATATTCCAATCAGAAGAAAAATTCTGTTTATACATTTTTAATTCTACTTAAATAGTAAGCAATATATTTCTTCAATTAATTCCTAAACTGCTATTAACTGGCTAGCTAATTTTCTAACATTGGGTTTAACTCCCCCAAATCTTTTTAGATTATTAATAAGCAGAACAGCATCTTTATAAGAACACTCTGTATATTAGGGACTCTATAAATTCTAACAGAATCAGATTGGTTTCTAATTATGACAAATCATATCTCTTTGTAGACGTACAATGTGCCCATAGAAACTTAAAATGTCCGTTTTTCAAAACCCATTTCTGACTGAAATATAATGAAGTATTTCAGTTTACATGCCTAGAACCAGAACAACAGAAATGTCTTCTTGACATTAACACTTAGTAAGTCTTCGGAACATGACCTCCACCTCTTTGGTAACTTCTGCTCTCCCACATCAGAAAGCTCCCTCTCATCCCTTTGTCACTCCCCTCTCTTCTTCCTTTTCCTTTCTGCCATTTTGGATGGGAAAGACTTACAGTGGAGGAATGTGAGGAAAACCATAATGATTCCTTCTGCCATCCATGAGACTAAAATCTGTCCCCAAACAGGAAAAGATGGCCAAGTGAAGGCTTTCATTTACTGAATTCTATCTCAAGCCCTTCCAAACATAAGACTCTTCAAGCCATATACACACATACAAAACAAGTTGTTTTTTGAGGGTTTTGCTTTTGGTAGAGTTATGGAACTGTTTCCTTTTATTCAAGTTTGCTGAAAGCCAACGAGAAAGAACTCTAAATTAAGGTACATCTCTTACTAGTTGCTTGGGTTTGACAAATAAAGCAATCATCAAAATCAAGTAGTGTGCACTTCTTTTAAAAGCTCTATTTGTCTGACATAATATAACAGCAGGATGGCTAGGCAAATAAATGGCATTACTTAACATAATCACTTAATGTTGTGCAACCAACTTCAGGTCTCATTGCTTTATCGCTTGCAAAGAGTTTGATGATAATAAAGTTGATTGTTAGTGTGAAGAGATAAATTGTTCAGTAGTTAGAGTTGTTAATGAAAGCAAAAGAACACAGAAGAGGAAAAATAGGTTTTAGCAGCCCAAATTCATTGCTAATTGCTTGTGCGTTCATTATAGGCTGAACACAGCTAATTACCTAATTAAACTAAAGCTCTGCTACCTTAGGGGAATTTCTAGAGCTATGATGTTGGTTGTCAATTACCTCAGCAGGTCTGGTTGAAATGAGTAGTTAACTCAAGGCATGTTTTGCTTTTCCTGGTAGCAATACACGGCACTCTTGTTGCATAATATATGCTTAGAATGAAAAAAAAAAGTTTTCCTTAAAAAATACTATGGAGGGCTTCCCTGGTGGCGCAGTGGTTGAGAGTCCGCCTGTCGATGCAGGGGACACAGGTTCGTGCCCCAGTCCGGGAAGATCCCACATGCTGCGGAGCGGCTGGGTCCGTGAGCCATGGCCGCTGGGCCTGCGCGTCCTGAGCCTGTGCTCCGCAACGGGAGAGGCCACAACAGTGAGAGGCCCGCGTACCGCAAAAAAAAAAAAAAATACTATGGAAACTTAACAACGGTAAACCTTATATTAAACAAGAGCTCTTGCTCATTTTATTCAATAATTTATATTCAGGAAATGTCAAGATAATCTACTTTAGGCAGACAACACAGACACAAAGGAGAAATCAGGTATCACTGTATGCATGTTACTGAGTGTTCTCGTCGCATGCTGTTTTTAAAAATACATTTTAAAAAGTGTCTTTTGTGATGCTCTTCAGTATTTCACAGGATAAAATTATACTACTTAATTTTACATAATATTTTAGATTCATAAGTTTTTTTTTTTAAGCTGGAAGAAAAGTAGTAAATCATCTAGACTAAATTATTTATTTTATAAATAAGGGAACCAAGGTTCCAAGAAGTGAAATGACTTACCCAAAGTCATACACTGGGTTGCTAGAACCAGGAGTAGAACTGGTATCCTGTCAGTCTATTGTTCTTTCTTCCTTGATTCCTGCTTTCCATATTCAAATTGTACCGTCATTTCTCAGGCTTCCTCTAAATGCTGTAACAGAGCATCTAGTTGGACAAGGTTTTTAGTTTGTTTGCTTATTTTCAAAAGGCTTTGATTAGTAGCATTTTACTCCTCCAAAAAAACACATGTAATACTGTCCCTATTTATTTCAAGTCAGTCAAATGTCTCAGGACGTATTCTAAGGTGAACACTCAAGGGAGCAGATTTTTTTAAAAAGTTATTGTTCGCCTTGCCCAACTGAAAAGGAGAAGATGATAAACTTATGGTGGATTTTATTAATCAGATTGTTCAAGCAATTGAATTGCACCCTGATATTTTGTTCCTAGGGAATTTGATCCTAAATCAATGGACCATAAATCATCAAGCAATATTTACTAAGCATCCCTTGAGAAAGGTATTTCCCAAGAAAGTATGATTTCATTCTCAAGAGTTTTCCCACTTCCCTTGATTCTGGGCTATGGTGCCTATTCCTTGCAAGGACAGAGAATTCTGGAACCCTCCTCTGCCCCTTTCACAGCCATTTTTCAGGTAGGCACCAGCAATGAACATCCAGTTCTTTTCTGCTAAGTTAAAGAGGATGATTTTCCCTTTCACTGCCTCTTGAAGATGAACATCAACTGTTTCACTACTTGCGATTCAAATCCATTAATTAAAATAAATATAAAGTAAAAAACATCTCTCTTTCAGCCAAGAGGAAAAGGACAGATGGGGAAGCGGAGGAGGTGGAGATACCTCATGTCTTCTTAAAGGGAAAAAAAAAAAGGGAAAGAAAAACAAGAAGCATGAAATTGGGGGGAAAAGTTAATTAAGAGAGGTAAAGAGTGTTTAGATTTAATTTACAGTTCAGAACTATTCTGGGTCTTATAATAATTGCACTACTTAAAGGAGAAGAGGAAAACCTCTCTAATATCAAATTGGTAAGGGGAGTGTTAAATCACCTCCAAAAATGGTGACTCCTGGCCTTTGGCTATGCTTCACACTGAGCATCACAAAAACTTTTCTACATTATTGACTTGCAAAAGCCACACCTTATTTTGCTTCCTCCTCAACCTCTCTCTGCATGCTCCCAATTTTTAATTTCTTTCTCCCTTGCCTCCCATTGCCTGAAAAAAGACACTGGCAAGGAAGAGAAAAAGGAGTTAGTTTAAGTCCTTCTCCATCCCAACCCTACATTCATCAGTATGTAGAACCACACAGAAAACAAAGCTATATCACACAAAACAACCTCTGCAATTTTTTTTTGCAACGTGAACACCTAAAGTCTGACCTGAACACTACAAACTACTGGGCCTGGCATACTTAACGGAACAGCCCATATACCAAAGTGATCTGATTTCAGATAACCACGCAAAGTTAAATCAGAGTAGAGTGGAGCAGAGTTACTTTATAAGACCTTAGTGGAGATGGACAGAGCTAAGAAGAGTTACGCTGTAATAATTTTAGATAAATGAGACGAAAGAAAATACGGATGTTTGCCATGCCTAGAACTAGTTCTTCTGCCTTCACAACTATTTATTTTTTCTTACAACTTGACATTCATTCATGATAATGGATGAAAACATATGCTAAATTTCTTAAAAACTGAAAGGAAAGCTACAATAGAAACCCAAAATATTTCAAATATAAATAAGTACAACTGAGTCCAAATGTAGAAAAAAATTTTATCAATTTTTATCATGTTCTATAGCAAATTAAAAGGCAGATATAGTAGTAAGTTGGCAAGAGGTACTGGGAAACAAGAAACCTTCCTGCCCACTTTAAAAAAACTACCAGCCTACTGTAGGCTAGCAACACTGAGCATTTGAGAACGTCAGTACTTTTGTACTCTTTTGACTGGGTCCAAGCATGATCAAAAGAGATGGACAAAACGAATTCTGAAAAATGATTTGAGGGCTTCCCTGGTGGTGCAGCGGTTAAGAATCCGCCTGCTAGTGCAGCGGACACGGGTTCGAGCCCTGGTCCGGGAAGATCCCACATGCCACAGAGCAACTAAACCCGTGTGCCACAACTACTAAGCCTGTGCTCCAGAGCCTGCGAGCCACAACTACTGAAGCCCATGCATCTAGAGCCCATGCTCCGCAACAAGAGAAGCCACCGCAGTGAGAAGCCTGCGCACCACAACGAACAGTAGCCCCCGCTCACCGCGCGCAGCAACGAAGACCCAACGCAGCCAAAAAAATTAAATTTTTTTAAAAAAGAAAGAAAAATGATTTGAGAAAAAGTCAGAAGATGATCTATCCCATGAATTAAGGAAAAGTCCTCATAAAGAAGAGGGCCAGGGGAAAAAAATGAAAGATAAAATATAAGCCAAGTTCCCAAAGAATGAATAGATCATATAAATAAGCAGGTAGAATTAAGAAAAGATATGTGTGTGTGTGTGTGTGTGTGTGTGTGTGTGTGTGTGTGTGTGTGTGTGTGCATGCGTGCTGGGGGCTCTTCCAATTCTTCTTGCTTCCTGATTAATTAAGCAACTGTTAAAAAAAAATCTCAGCTTTACTCATGCTTCTGTGTGCTTCCCTCATTCCTAAATTTAATAGTTAGATGTGGGCAGGAGGTGAGATTTAAGCTTTATCAGTCTTACCTATCACCACATAGCTGTCAACTCATGAAAAAGAATATGCGAAAAAAATATACTTTAAGAAATAGATTGCCAAAGCAACAGCTCATCAGCAAGCCCTGCAGCTCCACCTACAAAGTAGATTGCTAATCTTTACACTAGTTTTCTTTTCTCTAGATTTCTGCCTTCAACTGGGCTTCTACGCTGTTACATCGCCCGCCCACCAATCTCTGAAAAGTGTAAAACAGATCAAGTCATTCTCCTGCCCAGTACTCTCTGAAAGCTTCTTACAACACTTATAATCCAACTCCCTACCATGGCCTTCAACTCCCTGTAACACCCCAATCAGGGCCTATAAGGCCTGTGGAATATGTCCCTTGCCTACCTCCCCAACTTCATCTCCCTCCAGGAACTCTGAAGGTCACTACATAGCCTATCCCCACCAGCCTTTGTTCTTGTTCCCAATTATACCAAGTTCCTTTACATCTGGTCAAAGTCATGGTCTCCAATACTCTGTTTGACATCCTTAGGGCTATTTTCCTAGTCTTGGAATGCTGACCCCAGATTTTTCCACAGCTGACTCCTTAATATTCAGAACCAAATATTATCTTCTGGTCACACCTGGCAACTCAATAACACACACACACACACACACACACACATCACACCGCCATCCTGTTTGTCTTTATAAACTCATCTCTGAAATTATGTTGCTCATTTATTTGTATTGTGTAACAACCTCCAACCCCAAAGTACACACACACAGAGAGAGACACACACACACGTAAATTCCTTGAATTCCAATATTCTTTGCCAAATCCTCAAAGCCTAGAACAATGCCTGGTATCTAATAAATACTCACTATTTATCGAATGATAGATTGCATCTGTCCCAAACTTTTCCCAAATCTTGTTTCTGTCTTGTATTTCTAGCACTTGTTCACTATCACTTCTCTTTTGTCTGTTCTCCTTTCTGAATGTCTTTTGGTATTCATTCTGCTTACTGCAACACAAAGGAAAACAGAACAAGGAGCATAAAAAGAAGGACGTTATTGGTAATAGAAACCCAGTCAGCCTATGCTACTGGCAGTGGGGCAGAAGGCCAAATATTGTAAAATGCTTCTTCAGGGCAAAAGCCATTAGGATGGATCTCATCCATTAGAACAGCTCTTAAGGACAGTTTCAAAAAGGAATTATGGGGCTTCCCTGGTGGCGCAGTGGTTGAGAGTCCGCAGAGCTGCTGGGCCCGTGAGCCATAGCCGCTGAGCCTGCGCGTCCAGAGCCTGTGCTCCACAACGGGAGAGGCCAGAACAGCGAGAGGTCCGTGTACCGCAAAAAAAAAAAAAAAAAAAAAAAAAAAGGAATTATGGAGGTAGCCTGTCTGTGGCCTAAAAAAAGTACCATATGCCTTATGGACACTCAGCAGTTCTTAAAAACTTTAATGTGCAAAAGATACAGATGAAGATTTTGAGATGATCTGAGAAGCTGCACTTTCAACAAATACTCCCAGGTGATTCTGATAAAGGCAGTCTTAGGAAACTTTGCACTCTCAGGCCAAACAATGAACAGCAAGGACCTGAGGGATGGTATTACCAGGTGAATAATTAACCAGTAAAAATAATCTTTTTTTAAAAAATCTCTACCTTGAACCTAATTCTCAAGACAAGCAAATCCCATTTCAATATTTGCTCAATATTATTTAAATTCATTGGTCCTTACAGCTTTTAACAATTTTGAAAGTATAATAATAACTACTATTATGAGACAGCTACTATGGTATCATCAGTGTTTTAAACATGTATCTTAATATCTCATTTTATAGATGAGCTTCAGTTAAATAAGTACGGACAACTATTAAGAAGTAACAGATGTGTTAATAAAGTCTGTGATCTATGGAGTCTACACCTCCCACTAATTATACCTTAATAGAAATAAAATCAATAAATAAAAATCCAGATTTTTAAATGAAGAGAGGGTATTTTTTTCTCTTAAATATTCCTCACTTTAGAAAAAGATTGCATGGGATTTCATTACGTGAACTTTGACAGTACATTTAAGTACTTTAACAATGGCATGGCAACCTCTGAAAATGAGTAAAACTTAAGAGTCCTTTTCTAAAACAATCACCCTCTCAATTGAAATCACCAAATATTAAGAACTGGTTCATTATTTACAGATCTAGCAGTGGTTTTCAAACTGGGCTGATAATTAAGAATCACTTAAGGAGCATCTTAAAAATAAAAATTCTGGGCTTCACATCAGTTCTTCTGAATCAGAATCTCTTGGGTTTGACCCCCAAATCTTTATTTTTATAATGCTCCCCAGGGTCTTCTGATGAGTAAGGAGAGTTCAGAATAACTGTTACCCTAACTCCAGATTCTACAAGTAAATAAACTGAGGATATAAAAGGGTAGAGTCTGCTAAAGACAGACAACTTTAAGTAGCAGTAAGTAGCACAGTAGGCTGGAAAAACAATATCCTAACTCCACATTTAGTGCTTTTAACACCAATTCAAGCTGCCGGTTTTGGTAAAACTGTACTTATTTCTGCTCTGCTTAAGCCCTGTCAATTATTCGCTATCCTCTTGCAACTTATTTCCTCATCTGCAAACTGGTAATAATAATAATGCCTACCTCTTAAGAGATACTGTGAGGATTAGTATAATATTCATCAGGTAATGTACTTAACACAATACCTGACCAATACTGAGTGCTCCTTAGATAGGTTACATAGCCCACTAAAAAAGCATGCCTTTTTTTAACTGGAGAGAATTTACTGCACCACTCCAATTACAAAATTGAGTAAGAAACCCTTGTTTAGCTTTGGAAATCCAAAAGGACTCTAAACTCAGGGTAAGGTTAAGGTCAAGAGTTTGCCTTTTTCTCCCACAACAAGGTTTCTCACAGGATGCTTCAGAATCATCTAATGAACCAATCTCTGGATGAAGACCAGGCATCTGTATTTTTAAAAAGCTCCCCTCCTCCCCTAACCAAGTGCTTCTTGGGCAATCTAAGGTTTGATAACCATTAGTATACAGAATCGGTGACCACAGCAAATAGCCTCTCAAGTTCCACCAAAAAACTATCGTACTCTGTAACGAGAAGAGCAGCGTCATCAGACCCTGATGCAGACAACAGCTGGGGAAGGCTGGGTACAGTATCTGTGGCGCTCACCCCGGACAGTCTCGACCCTCTCATCTCCTCAGAAACTTAGGAAATTACGAAAGCGCGGTCCCGTAACTCCTGTGGCAGACAGTGCCGCCTGGACGGCCACAAGGAGCTCAAGTTAACTCAACAGCCTCATTCCCAAGGCTAAGGCCACAGGAAAAAGACCTTGTAACGCTGACCGGGCCCAAGCGGCGTCAGAAGGTTAACGACCCTCTTGCCTTGGTTCCTTGAGACTGCCAAAAGCCTCCACCACACCACAGGCCAGACGCCGGAAGTGCGTCACCCCAACCTGCTGAGGAATGCCGGGAGTTGTAGTTAACTGGCTACTTCTCTGGTGCCCCAGTTCGCCTTTCTTCAAACAAGCAAACACCTTGGGACCGTACTAAAGGTCGCTTTATGACACACATATCTAATCCTTCCCTTTTCCAGCTGACAAAGGGAACTCTCTGAGCGCGCATGCGGAATACCGGACTACAAGTCCCAGCATGCTCTGAAAGGCGCCGGGAACGCCTGACCGCCGCCGTAGGTGCGGGCCGCATGAATGGAGCTTCGGGCGTAAGGCAAATCCTACCGCCGTCCGCGCGGCCGGTACCTGCTCCCGGAGCGTGAGTGCGGGGTGTGGGCCGTGCGCGTGCGCGCTCAAAGGGAGCGCGAGGCGGGCGCGTGGCCGTTGAGGTGGGCGGCTGTAGTGCCGCGCGCCCGACTGGCCGGTAGTTGCGGGGCCTCCTGCCTCGCCGGGGGCTGCGGGCAGCCGTGGCGGCCGCCGGGGACCGCAAGGGGCGGAGGAAAGCTGGGGGCGGAGGGGGCCGGCCTCGGCACGCAGAGGAACAGCAGGGCATGCCCCGAGACAACATGGCCTCCCTGATCCAACGGATCGCCCGCCAGGCGTGCCTCACCTTCCGGGGCAGCGGGGGCAGCCGCAGCTCTTCCGACCGCGGCGAGGCGCCAGGCCCCGAGGCGCCGATGTCGCAGGGCTTCCCGGAGAACCTGAGCAAGCTGAAGAGCCTGCTGACCCAGGTCCGCGCGGAGGACCTGAACATCTCCCCGCGCAAGGCCACGCTGCAGCCGCTGAGGCCCAACCTGCCGCCAGTCACCTATATGCACATCTGCGAGACAGACGGCTTCAGCCTCGGCGTGTTCCTGCTGAAGAGCGGCACCTCCATCCCGCTGCACGACCACCCGGGCATGCACGGCATCCTCAAGGTGCTCTACGGCACCGTGCGCATCAGCTGCATGGACAAGCTGGAGGTGGGCAGCGGGCAACGGCCGCGGGCCCCGCCACCAGAGCAGCAGTTTGAGCCGCCTCTGCAGCCGAGGGAGCGGGAAGCGCTAAGGCCGGGTGTGCTGCGCTCGCGCGCGGAGTACACGGCGGCCAGCGGCCCCTGCGTCCTCACGCCACACCGGGACAACCTGCACCAGATCGACGCTGTGGAGGGGCCCGCCGCCTTCCTAGACATCCTGGCCCCGCCCTACGACCCCGACGACGGCCGGGACTGTCACTATTACCGGGTGCTGGAGCCTGTCAGGGCCAGGGAGGCCTCCGGCTCGGCCTGTGACCTGCCCCGAGAGGTGTGGCTCCTGGAGACCCCGCAGGCCGATGACTTCTGGTGCGAGGGGGAGCCCTATCCAGGTCCCAAGGTCTTCCCTTGAAGCCGCCGGCGCCCGGGATTGGTGGGCCAAAGACATGCCCTACTCGTATCTGGGCTTGGCTGACCGCGACCCATCACAAGGGCTCTCTTCCTTCCCCCAGGCCTGGGCGTTGGATCTACTGGAATGGGCTGTAGCCGCTTCCTCGGGAGCCTTGCGAAGCGCGGCGACTGGACTGCAGCCACCGGGCACCGTTTGGGGGGCGGAGCAGGCGGGGAAGCTAGGTTGTTTCCTGGCTCTGTCACTGCCACTGAGGTTTTGATTTGTGGGGAGGGGGCAGGGGTCTTATATGAAGCGCTTCCATCCTCAAGCCATAATGAAAATTTCCTTTCCTCTGTTCCCCGTCCTATACAAAATACACTAAGTGGTTTTCTCCGCCCCCCCTCTTTGGGTAAATAGGATTTGTTTTCCACTTACGTCCTTATGCCCTTTTACTCCTCATTATTATAGTTCTAACTTACTGACTTTGCATGACCTAGTGGTTTGAATTGTTTTTAGTTCAAGGCATTGATAAAAACTAGGTTTAAAGAGATGAGCTATTATTTAAAGTGAGCTGTCCGGCCTAATGAAGTCGTTGTGAAAATTAAATCCATTTTTCCAGAGTTGGGGGATTACCCCCAAACGTAACTATGCATGTAGAGGGCAAGATTTATTTTCTTTCCTCCCCTTGCCCAGTAACCACATCTGGGTTACTCTGGCAGCATCTAATAAGAAATACAAGCACCTGCATATCTCAGTGACAAATGGACACTTAGAGCTTCCCGATGAGTCTCCAGATCTCTGAGTTGAGCAGATTTCTTGTTGCAGATTCACCTTTAATGCAAAAACTATATTATCCTCAAGTGACTTTTTTTGTCTTAGCGTACTTTAAGAAGTAATAGGGTAATTCTGTATTTTCTAACCATAAGATTCAGAGGAGCTGAATCGGTATGCTTCCAAACAACGGAATGTAAAACACCCTTAGCCAGCTGTTGAATTCTGTGCCCATATTTACTTCCAGTATTTTCCTGCAAAAGTAGAGGAAAATGTTCATGACTGTTTCAAATTCTCTCAGGAGTTCTAACGTTCCAGGGGGCTTGATGATTCCAGCTGTGTTGTTGGTGTCAGTGTTCTCAGAACCTTGTCCCTCAAATAGGAGAGAGCCAGTGCTTGCTTCATCTAGGGTGAGTTTTCTGCAGGAAGAGAGAGAGGCACAGATGATCAAGGCTAGAAAATTGAGAATTAACTATACTGCTGGCCACTTTAGGGCACCAAAACTTGGGACAAAACACTTCCCATTCCCAACCGCTTGAAATGAACAGCTGTGTTGTGACTAGTTTTATTTTTGTCCTTTTAATTGGCTGAGCTTTACCTTGTTTACAAATGTATTGACACCATTTGCTTCAGGCCAAGGAACACTCCTGTTTCCCCCTTTTTACTATTTATAGGACTCTTTTTTTCACAAAACTTTTAATAAAAAAAACTGTAGAAATAAACACATTAAAATTTGTCCAGCTGTTGTCTAAGCCCTCTTGATTGACTTGCCCATGTGGCAGTTGAGTTCTAATATCTGTAATAAAGGGAGATTTGCTATTGGTGGGAAGTGATGACCCTGTAGGGAAGCAGTATGTGCCTTTGCCTCTTTTTGCACACTGGGTTACAGAGGCCCAGAGTGAAGGAATATTTGTTCCCAAATTTAAAAATAGAATGAAAAAGCAAATTCTTAATGACTTTTCTTAAAAAACAAATTACAAAAAAGATGCTACTAAACATGATATGCCACTGTGTTGTAAAACCTGACACAAGCATAATGCATTTCTTCCAAGTTTGCTAAAATTGTTTTATGGTAGTGTCACATTCTGGTGTGGTTTAGTATACCTTAGGGGCAGTTTGAAGCAGTTCTTCAGGCCATTCAGTTTGAAATTAAATTCTGGATATGCAAATGATGATTTTCTTTAAAATTGTTCACAAAATGGGTTTTTTTCATAGCACAATGATGAATGTGTATGGTTATCACATACCTACCTGTTTTGAATTATATTGTAGCAAAAAGTTGATCAACTTACAATGATTGTTGATAATGATATATAGGTTATAATACTATCTGGAGTACATTAAACTAACCTACAAAAACTCATTCTGGCAACAGGACAGTAATAAAAGAGAAATTGTTTTTTCAAACTTCATTATGAAAAATTTTTAAGTTCTCAAGTACAAGCAAGTTAAATGAAGAAGACTAAGGTGCTTTTCAAAAGAGTAACTGAAATTATCACAGGCCAAAACAGCATTATATCTCTCTAGTTCAATAAGAACAGTGAAACTTTCGTTTCACTAATAATTCTGAGTAAATTAATGGTGAAAACAAAATTAACTTGTTTTAATGAGCCACTAAGGAAAGAATATTCTTAATACAGAGACAAAATGTGGTGCAGAAAAGCCTTGCACCTTTCTGCATAAACTGTTAGAGGTGACTTAATGTGCTGCTGTTGTGTTTCCATATATTCCTGCAATATGGGTAACAACTGTGGGAAAAAAGTTGTCTTCTACAAAGACTAATGAGCACAATGATACTAATCACTTAACTTTCTGTTGAATAACAAATGCAATAATTGCCTCTCATGGGTGAGAAGTTGTCTAATACTTCTAAAGCTTTTTAATTCTCTGGTTATATCAATTCAGAGTGTTGTATGTCTACCTACTACTTTATGAGAATTGATTTTTTTATTAAGCCTAATTTGCATGGATTGAGTTTAGACCAACTGCTGTTTATCAGTGAAAATGGTGAACCTTTTTTCAAAGTAATGTGTGTTTGTCAACAGGAGTGGGTTACCTGATCTTTTAATGCTAACAGCCCTTAACTTCTCCGAAAACTCACAATTTATGTTCCTTCTTTTGCATTGTTCCCTTGTAGGTGCCTTAGTCTAGGCATCTCAGGAGGACTCTCATCACTCATTTATTCCAAATGACTTGGAGTCTTGTGCTCTAGCTCTACTGTTAAACGAAAAAGCAATATATCTTTAATTCAGGGCTCTGCCCATTGCTATTCAACTCTAACCTGAGGGCAGTGCCACTCCTGTAACTCTCCTGTTCTGAATTCAGAACTTCACATCACAAACAGAAGCTGACCATTGATTATTCGCGTTCAATGAGTGGCAAAGAAGGAAATCATTTGTTAAGCCCCATATAGATACTGAATCTTCTGATCCAGCGATGTTTACATTTCTAGATTAAAATCAGTGTACTTGTGGAAAATAAAGTCATTTTTGAAATTGTTGAGAGGTAAATCTTATTTGATTATTGCAAAAGGGAAAAGGAAAATATTACTTGCTATGATGCCTACATTTGAATTGTTGTTAAACATTCACAGTCTGTATGGTAAGATTATGTTGTACTAAAAACTGGGGGCCTTCTGCAGATTCTAAAGTCCAAGTAATAATATAAACTTAAAATTAATAGTTTATTTCCCTGAGTGTGATGTTTGAAACAGCCTGATTGATAAAACATCTGAAATTATTTAACATGCAATCATAACTCTTTTGCTGCAACGAAAACACTCCTTTTATATTTAACCTGAGGAAAATAAGCTAGTGTAAGAAAACAAAAATACTTACGTTCACGAAGGAAAGAACCTTTGGACTTAAATATTTTCTTGTCTTTCTTTTTTCTGTAAAGTTTATTTAATTGTAGTTTGGATTGGCAGCATTTTAGGCACTTGTGATGATAGTGACCATTCTTTCCCACCACCACCACCCCTCAAAGTAGTATCGAACTGTTAAAGCATCACTACAGCCATTTCTAATATATGCCAAACAATTTGCCTTCATTAGCAGTTAGGATATTGAAATTAAATAGCCTGGTTTATGAATAATTGGAAACCTTATTTAGGTTTAACAGACCTATTTTTAATGTGTACTGAACCATCTCAACTGCATTATGATCTTTAAGGAATTACTCTCCAGAAGTTTATTTTTAATAATTCCCAGTAACAGCTGAAACATCAATAATATTATTTAATAAAGCATATTGAACAAAAGAAAGCAGACAGCTTTATATGCTTTATTTCTTGAGCAAAGTAAAAAATGAGACACCTGTGAACAGTACCCTGAATGTTTCAAGCAGATAAAATCTGATTAAAGATTGACCTAACCTATTGAAATCAAGGAGTAAAATCCACAAGGTTGGCTCTGAAAAAACACCAAGGTGTGTTCCTTATGGTGTGTATGTTATGCCACTTCACCAAGCCCACATCAAGGCAAATCACCAATATGTATTTCATCTTATTGAAAAGAGATTTTTAGTCTGTTGCTTTGTTAACAATTGTTTACATTGTCTTAATTGAAGGTGCTCTGAAATTAAAATTTGGCAAGACAATTATAAATAACATAAAACTTAGGTGTATTATATTTTAATATAATGACATTTTGGTAGGAGAGTAGTATCATTAAAAACACAATTATCAAAATGTGGCATTGTTTTATACATACTTCTTTAAGAAAATTGGCCAAGCAAGGATGATAGTATGCTGACAAGCTAGGAAATATGAATCTAATGGAATGACACCAGTCACTAGAACCATCTGACACTGAAGTTTAGAAACTTCCATTTAGTAGTTATTAGAGGTATTGTGCATCTTTGAAATAAGGACAGGAAGGAAATAAGGGTTAGTTACCTTCACAAATTAGATTTCGAATTCTAGTGCTGGTAAGGGCAAAAAGTAGTTTCCAGGAGAAGCTGCCACTGCTGTTCTAAAATACAGGCCATCTGTTATCAACCACGCCTGAGAGAGTCTAACAGTGCCAAAGGACAAACAGATGACAGGGTTTTCAGATGATGTAGCTAAACACTGGGCACTCCAGTGTGTTACATTTGTGTAAGGATCCAGAGGCAGCAAGTTATGTTAAATGATATTTAGGTCCAATTTTAGAGTAAAGAAAGATAACTTCACAAATACAATCTGCATTGTATGATACATAGATAACTATTGGGGGGGTGAATTTATATTTTAAAATCACTACAAAAGGCTTGCAGTAAAATGACCCCTATAGTGTATTGTTTTGCAAACCATTATCCAGTGCCATGGAGGACCACTTTTGCCTATTTGATTCAGATTGTCTTTGAGGTTTTCTTAAGGCTGGTATACACTTATCTAAAAAGGTGAACGTTTTAATAGTCTCCAGACCCACCAAACCTATGGCAGTGTAATGATCCTTCTGAATAGGTGTAATTGGGGAGACAAGGCTGGAGAGAAATGAGTTCTGGGGTAATTCCTTTGGCAGCCTATTAATGCTGTCATCAGCAGTGTCTGAGTGCATTTTTGATCTGAAGAGGTGATAGCGCTTTTCAAAAAGTTTTCTGCGGTCATGAGAGTAATCCTGGAACCTGAAAGTCATTTCCAGCTTGACCACGCCACCACACTTTCCACAAAGCCACATCTCGTCTGAGTTCCTGGCCCTGGTCAGGGTTCTGAAAACAGCCGCAAATGTGTAGTCTCCGAGTGGGCACTTGTTTGTAAGTATTTATTTTCCGGAGCCCACTCAGGAGCAGAGAGAAGTTATAGGCTGTTATAGAGGACGGAACAATGAGTCAAAACAACGCCTCCCCACTTTTACACTAATGCATGGGGGAAATCCCCAGAACACTAGCGTTTGATTGTGAATGGAGATTGCTTTGGGGTGAGAGAGCTGGCGTCAGAAAGGCTAGCAAAGAAGACTTGGAGATCCTGGCTTGGTCAAAGTACTAAAACCCACTGAGTACTGTTGAAGTCCCACCCAATAAATCTTTCATAAGTAATTTCTGCAGCAAAAATATTGTTGAAAAGTATTTATTTACACCATAGTCATAAACCATTCCTTATCTGAACTTTAGTTAGTGGTTTTGTGTTAGAATAAATCATTTATATTTCCACAACTATTAAGAGCTAATAACCAAACAAGTCAGCTCCAGTAGCATTATTTACATTCCCATCTGCAATTTGACTACAAAGGTAACACTTTTAAGTCACAAAACAGAGCATACAAAAATATACTTTCTAAAAAAAATTCCAAATATTAATAGGCAGAAATATACAGCCATACTAAACCCAGGGAATGATGGTTTTTTTTTCCATAGTAAGGCAATCCATTTACATGCAGACCCTGTAACATTGTCTACATCACACAAGGCACCAAGGACACTTCCAACACAATTGCATGCATCCTAGTTTCAGAGAATATATGTACATCCCCCTTTAAATAAGTTAACCTCTGACTCATTTTGAGATCATAAATGCTTTACTTTTTTTCCCAAAGGTTCAGAACTTGGAGAACAGTGCACATCAAAAATACACAAAATCTGAATGGATATACACTGAAAAAATAGTCTTTACATTTCTCAAGCCACTCAAAAAGGAGCAGATATTGCTATGTCCCTCCCATCACATTGCACTTCTGTTCTCGGAGTTTATAATACATATTGCTTAAAGGGTTGAGATGACTAGATAAGCTTTGATTCACTGTTCTAGGGCCACAGAATGCAGCTTTATAAAGGCCATGCTTCACCCACTGTACAGCATCCCCCAAATCAGTCCCAAGCCATAAAGTGCACATCAGTTTTGCTTCTGCCTTTTTTGCTATCCCCACCTGAAGGGATGAGCATCTCCCAACCTACTGTAGAAAAAGTCTCAGATCATTTCTGACATCCAGAGTCAAAAACCTGTAACCAGTCAAAGTAAGAGAGGGGAAGAAAAACCTAGTCAAACAACCCTTTAAAGTAGGGTCATGCCTCAGCCCTCTAGGCCAGGGACCCCCACCCAACCCCCTTCTGAGCCTCCCCATTACCTTGGGGTGACAGTCAACTCACCTAAGAGAGACTAAGGTGGGCTAACTTTTAGGAAGGACCTGCTTCTAAGTGGAAAGGGGAGGGGGCAGTGCTAGGCTCCTAAGGCCCTTTGCCCAAGGAAATGAGGGAAGGGCAGGAATGGGTGGTAGTGTTTGTCGTGCAGCTCCAGTGGATGAAGGGCCTCAAGGAGCTGGTGTGTCAACCTGAGTCTCATCTCAAGGTGTCCGGGTCCGAGATGAGCAAGGGCCGAGGGACCCTCCACCAATAGTGCTGCTGTTGCTGCCGCACAGGGTGCCCCCAGCCTGCGCGCCCCCAGTGCAGGAGGTGGTGGAGGCGGCCGGCACCGACGAGGAGGGGCCACCGCTCTTGCGTTCCTTCTGCCTCAAGTGGATCTTGGTGTGGCGCTTCCTCTCATCACTCCGGGCAAACTTGCGGCCACAGTAATCACAGGCAAAGGGCTTCTCGCCAGTGTGGGTGCGGATGTGGGTAGTGAGGTGATCACTGCGGCTGAAGTTGCGCATGCAGATCCGACACTGGAAGGGCTTGTGCCCCGTGTGGATTCGGATGTGCCGTGTTAGCTCGTCGGAGCGGGAGAAGCGCCGGTCACAGCCTTCTGCTGGGCACGGGTAGGGCCTCTCATGCACTGGGGTCTTGCTAGGCCTGTTGGGGTACTTTCGAGGCCTCAAAATAGGCCGCAGCGGCAGATGGTGTGGGTTATAGGCGGCAGCAGCAGCAGCAGCTGCGGAGCCACTGCCAGGTAGCCGGGGTCCCTCGCTGCCTCCACTGGCCCCTGGCCCTGTGGCCCCAGCACTGGGCCCTCCCAGGGTAAAGTTGCGGATGGTGGAAAGTGGAGTGAGTGGAGGGGGGACTCGCAGGGAGTCCAGGGGGCAGGGAAAGGGCTTGCGGTCTGGGCCAGCTGCACCATGTAGGTCTCTCTGGCACTGTGATGGGAAAAATCCAGGATAGTCTGGGATCATGGGGAAGAGACCTGGGTCCGTGGCTGGCTTGGGGGACGGGTAGGAAGGAGGTGGTGGGTAGGCCAGAGAGGAGGAGGTGGAGGTTGTGGCGGCCGACAGGAACGCCGAGGGGTCCTGGTAGAGGTCTCCTGCACAGCCAGAATAAGGAGGAGGCGGCGGTGGAGAGTAGAGGTGGTCCAGGTCAGGCTGGGTCTGGGACATGGCGCACACACCCAAGGGTCCAGTGGCCAGTGGGTTGGGGGAGGCAGAGGTGACGCTGGATGAGGCTGTGGTGGAAGCTGGGGAGGTGACCCCTTGCAGGATGCCTGCACTCACAATGTTGATGATGCCTTCTGGGTAGCAGCTAGCACCGGGGTACTGGGGGTCGATGGAGAACTTGCCCATGTAAGTGAAGGTCTGGTTTCGGGGTGCAGAGACAGGAGCAAAGCTGCTGGGATATGGGAGATCCAAGGACCTCTTCTCTCCAGTCATGTCAATGTTGATCATGCCATCTGGGGAGGGGAAAGGAAGAATGGAGGTGGAGCAATGAGAATGCAGCCAAGAATCCCTTCTCACCCCCGTCTCACATGAGTCCAACCCCAAGGCCCAGGATCTTACACTGTAGAGCTGAGGCGGAGTTCAACAGGTGAGGAAATTGTGGCTCAAAGACAGAAGAGGCTAGCCCAATATCCTACTGTGGCAGCCAGTGACAGTCTAGGACGCAAACTACCTCCAGGAAAGCAGATGAGCTACTCCCAACCCCCATATACAGCCATCTGTGGCTCTAGTCCCCAATAAAAACACCCAAAAATAGCAAGAAGAGTATTAAAAATTCCCCATCTGCCTGGAACTTCTCTCCCTCTCCTTTGCCTGGGGGGGTCCCACGGCTGGGGCAGACACCACCCAGAAGACTGATCCCAGCCACTGCCGCGAAGGTGTCAGCCTGAGAGGTGAGCCAAAGAAGGGGGTCAATGATTTCCCAGCTGCTCCCCATCCCAGGTGCCTTCCTTTCCTCCCTCTCCCACTGCTGGAGGGAATCGGGCTCTGCGATGGAAGGAGTCTATAGGTTCCCTTCCCCTCCCAACCTTTTCAGCCTTGCCCGACACGCGCGCGTCCTCGCCCCAGCCCAAAGACAGTGGCAGGGCTTCGGGGGAGGCGCGGGGGTTGCGGGAGACCACTTTCCACCGCATCGCCAAGGAGACTCGCGGCACCGGTGCCCAATGGGCTTCCCTCGGCAGCCAGGGGGCCGCTTCCCGCCGTTGCCCGCCCTCCACCTCCTCCTCCCCGAGAGGTCAACCCCCTCAATTTCGCGGGCGGCGCGCAGGTGGGGGCGCTCCTGCAGGCCGCAGGGGGAGCGCGCTCCGAGATTTTCCCCGGGTCTCCTCTGCCGAAGAGGGAGCGGCGGACGCTTTCCTCTGGGGCTTCTCCGCCGCTCGGCTCTCCAGACGCGCAGCTTTCCTCCAGAGCCCCGAACTTTCCCGTCACTTTGCCCCTACCCCGGGAGAGGGGAGACTGGGGTGCGGCCAGCGGAAAGGCCCGCACAAGCCCAGAAGCCTGGTGGGGCACCTCTCCTACTCTCACCCCTCGCCCGCCGGGGGCTGGGCGCGCCGCGGCGCACGCACGCTCGCTCGCTGGCAACCTGGTGCATCTGCCTGCGCGTCCAGCTCCAACGCCCGGATCCCCGCTCACGCGGGCTCCTCCTGCACCCCCTTCCATTCTTCAAAGCCAGTTCAGTCAACGCCGTCCACCTCGCGCCCCGACCCTCTCCTCCAAGTCCTGCACATGCACCGAACCCCCCCTACCATCTCCGAGCTGCGTGGGTCCCGGTCCGCGAAGGGGGCAAGCGGCTTACCTCCGGCCACTCCGTTCATCTGGTCAAAGGGGCCTCCCAGTTCGGCATTGGGGAAGATGGTCACCGACGTCGCGGCGAGGTCCTCCACCGGGTAGATGTTGTCAGACAGCTGGTGCACAAAACCACTGAGAGTTACTGGGATTTTGTCTACGGCCTTGGCGGTCATCATTTGCTCCTCGCACAACCTGGAGACCCAACTCCCTCGCTACCTGGAGTGTCAGAGAAGCCGTTTTGGAGAGGGATTGGACTGAGCCTAGGCAGGTATCTCCTTTTGCCCTCCACACTTAAAGGCAACTACCCACCTCAAAAAAAAAAATCTAACAAATAAAACTAGCAAACAAGTTGCTTTTTTTTTTAAGAAGAAAAATGGCTATTTGCCACTGACTCTCTCCTGTGTTCCGGCTGGGAAGCCAGGAGTTGCTGGTGTAGTGTTATTATAACAGTCAGTGTGTCCCCTCGCCGAGCTATTAATCAATTGCTGCTCTCCGGGTTAGACGGAAAGTGTTGCTCTAAGTATTTATGGGCAGGTCCTCAATGCCCGTGACGTCACTGCCCATATATGGACTGAGGAACAGGGCTGGGCCAGGCGGCTTTTGCCGTCACATGGCCGATTTGCATAGGGGCTCGGCTGCGCGGGCTCCTCCGGGCTCGCGACTCCCGGCTGGCAGCCCGCGAGGATCCATGGGGGTCTGGGGCGCGGGGCCCGAGCCGCAGGCCGGATCCAGAGCGCAGGGCCGGACGGGGATAGGGCGCGCCACGGGTCCGGCTTAGACCACTGTGGGAGAGCGATCGGTCCGGGCTGCGGCGCGGCCTCCCGGGCGGGGAGGAATTCCGGTTCTCCGGGACTTTCCAAAAAAGGCGAAGATCCGGTGCCGGCAGCTCCGCCTCCCCAGCCCTTGTTTGGGAGCCATTCCGGAAAATTAAACTTCGGAAAGAAACCGAGCGGAGCCGAGACACTACAGTCAAACCCCTACTCACTTTCTTGGCAGCTCAAAACCGCAAGCAAAAGGAGGCAGAGAAGAAAAAAAAAAAAGCTGCATGCATTCACGGAAGCTGACTGCTTTTTTCTGAATTACTTGGTGGAAAGAAGTAGCTGGTGATAAGAGTGAATGCGGTATTGCTTTTTTGGAAAGTCTGTTCTATTTATACAGGAGCGAAAACGGAACAGGTTTGGGGTTGTTTGTTTGTTTAAGTATTTTGGGCACCTTGGGGCGGGGGGGAGCTCCCTAGGAGGAGCAGATAACTGCGGGGAGCTTCGAGAGAAATCCTCAGCCGGAGACACCCCCCCCTTCCTCTGCCCGCGCGCTCCCCGCCCCCCTTCAGCTGCTGCACGGAGCGGGCGCCCTTCCCGGCGCGTCTGGGCGGTCGGCAGTGTGGGGGCGTCCAGATGGAGGCTTGGACACTCACCCTGCCCCGCCACACACGCGCACACACTCTTACACTCACACACGCTCCACTTCCGCTGCACACACTCCTGCCCCCGCCACCTTCTTCACACACCCACTCGCACACCTTACGCTACACACCTCCCTGTTGACAGCGCGCTCGTGCGCTCGCCTCGCCAACAGAATGCCTGGTCGGCAGAGTGGGCGCCTGGGTTTGCTGAACAGGCTGCTCTGCGAAGACACCCATTCTCACCTTCACTGCCTGTACCTGCCGCCACCGCAGTCATCCACCCCCGAAAGCCTACCCTCCGGAGGTGCGCTCTGCCCGCACCCGAGCGCTACTCCAGAACACACACATGAGGAGGAATATTCTTCCTATCCCTGGCCAAGAGCCACCTCGGGGAGCCGAGCGAGGTCCAGAGTGATAGCAAACGGTGACGCTAACGCCAGTTTCGAGTAGCCATCACCGTACGCGCTTTTCCCTTTGCGTGTAAAAAAAAAAAAACAAAAAAAAACTGGCCCCTTTGGGAACCTTTCTGCTTAGTTCCCAAAGCAATTTTTAAAAACTTTTCAGAGGTCCAGATAGCGGTGGGTTCTGACTGGCTGCACAGACCGCTTCTATCTCCCGGCGCGCCCTGGCCCACCCCGCCACCCCCACCCGGAGCGCTCCTGGCCTGGCCGGGGCTCCGTAGGAGGTTGGTCTCAATTGCTCAAACCTGGCGAGTGGACGCCTGCCAGACCCTTTCCCGCCCCCAAAGCAGCCAAGGCCTGGCGTAGGGCGCGGGACAGCCTCTAGGGCCCAGCCCTGCCCTTTCCCGCGGCGGGCCAGGACGGCCCCAGCCTCGTGGGAGCCCGGGCGGCCGAGAGCCACGGCGCCACGCCGTGGAAGAAGCGCGGCGCTGCAGGCGGCTTCCCGGCCGCTCACCTGCCACGGCCCCAGCCGCTGCGAGTCCGCTCCCGCCCGGCCCCGCGCGCGGCAGTCAGGACCCCGGGGCAGCGGTGAGCTGCCTCTGCTTCTCCTCCGGCGCTCCGGTTCTCCCCCTGCCCGCCGCGAAATTGGTTCTCCCGCGGACGGCCATCTTCCTGACTTCAAACGCCCAGAGAAAATTTGGGAAAGTTTCTCGCTTGCGCTGCGCGCTCTTTTCCAATTGGAGATAAAAATTAAAGGGGAAAGGAAGGAAATCGCAGCAAAATTAGCACCCTTGTAGGTACCCCACCCTCGGCAAAAACGTGGAAAGTCCCGTTTCTGAAAAAAGAAAAGAAAGCTGCACTCTTACCACGTGCGCCGGCCCGCTCCGCCTGCGCTCCGGCCCGTCCTGCGGCCCCCGCGCTGACCACCGGCAAGACGACGCCTCGGAGGGGAGCCCGACTCGCATCTCCAGCCCTGAGTCTGAAAGAAGGGGGGGGACCGAATTATGCAAATATGGGTCGTGGCAGCGGGGCTCGGGTTACGGCCCCCGGCGGCCTCCGAGGTAAGGCACCCACCGGTGGCAAGCGCAGGCGCCGCGACTGGTTGCGCTTCGCTCCTCTCCACGCACGTGGGCGGGCGGGTGAGTCGCCCGGGCCGCCGGGCGGTGGGCGCCGCTGCCAACCCCGCCGGCGGCCACAGCGCGCTGCCCGGAGGGGGAGCTCCTGGACGCCCGAGTACGGGGCGAGCTGGGCGCAGAGGGCAGGGCGCAGGCTGGGGGCGGCCCGGGAGAGGGTGAGCCGCGCGCTCTTCGCCTTCTGCTCTTCCCGAAGGAGGAGGCTGAGTGGGGGTCAGATTGGGACCCCAACGAGGAGAGGCGGGATTACCCGGCCGGTCAGAGAAGCACGTTAGAGTAAATGGGAGTGACTGACCCTGGAATAATAATTCGCAGTTTTCCAACAACTCACACCTACTTAAGAGCTGCGCTACGTCAAGCCAGCCGTGAGCCGGGGGTGGGTTGGGGGCAGGGGCAACAGTTGCAGGGAGGCTATGCAGGCTACCGGGAAGGTGCCTGGGGCCAGTCCTGGGAGGGCTTCCCTGAATCTCCGCTGGAAACGGGTCAGTAGATTCTCCCCCTCTCTCTCCCTCTTAAGAGTGATAATGGAACAAAGTCTAGGCATACTCATTTCAAGCCAGCCATCCGGAGCATGGGTAATAAGTTCAGAAAGCTGAAGTAACTTGCCTAAGTCACGCAGCTGATAAGGGGTGGTGTCCAAAATTGGAACCGGGTCTTCTGACTCCAGGTACAATGCGCTGGATGCTACATCATTCATATGGGAAAACCCAGTTCCGGAAACTGAATGGCTCTTTGAGGACTGGGAGCGTGGCTTAGCCACTAGGAAAGAAACAGGTCACCTTAGACAACCTCATTTCTTTTCTCTGGCATTTCGGAAAGGAGGAAAGCTGAGATCAGGGGTTTCAAAAGGAAGGGACAAGGGACTGTCATGGACATACCCCCCTCCCCAAATGAGGAAGAATTTGAGTTCTTGGCCTTTCGCAGCCTGTGCTATGGATGGAGTGACCAGGTTCGCACAAAACCACCATACGAATAGTCTCTGTAATAAAATAAGCCAATCCCACGGTATCCTTCCTGGAGTGAAGAAGTGAGGAAAAAAAAGAGGTAGAGACAAATAAAAAATCACAAAGGTGTTTACAGAGGAAGATGCTGTGCTGGGGAGGGGAGGAAGATGCTGTGCTGGGGAGGGGAAGGTGGCAGTTGAATACAGAGATGTACCATGGTCTCTACTTTTAGGCACTTGAGCTTATTCTGATCAAAAGCTGAACAAATAAATGCTTTTCTTTAAAATAGATTGGTCAAAATGCTCAAGTAAATGGAGTGCTCCAAGATGTATTAGGGTTATTAAAAGAGTAACAAATCGATGCCAGATGCTGATCTGCTTTGTCCTGATTCCAGACCCAGAAAGTAAAAGAGGAAGGAAGCAGAGGTGCCCCTAAGTGGGCTTGCCCTGTGGTGGGGGTGAGGAGGAGGGAAGGCAGCCTGCGGCTCCTGGCTGGCTCTCAGGGTCCACTCTCTGAGTGCTTTTCAGCTTTTTTTCCACAGTGTGGACTTGAGAATCACAATCAGCCGTGAGGCATGTCACAAATAATTCGGTAACATTTGCGTTTTGATTTATTAAGAAACATTTTTGAACATCATTATAGACTATTGCTATTAACGTGTCATTTTCACTCACTTCCATTCTAATACTGCCACTGGAGTGAGAAAGAAGGGTCAGAATTGCTCTTAACCGTGGACACACACAAGGGTGTGGATCCTGAACTCAAATGGCATAGGACATGTGAACCTCAGTGATAAACAGGCTAATTTCCAACTCTGCCACATGGCGAAGCCTTCCTTAAAGGTGCCCCGTGTGCTGAGAAAACTGATAAATGCCTCCCTACATTCAGCATCTCACTACAAATCTGGTAATCCCAGAGGCTGTAAACCAAACCGAGATTATGCCAGTCAAAGTTGTTGGGAAGCCTGAGAGAATGATTACTTCACACCAGTGCAACCAAATGTGCAACCAAAGTCTTGTTTTGTCGGCACAAATAATCTGGACGGGAGAAGTAAGACCCCTGTGATCTTATTTTGTAGCGGCGGCAGCACTGGCCTAAACAGAAGGTACTCAGGTTCCCTTTAGGGTGAACTATTGTAGGTTAACAGATATTTCTTGAGCATCTACTATGTGTCAAGACTGTGCCAAACCCTGGGCTACAGTGGTGCCTAAAACCAGGCCTGGTTCCCACCCTCCACGGAGCTTGCAGTCTATCACACAAATATACAGTTGTAAAGAACGACAATGTTTGACCCCAATGAAGAAAAAGAACAAAGGATCCAACTGAATCGAGGAGGTTGAGGAAGGCTTCTCTAATCTAAGCAGAGATCTGAAGAATGTGCAAGGATTAGGGGAAGGTCAGTGGATAGAGCATTCCAGGGAGAAAAAGCCCGTGTGGAAAGGCCCCGAGGTGGGGGGAAGCAAAGTACATTTGTGGAATAAAGAAAGTTCATTGTGGGTGGAAACCTCCAGTCAGTCTTCCTTGCCTAGTGTACTGGAGCTGAGGGTAGCCAATACAGTCAGGCTCCTTGAAAGCCCCTTCCCTTTTCCCACCCCTAAGAGATTTTAACCTCTACGACTCTCCTTTTTCTCTGCCATTATCTTTTCTGGATAATGACAATGGCATTATAAGTTTTACATTTGAGATTTTTTTTTTTAACCACTCAGCTTCTGCAACATGCCAACAAGATTTCAGCAAGAAAAGAACATATACAGAAACGCTTATTGGCATCAGCATTCTGCTTCAGTGACAGTCTTCATGAAATAACATTCCTTAGTTGTCTATTTCTCAATACGGAAATGACAGACAATGCGAATTTTGTCCCATTTAAAATGAATAGAGGGGAGAAGTGCAGTCTTTCTAGTAGAAACACATCATGTCAAATCTACAGATCACTTTAGCATTGCTGGCAAATAATAAAAGGTAAATTAATGCATTACTTATCACCATTAAGACAAGGTGCATATCGACTTAGGGTCCAGGTTAATAAGTGGTAGTCTGTCAGTCCAGTCATTAAGGCTCGAAGCAAAATCTCCATTCCAAATCACACCTTTTTATGCCCTTAAATTTAAAATCTTTCAGCTTATATATTTAATTGTACAAAAAATGAAGTTCACTACAACTAGGGTATTCCTGGATTTTTTAAAAGCACATATCACTAGCCTGCTTACATTACCAGATTACAGGAAGCAATTTTTCTTTTTCCAAATAATGCCAGACATCCTATAGAAGCTTTGTTTTTATATTGAGAAAAGGACGGAGCAAATCGGTGCACCTAGTTGTCAGAGCAGTTCTTTTTCAGCATTTAAACCAAAAAAGAAAAAAAAACCCAAACATTTCATTTTTCAACTGAATAATCTTGATAAGAATGGTCACTATTTCTTGTGGTTATTAAATGAGCTCTGGAGGCCCATCTGGTCTGGGTTCAGATCCTAGGTCCTGCGTTCAAATCCTAGATCCTGGGTTCAAATCCCAACTGACAGTACCTGGCTGTGTGTTCTTAACTAAGTCATATAATTTTTCTGTGCCTCAGCTTCCTCAACTATAAAGTGGACAAAATGATTATACGTATCTCATGGGTGTACTGAGGATTAAATACAGTGATATACATAAAGCACAGAGCATACTGTTTAGTACATACTACGTATTCACTAATCGTTAGCTATTAAATTATTACTACTATGGAACACCCACTTGGCAAACAGACACTGAACTCTGTTCTTCTCAGTTTACTGTCTTATTCCTCACAGCCACCTCGAAAAATAAGGCCGTTTATTCCTATTTTACAGATGAGGGAACTAAGGCTCAAAGGAGATACCCAAGTTCGCACAGATAGGAAGTGGCAGAGCCAGAATATGAACTCAGTTCTCTCACTTGCCAGAGCCCACGTCTCTCAAGTACATCATGTGATGCAGAGCAGCCTATAGTAGACAAAGATAAAGCAGGTAAAGCATAAGAGTAGCTATACTTCAAATATTGACATATGAAGTATTCATAATATTTATGCTTGAATTCTGAGTTTCCTCTTCCAAGAATAATGATTCTAGGGTTACTGAGGAGGTCCAGGTTTAGGTTGTAAGGAGAAAAGCTAACCCAGAAATCAGCACTTATTTGCATGTAACTTATAATAAGCTGTACCCTTGTGGAAAACGTCATCTAAACTTGGAAAGCCAAGTTCCACGTTAATAATTATCGAATTGACATAACACCCTTTTTTTCCAGGGAGATCAAAATGACTAACGATAACACTGTCACTTTTCCAAGGAGGTTTGGAAATGTGGAATCGAAATTTTAGATTTAGGAAGAGTGGGTTAGTGAGTGACCTGCAAAATCTGGAGATGGTGTTAGAAGGGAGACATTCTTAGCCTTGGTGTCACCCACGTAGAGGACTTGCCTTGTGCTGGTGTCTCACATATTCTCTATGCTGTTACTTTTTCAACTCCCTTATAAATCCCCTGAAGGCAGGGGCCTTGAAGGGTGTTCTCCCTGTCTGTACTCCAGTAAGCAGAGTTCTGCATAGAAACCCAAGATACACCTTCCCAGCAGTGAGAGGGGATGAAGCCTGGCCATCTGCGATTTTCATATGCTATCTTGCCAGAGAACTCCTAATTAACTAATTCTACCCAGTCCACAGCATGTTATGTCTAATGGTTTCTCCAGGAGATGTTGGATTTCAGAGCAAGGACATGGACCCCAGAAAACATCCTCTGGGGCTGTTAAGGGTTTGTCCTCAGATATTCCCTTTATTGGAGATTTAAATCATGAAGTTCTGAGCGCCGCCCTCTGATGTCAGCATAGGGAGTGCCACTGATGGGGTGGCGGCCAGCAGTGAAAACCGCTTCACAGATGTCTACCCAGAGCCCTGTTCAAGCCCTCCCACCCTCCTTCCTGACTCCTCCCTTCCCTGTGTACAACTCGTCACAGATGCAGGGCGATGCAAGGAGCTGGTGAATGGAAAGGACTCAGGGCAAGGACGCCCACGACTCCCTTAGCAGTTCTGCCCGTGCCATTTGACTGATGGTATTCCCCTGGGTTGGTGGTTGATGCTGGGAGGAACCAGCTATGCTTGCTCCACTCACACCACTCAAGCCTTTGGTGGCAGCCTTTCCCCGTGTCTGATGATAACGTCTTAACTATGTGCCACAAAGATATAGAAACATCACATCCCCTCATGCCTGCCCAGAATTTTTTTTTTTTTTTTTTTTTTTTGCTGTATGCGGGCCTCTCACTGTTGTGGCCTCTCCCGTTGCGGAGCACAGGCTCCGGACGCGCAGGCTCAGCGGCCATGGCTCACAGGCCCAGCCACTCTGCAGCATGTGGGATCTTCCCGGACCGGGACACGAACCCGTCTCCCCTGCATTGGCAGGCGGACTCTCAACCACTGCGCCACCAGGGAAGCCTGCTCAGCCACATCTTAAACAGCTCAAGCTGCCTCCCATCTCAGAACCTGTGTGCTCACTCCTCCCTTTGTCTAGGACGATTCCTGCCCCGACCCTTTGATCATCCCATGTCTAGTCCTTCTGCTATAGAAGAAATGTTTGTGTCCCCCCACCCAAATTCCTATGTTGAAACCCAATGCCCAATGTGATGGTATTAGGAGGTAGGGGCTTTGGGTGGGGCTTAGGTCATGAAGGTAGAGTCCTCATGAATGGGATTAGCGCTCTTACAAAAGAAACCCCAGAGAGCTCCCTTGCCCCTTCCGCCATGTAAGGACACAGTGAAAAGACAGCCATCTGTGAAGCAGAAAGTGGTCTCTCACCAGACAATCTGTTGGTGCCTTGATCGTGGACTTCCCAGCCTCTAGTACTGTGAGAAAAAAATTTCCTGTTGTGTATCAACTACCCAGTTTATGGTATTTCGTTAAGGCAGCCCAAAAAGACATCTTCTTGTTTAGATCTCAGCATAAGCCTTCCCTTCCTGGCCCTCTCCACTCTTCCCCAGTCACCCTGTCCATTACGTGCACTGTTCTTGGTGCTGAGCATACAAGAGGGTAAGGACCATAGCCTTCTTGACCATCACTGTGTGCCCAGAACCAAGAACAGTGCTAGCAGAGAGGAGTGTGAAGTAAGCACTTGCTGAATGAATGAGCGATGATCAGCCAGGTTTGGGATCCAGTGACTTAGTATGGTCCCTTTCCCTCCCTGCATGCCAGTTGCCTCGTTTGTAGAAAGGGGGTATTAGCCTATGTGACGTCTGAAGCGCCATGCAGCTTCGGCTGTATGGGCAGCACGAGGGCTGTAGCCTCAGCATCACCCCACACCGGACTGTGCTTTCCTAGGTAAGGCAGCATCTCAAATCATGATAAAGCAAAGCAGGTTAGGCCCATAGAAGAGGCCTCCCTCTTTCTACAAAGAAAAAAAAAAATCAGTCTCTGCTTTTCCTAGGAATTCTGACAGGAATCGTTCTCCATGAAATCTTTTTGATTGAATCCTGTTGCCTTGCTCATGCCAAGGCATTTGCAAATGGATGGAACAAATCCATTTTCAGATATATACATGAGCTATGCTAGAAGGTAGACTTAACTGAGTTGCAACTGCTGGGATCTTTTTTTACTTTTATAAATAATGGTGATTTATCTTTTTTTGATCTTCAGGTAAGACCCTAGGATTCCATTAACTCTTTTAAGCGGTTATTCTGTTTAAAATGATATAGAATATAATGGAAAGGGGGCAGTTAATAAGGGGAGAAGAAATTATTTTCTGCCTAATTAGAGCACAGAAACTTAAAGCGACTTGTATTCTTTGGTCTAAGGCACTTAGGACTGCATGTTGTTATTGAATGAATACTCCTAAATTTCAGTAAGTAAATACCATTATTATAAACATTTGGCTTTGAATACACTAATGGAACTCCTGTAGGATTACTTTAATTTCAATGATGTATTTGAATTTGGGCTATAGAAATGAAACTACAGCTTATATAATTTTTTAAAAATCAAGAAAAAGTTGATCAAGAATAGGTTGGCTTAATTAGGGCCTGGTTACTTAAAAACACACACACAAATCAAAAAACGGATGTGCAAAGAAAGAAGTCAATGTTTGTATCGTCATGTTCCAAAAGAATCAGAAGTGTCAGGTGTGAATTATATTGTAACTGACAGTTTTACAAATATCATCTGTTAGAATTGGGGGGCCAGTGCTGGCAAAATAATCCACTAAATATTTTTGAGACCTAGTGGGTGCTAGGCCCTGTGCCAGAAGTTAGGGAATGGGAGATGAATTAGACGGTATCCCTGTCTCTTGGAACAAATGGTCCAGGGAAGAAGTAAGGCAAGTGCACAAAGAAAAAGAATGCAAGAAGGTCATGGTAGGTATTATCAGACAAACATTCAAAATGTTCAAAAATTTTGCTATGGGGTCCCAGGAAGGGTAAGAACAGTCACGCGTGTGGTAGTGGGGATCAGATAAGGCAAAACACTTGAAGGTCACTCATTTTCCAGACTTAGCCATGTCCTTCAAAGGTCAGTACACCTTTCTACCCTACACCTACTACTGTGGCATGGCTGTGAGAGATGACCAATAAACACTGACAGATCGATTGATCGATCGATTGATTGATACTCAATAAAAGGTAAAGAAACATACTCCAAACATATGCTGTAGCAGCCAGTTGGTAGAATTAGTGGATCCTGGAGACTTAAAGATGGATAAAAAGTTTGGCTACTGTAGTTGCAGACCCATAAATGCAAGTTCTGTACGTATTTATCATCTTTAGTTTTCTGGCCAAAGATTATTGAACCCAATCAAGAAAGGAGAAATATGCATTTGTGCAGCCTACTCAGAAATGAAGGAGGTTGCATTTAGCAGCAGCTAAACTTTCTTTTCCGTCAGAATATGCTGAGAATTACTTCACAGATACCTCACCAAAAAATGGTTATGTGGTCTGTGAGGGGAGAAGAAGGGCCCTGAATTGTGCTGGCTTGGTTTTATAAAGTAGATAGATAGCAATAAAAGTTTAGCCTGGGCTTCCCTGGTGGCACAGTGGTTGAGAGTCTGCCTGCCGATGCAGGGGACACGGGTTCGTGCCCCGGTCCGGGAGGATCCCACATGCCGCGGAGCGGCTGGGCCTGTGAGCCATGGCCGCTGAGCCTGTGCGTCTGAAGCCTGTGCTCCACAACGGGAGAGGCCACAACAGTGAAAGGCCCGCATACCACAAAAAAAAAAAAAAAAGTTTAGCCTTATGCGCAGGGCTGGCAGTCCAGAAGACCCCCCAGGATGCGCCAGGCCCTTAAGGACAGGGTTTTCTCACCCACCCCAAACACTGGCCCCCGGACTCTCCACAGTTGCTCCCCTATCAGCTGGTCAGCTTTGACCTGCACACACTGTGCAGACAGCTCTCCCCTGGGATCCAGAGCCCCTGTTAGAAATGAGGCATGAGGAACTTTCAACCTGCACATTTTACTTTATCACCTCTGCTTGCACATCCACAGGGCTCCTGGATGGAATGGGAACCCAGAACTCACTTGAGCTGCAGCTGGGGGAGGGGGGAAAGCCCATTCTATGGTGGCTGGTCTTTGGCATTAGGCTGCGGGACCAGAAATCAGAAACTTGGGGGACACAGTGACTTAACCCTTACCCTACCACTGCCTTTTACTCTGCCTCAATGAGAACCAGGGGAAGTTTACCAATGAGAGTCTCATGATACGGCAGTTGACAGGAAAGAAAAAAACCTGTCTCTGACCCTGGATCTCAAAGTTTCCATTTGGAGTAAATTTTCAGAATGGAAAATTGATTATTTAAACTTCAATGAATTTTTAAAAAAAGAATGGACTTTTGTTGGTTCTGTCTCAGTGATTTTAATTAACTTTCAGAAGTCTACAATAATAACTGTTACCCATGATGCTATTATAGATAAAATGTGATGGGCATAGATAAAATTAAATGTTAATTGGCATAATTACCCAGCTAATATTTTAAGATTTGTTATCTATATGTCTCTTCTTTTACCTTATTGTACATTCTAGTTCAATATGAAGATTAAGAAAAAGAACTTTCTCTTCATCTGCACTGAGTTATTTTTCACTTTGAGTTTGCTAGTTATTAGTCAGAGATGATAATAATAATTTTTCTTAAAGTTCAGGCTGCAGCTGAGAATTTCCAAATTTCTGTGAGTCACCTCTGGAGCAGACAAGTCATTTATCCCCAAACCTCAGATTCAGACACTGTGCCAGGAAGGGGATCCAGGATTCCCCACCTTTAACACCAAACACCGGTACCATGACCTCCTCACCATGTGAGATGGCTATCCTTGGCTAGTCAGTGTGAGCTGCTGGGTCCCTTTAAGCAGGGCTCTGAGAGGGTTCTAATTTTCATGTTCCTCAAATGAGTAGCTTCCATGTTCCTACCTCAGCATCACTGGACACCTGATGCCCCCAACCTATGTCCTACTGCCCAACAGTGACAGACATTCATCAGCTGCACAGGAAAATATGTACAGGTTACTGTGCAGAAAATGCCCAGTGTAAGAGCTTGGACCATTAGGAGATCCAGCTTCTAGTCCCTATTCCTCCAATAGCATTTGAATCATGGAATCTCAGTGTGGCTTAGTGCTAGGTCATTCAAATGTCAGTCATTTTTATTTTATTCTGCCCTATTATTAACTTTGTACTTTTCTTTAAATGATTTATTTTAATAAATAAATATACTTTTAAAAGAAAGCTTTATGTTCTACTGCAAAACAGAAATTTGTCTTGTTTGGTGTAAATTTTTAAAACGTCATAAGAATAAATATATTGGAGTTTCCAGCCAACACAGTAAAATGGCTATTGAAGTTCAGCCTCTGGGAGTAAAAAGGATTAAATATGGTGAACAGGAACTGACTCACTACTTAAAACTCAGGTGCTGAGGTAGGTTCTTCACTACCATTTTATATAATGTATATCTTTTAAAAAGTTGCTGACTTACTGTCTGAGGTTTTGACTTAAAGAAACGTGTAAAGATAGATACAACCTAAAGACTAGGACTTTAACCAAGCCACCAGCTGACTAGTGGATCTGATTAGTGAATGAAATAGCAATAGAAAGAGAGAAAAAAATAACTGATTAAAAATCTTGGAAATGAAAAATATGCTAGTGGAAGTTATAAAACAACTTAATAACATAAAAGTCAGGGCCAGAGACCATCAGAGAGAGTATTATTAAAGGGAAACATACTAATGAGGAATTCAGCAGAACACAGCACAGACAAAAAAGATGAAGAAGAGGTAGAAAAGGAGGAAACAAAACAAAAGAAGAAAGGAAGCTCACATGAAGGATAGATTGAGACCCTTCAACAAACTTTTTATAAGTTCCAGTAGAAAAGAATGGAAAGAATAATGGAGAAGCACTATATGAAGAGTTAATACTTACAAATTTTAGCAAGACAACCTAAGATCAAAAGTATATTGTAGAGCACCCCAGATCTTGGTTTCTAATACCATTCTCCAATAAAAGGACCCAGGGGTCCTCAGAGAAATTGCTGATTCTAAGACTGGAGCAGGAAAGATACAAGATGAGCATGGAGTATCTTGTAGTTCAAGAAAGTAAGAAAATAATCAAACAACAACAAAAACAAAACCACGTTGGTGGAGGTATGTCAAAGGGATACACAGGGCACCAACTGAAAGAGCTGCTCCCAAGGACCAAAGTTGGAACAGCTCAAACAACAAAATAAAAAGTATTGGTTTATAACCCAAAGTATAAAAATACCTGTGAGTCCATATTAATATGAACAAATTATTGAATAAATAAACCAATGGGGGAGAATAGACAAATCTCCCATGCAGAAGAATTCCAAATAATTCATGTAGATACTTTGCCCTGAGGAGGTGGAGCATAACTCATTACTTAAGTGTGGGCGGCACATAGTGACTTCCTTCCAAACAGAACAGTGTGGAAGGGAAGGGGGAAGAAAGGGTAACTTTACAGTGGAGAAACCTGCAAACACTTTCTCAAGTCAGGTGGTCAAGGTTAATATCAACAGTGATGAGTCATGTTGATAGTATGTACCTTTGATATGATATAATGAGAATGGCACTTTATCTGTGTGATCTTCTTCCAAAAAACACATTACTCCAGGCTAATTATGAGGAAAACATCAGACAAATCCCTTTTGAGGTCCATTCTTTAAAACTGTCAAAGTTATAAAAAATGAGATGAGCCTGAGAGATTGTCACAACCAAAAGAAACCTAAGGAGACATTTGACTAAACATAATGTGATATCCTGGAAGAGAGAGAAAAGGACAAGGGGGGAAATTTGAGAAAATCTGAATAAAGTATGGATTTTAGTTAATGCTAATAATATATCAATATTGGTTCATTGTTGGGGACAAATGAACCATAACAATGTAAGAATTCATGATAGGGAAGACTTGGTATGGGATATATGGGAACTCTCTATATCATGTTCTCAATAGCTCTGTAAATAAAACGCTGTTCTAAAATTTTAAGTTTTTTTTTTTAAGTGTTAGTGACCAAGTGCAAGGATAAATAAGGGAATAAAACTTGTAGAACATCAAGGATAATGAGACCATCGTAACAGCAACCAGAGTAAAAAGACAGATTATCTATGACTATAAGTGAGTTACAGTGAAACTTACTTTAATCAGCAGTACTAATAGAAGCCACACAACTATGGAGATAAATCTTAAAAGTGCTGGTGGAAAACAAAATAACAGTCAACTTAAAATTTTATACCCACATAAACTATTATCAGATAAATGATAAAATTAAGCCGTTTTCAACATAATGTTTACTATTTACATAACTTAAAGAACAACTAAAAGGTGCATTTCATAAAAGACAATTTTGAAGACAAATTTAGTTGGAGGACTGCACTCCCAGATATCAAGACTTATAAAACTGCACTATGTTAAAAAAGAAAAAAACAGTAGTATTAGTAGAAAGATAGGCAAACAGACTAGTGGAACGAATGGGATTTAAAAACAGATTCACATACATATGGTCACCTGAATTATGAAAAAGACATCACTGCAATATAATGGGAAAATGATAGTCTTCAATCAGTGGTACTAGATCAATTAGTTATCATATGTCAAAAAGGAACCTTGACCCTGCTTCACACCATATACAAAGATCAATTCAAAATGGATCATAGAACTAAACGTGAAAGGTAAGACAATAAAGATAACAAGCAATTTTTTAATGAACTTGGGGTAGGCACAGAATTCTAAGATAACCCATAAAAACACTAACCACAAAGGAAAATATTGATTATTTAAACCCTGTTAAAATGGAAAACTTGGGAATTCCCTGGTGGTCCAGTGGTTAGGACTCCGAGCTTCCACTGCAGGGAGCGTGGGTTTGATCCCTGATCAAGGAACTAAGATCCTGCATGTCAGGTGGCAATTTAAAAAATTAAAAACAAAATTTAAAAAAGGAAAACTTGCATTTATCAAGGACACTTTAAGAGAATGAAAAGATGGGCCACAAAGTGGGAGAAGATATTTGTCATATATATATCTAACAATACACTTGTAACTAATATATGTTACTTTCTAGTGGAAAATCACTCCACTAGAGTGATTTTCCACTAGAAAACCACTCATTACAATAAAGTTTAATGAGCACTAAACAAGGGAAGTTCCAGGGTACTTTGGGAATCAGTAGTCTAATTAATTCCTGGCATGACAAATCCCTTCTAAATCCTATTATGTTTATATGTTAGACAGAGTAGGGCACAGTTTGGGTGATCAATGAGCATTCCACATATCCACCTCATGAGAGAAGCAATCTCTAGTTGTTTCTTATTCAGTGGAAGTCACAGCCAGCTACCTCGGCCAAAGATTGGACGAGGACCTGCCAAAAGTAGCTATCTTATGCAGTGGTTGTCATGCCCCTGGTACCCTGAGGGAGAGAAAAAGAGGGAGATGGGGCTGAGGATTCAAGTAGGAATAATCTAGAAAAAGAGAATTAAAGGAAATCCACCAAAATGCCACTTCAAGATAATTTGATTGGTTAAATAAACTCCTTCCAGATAGAAGGAGTTAGGTAATGTTATTTTCTTTTTGTATTTTTATATTTTCCACATTTTCTACAGTGGATAATGTGCTGCATTTGTATTTTACAAATTTTCTGTAGTTGATAATGTTTTGCATATGTAGGTTTCAAAATTGCAGACCACTTGTACAATGACAGCAACTTGTAGAAAAGATAAACTAACCAGTTAAACAGATTTAGGATCTTTCTAACTAGAGGAACCAAAATACTACATCCTGCTTTTCCTTTTTTAACTGTGGTAAATCCGCATAGTATAAAATGTACCATCTTAACCATCTTCGTACAGTTCAGTGGCATTACATATACATATTCACATTGTTGTGCAACCATCACCACTTTCCAAGTCCAGAACATTTTTCATCTCCCAAAACTGAAACTCCATACCCATTTACTCCCCATTCCCCTTCCCCTAGCCCCTGACATCCGTCATTCTATTTTCTGTCTCTGAATTTTACTAATCTATACCTCATATAAGTGGTACCTCATACAAAATTCATCCTTTTGTGACTGGCTTATTTCATTTAGCATAATGCCTTTAATGTTTATCCACATTGTAGCATGTGTCTGAATTTCCTTCCTTTTTAAAGCTGAATAATATTCGATCGTATACGTATACTATATTGTGTTTACCCACTCATCCTTCAATGAACACTTGGGTTGCTTCTACCTCTTGTTTATTGTGAATAATGCTTCTATGAACATGGGGGTACAAATATCTCTTTGAGTTTCTGCTTTCAGGTCTTTTGGATATACACCCAGAAGTGGAATTGCTAGACCATAACATAATTCTATACTTAATTTTTCGAGAAATTGCCATACCATTTTCCACATTCTCACCAACACCTGTTATTTTTGTTTTGCTTGATAATAGGCACCATAATGGGTGTGAGACAATATCTCCTTGTAGTTTTGATTTGCATTTCCCTGATGATTAATGATGTTGAGCATCCCTTCATGTGCTTATTGGCCATTTGTATACCTGCTTTGGAGAAACGTCTGTTCAAGTTCTTTACCCATTATTTTTTTATGTGTATGTTGAGCTATATAGTTTTTTTAAAATATATTCTGGATATAAACCTATTATCAGATATATTATTTGCAAATATTTTCTCCCATTTGGTGGGTTGTCTTTTCATTCTGTTGATTGTGTTACATCCCATTTTTTTGTTTGTTTGTTTGTTTTTTTGGGGTTTTTTTTGCGGTACGCGGGCCTCTCACTGTTGTGGCCTCTCCCATTGCGGAGCACAGGCTCCGGACACGCAGGCTCAGCGGCCATGGCTCACGGGCCCAGCTGCTCCGTGGCATGTGGGATCCTCCCGGACCAGGGCACGAACCTGTGTCCCCTGCATTGGCAGGCGGACTCTCAACCACTGTGCCACCAGGGAAGCCCTACATCCCATTTTTAATTAAATATTTTCATGATGGGTTGGGGTATGAAGGGAACTGTAATTTGTTGTTCCAGGCCAGCAATCTATGCTGGGCCCACTGAAACAGGATGGTCTCAGTGTGTGTGACCAAGCATTCAGAGGGCTAGATCTGATACTTATGATTTTTGGTATGAAGGAATATAGCAGAAGTAAGTAAATCTTAGACTAGTCTTTGGCATCTCTCTCTGTCTGACCCCACATCCAAACAGCATGCCAAGCCCTCCCTATTCTTCCTTCTCCAGTATGGTTGCATCTATCCTTCCTTTCCATTGTTCTACTGCCACCCTCATTCAGACTTCTACAATTCTGCTGTAGATTTCCAAAGAGCTTGTTGTTGTTTAGAATGCCATTGTGAAAAACATAGACTTTAAACTAAATGTTCCATGTTCCAACAAATTTGAGAAATGCTGGGTTAATAAAACTTAAACACATTTTTCTTGCAGGACTTCTCAGAGCATATACTATGCAAGGAGTATTGCAAATCTTCAAGAAGAGATTTAGTGTGCAGGTATTCCAAGATTATTTAGCTGCTGAACACATTTAGGGAGGTGGGTAGGGAAAGCACTATAAGCTTTGAATAGGACCTAGAAAAATGCTAATATATGGCAATCGCTTCCTAAATGGTCTCTCTGCCTCCAGTCTCATTGTCCCTCAACCTTCTGATCCCATCACAGTTGAATTAATCTACATAAGGTGTCACCCAGAGGTATTTCCTCTGGGCTACCAAAAGAAGGACATCAGAGCTTTAGGCCCAACTTATCTTTCTAGACTTTTGCTGACTGTGCCTCACACAGACCTTACACTTCCAACAAACTAGACTGAATGTTCTACCCAGAGTAGGTGCAGCCTTTCCCACCTTTTTATAAAACCCCCCTCATGCCATCCCCTGTCAAAACCTTGCTATCCACTGGGTCTCCTTTTTGACCTTCTCTCCTCTCTCCAGGCAGAGGGAGTCTCTCCTTCATGCATATTCCCCAACACTTTCCATGGTATCAGACCATCATTATCTGTATGTTGCATTATTCCTCCTATTGGATTTTACTTTATTTTGAGGGAAGGAGACTGTGCCTTCTCCATCTTTGAATTCTTTGTCTTTCCTAATATTTACTTAGGGTGTATTTCCTCTGTCTTCTAGAAAACTTTTCAAAATCACACAAGCAAAAAAAAAAAAAAAAGAGTACATGCTTGTAAAAATTCAAATACCACCAATATATGTGGAAGAAAAACATAAAAACCATCCTCTACTCTTACCCTCTCTTTCTAGCTCTTCTAATGGGAAACTTCCATTAATAGTTGACGGTGTATGTTTCAAACCCATATTTACATTTAAATATATATTTAAATATAAATACTTTTTAATTTTATTTTATTCATTTATTTATTTTTATTTTTTTGCCGTACGTGGGTCTCTCACTGTTGTGGCCTCTCCCTTTGCGGAGCACAGGCTCCGGACGCACAGGCTCAGCGGCCATGGCTCACGGGCCCAGCCGCTCCGCGGCATGTGGGATCTTCCCAGACCGGGGCATGAACCCGTGTCCCCTGCATCGGCAGGCGGACTCTCAACCACTGCACCACCAGGGAAGCCCAATACAAATACTTTTTGAATGTAATTTAGTCTATTAGAACACAGATGAGATTATAGTATTCCCACTCTGCTATGACTTGCATTTTTCACTTTACAGTAGGTCTTGGAGATCTTCCTGTGTCATCACATATAGAACTAGCTCATAGTTTTAATGGCTTCACAACATTCCATTTATGGAGGTACTGTACTAAATTTAACCATTCCCTTTGGAAATTCAGTTTGCTTATTTTTCATAATTAAAATTAATGCTGTAATCAACATCCTTGTGCATATATCTATATAATATATCTATTATATGAGTGATCTGATCTGTAAAATAAGAGTAGAAAGTTGGACAAATGCTAAGAACATATGAAATTTTGATGCTGACAAATTGTCCACTAAAAAACCAGTACTCATGATAAGCATGTGTTGAATAAATACATTTCACATTATAATTCTCTAAAGGAATTATCTCTCTGGTCCAGTGCCCAGCACAAGACCACATACAAATAGATAGTCAACATACATTCCTGTTTAGTCACAGTGGTAACCAGTTTTACAAATTCTTATCAGTTGAATACAGGATGGGTAGTAGCTAATGTGAAAGCAATCTAAGGGTCTTAGTTGATTACAAGCTTAACACAAGGCAAGATAAAGCAGCATCTTAAAAACAACAACTCTGGTTACATAAACAGAAGGTTAATTAATTTCCAGATCACAGGATCAAATCATTAATTTAATTCCACAAGCATCCATCCCCTAGACTTGTACAAGTCAGATTACATGTATTTCAATTTGGAGCACTGATCATAACACAGTCACTGGCAACCCGGGGTTTACTCAGGATCATAAAAGCTCTAGTGCCAGTCACATGAGGCAGAGGCAAAAAACTGAGACCTTTAGCCTAGAGAAAAGACTTGGGAGGCCCATGATAGGCATCTTAAACAACTTGAAAGGCTGACATGAGGGAAGAGGAAGCAGACATGCTCTATGAACCAGCACTGATGGGTGGACTTGTCAAGCAGAGAGATTTCAACTCAGTGTGAGCTGACCACTTTCTAACCACTGAGGTCATTCAACAATGAAACGAGGTGCCTCATGAGGTAATGAGGTTCCCATCACCGAAGAGCTTACAGAAGAGGGGTGTGGACTTTTCAGGATCTTGCAAAGACTATCCTGAAGAGTGAGGCATCTCCAGGTGTCCTGTAAGCATGGACAGAAACCAGCTTCCTCGGGGCAAAGGTATGAGCTCTTGCTCTGCTTTCCAATTATTCCAGCACCTCAATCTGTAGTACCCTGAAAAATTCTCTCCTAACATTCTGACTCCTGGTGGGAAAAGACTCAGAATGACAGAATTCAAGGAGGAAGGAAGCTCTGAGAAACTGAAGGGAGAGTTACAAAGAAGATAAAACAAATAATACTGATAACAGGCATTGTCTTTGCAAGATTCTCTTATCTCCCTGTTCTCTGCCTCTTCACAGCTTTCATGATCCCCCATAACTCCCTCTTCCACCTTCTCCCAGGACTTTCCTGTCCAAAAGGAAAAGGTCTGATAGTTCACCTTAAGTTAGGGGTGACAAACAGGGTCCATCTCAAGAGCTAATTCCAATCAATTGGTAGTGCCTGCCTAAAGCCCTGAAGTGAGAGAGATTCTGGTGATGCATCTGGATTCAACAGGAAAGAGCACAGCAATTGATTAGTAGTGTCTGCCCTGAACTTAGTGGGGTGAGTAATGGAGCGCATGCCATAGAGATGATAAGCTTGCACTAAGATGTCAGTAGTTGCAAATCCCTGGGAAGGAATGAGATATTATTTTTATAAAAGATCTGTGGGAAGAGGGCAATGCTTAAAAAAAAAAAAAAAAGAGGGGGCTTAAATCAGAGGAGATTACAAACACAGTAACATTTTAGTGAGGCCACATTTGAGGGCAAAGAAGTAATTCCTGGTACCCCTATAATCCTACCATAGAGGTAGCCTCCAGTTCTGTTCCCTGTTGGGCAGACTCTAAAGGCCAGAGAGAGAAGGTGGACATCAACATCTGCTGCATCAAGTGTTTACAATGTAAGGTCCAGGAGTAAGGGTGAATGGATTTTTGCCTAGAGATGACCATGCTCGTTTTTCCCTTCCATCTTCTATTCCAAGACCCAAATCGAGGAACAGAGTGGAGAAATGATTTCCCAAATTCTACACATTTTCCTCCTGCCTTCAGGTCCATGGCTGCTTATCCCTGATCCTATGAGTGTCCTTTCAAGTGTCCCTGCTGCTCCCGGGCCAGACTCAGGTAACTCTGCCCACTCCCTGAGCCTCCCACCCACCTCTCAGAGGTCTATTCCAAGTCTTACGGTGATTTCAGTAGTTGCTCGCTCCCTGCCTGCAGCCCACACTTACCTCCACAACGAAAATGCTTTCATTCTTCTGCCCCCATCACCTTTCAAGTTGTCGGTCCCCAGAGGGCCACAAAGGGCTCTGTTCTCCTCCTGGTGTCTCCTCAGCGTGGACTCAAGACTGCCCCAGGGCATGGGTTGGGGTTGGTGGAGGGTAGGTGATGAGACACTCAGGGCCTCTACATACACCTTTCACTGCATGCTGAGGAAACTGAGGCCCAGAGAGGAAAGGAGGCTCACTCAAGGTGACACGGAGTCAGTGGTGGAGGTGAGACTGGAACCCAAGTTTCTTTGCATGGTGTCCAGTCTCTTCACCCCATGAGCCTCTGTGTGGCAGCTCAGGCTGGGTTACTTGAGTTGGTTTACACTTTATACCTTTAAAAACAAAGCTCGGGCTTCCCTGGTGGCGCGGTGGTTGAGAGTCCACCTGCCGATGCAGGGGACACGGGTTCGTGCCTCGGTCCGGGAAGATCCCACATGCCGCGGAGCGGCTGGGCCTGTGAGCCATGGCTGCTGAGCCTGCGCGTCCGGAGCCTGTGCTCCGCAACGGGAGAGGCCACAACAGTGAGAGACCCGCACACCGCAAAACAAAACAAAAAACAAAAAAAACCCAAAGTTCCCTCTCCTCTTCCTCTCTCTGCTTCCCTCCTTCTTGTCCCTCTTTCTGGCTCTCCCCCACTTTTCCCTGTCTCTCATCTCCATCTCTCTTCCTGTTCTCTCTGCCTCAGTCTCCTCCCCTCTTCTCTTCTCCTCACCCCTTTCCTTCCCTTCCTTCCTTCTCTCTCTCCTTCCCTCCATTCTCTCTCTCTCTCCCCCCTGCCTCCCTCCCTCTGAAAGGATGGAGGAGGACTGCTTTCTGGTACAAGCTGTGTGTCCTCCACAGGCTGGGGAGGGAGCGTTGAGGAGGGCCAGAGGAGGAAGACTGAGGTACCTGCCCCCACCTCGGTTAACGGGGTCACATTCCTCCAAACTCCATTCTCCAGCCCCGCAATCTGGGTAGTCTGCCTATTTTCTTTTGAAGGGGTGCAATTTTATTTTCCTTCGTTTTTTTTCCTTGACTGGATAGAGGAGCAGTCCTATCAAGTAAAGGAGGGGTGATTTGCTGCTAATTGAAGTGTTTCCCCTCTTGGATTTCTGGGGGAGTGAGGAGAGGGGTCACCAAGAGAGAGGGTGGAAGTCACCTGGAAAGGGTGCACCTGCTGAAATGCCGATGCTATCTGATGAAGCAGATCAGTGTGTTCTGCTTCAAACGTGGTTAACAATGAGAGAAGAGTAGGAGTGCGGGTTTTGCAACCAGATACCTGGATAATGTGTAATAAATAAGGAACACAGATAAGATGGCCTTTTATTATTTTTCTAATCTATGCTGTCAGGTTTCACTTATGAAATGGAGGAGAGACAAAGCAGACCTATTTCTCTATGGGGTCCCCAGCATGTCCTCTCAGGTGGGCCTGGGGTACTCCTCCCCCTGAAGATTCACATTTTAGACTAGGCTGGGTCACTGGGGAGTTGAGAGAGAAACTTCCCCAAACCCACAAGTGTTGGTCTCCTGGAAAGAACACCCGAGGGCAAGTTAGGAGATGGCAGTTCCTCTCCTTAGCACAGCTCACCTATTCTGTGTGATCCTGAATAAGCCATTTTACTTGCCAATGTCTGGATTTTCTCATATCTGAACTGAAGGAATTGAACTAGATAAGTGGTTTTCAAGTAATATGCCACACATCCCCAGGACTCACTACAAATGTGTTTCAGAGCTTCTCCACACAGAAAAGTAGTGCAAACAACAAAGATTGAGACCTCCAGAGAAATCTGCCCATTGCTTTTATTTGTTTAATGCATTAGGGTTTCAGGTAAGATTTAATTTGAAAAAAAGAGTTCTCCTAAAGTATGAAAATCACTAAAATAGGGAATTCCCTGGCTGTCCAGTGGTTAGGACCCAGCACTTTCACTGCCGCAGGTCTGGGTTCGATCCCTGGTCAGGGAACTAGGATCCCACAAGCTGTGTGAAGCGGCCAAAAAAAAAAAAAAAAACCAAATCACTAAAATGAATTATTCTGCTCCTTAGACAAAGGCTGCAGGAAGGGGTCTAGATCTGGTATATAAGATTGTCCTCTGAGAGTGAAAAGATAAGCCAGCCCCAAATGGTTGAGAGCAGAATTACACAGTCGTGTCAAATACACCAGCCTGCTCTCTGACCCACAACACTTAACTCTCACCTGACTGAACATATCCACAGACAGGATGCGCTGGTCAGAAGAAAGATCTATCACATATGCAAGACCTGAAAAAGGATGCTGGTGGTTGCCAATGAAGCACTGCCCAGGGTGCCTGAGCCCCCAGTTCTAATGATATGTGTACGTGTGTGTGCATGCGTGCATGCATGTCTGTGTGTCTAAGAATTCATAAGGCTATCTTTGTCTGATGTTTTTACACTAGGGATGGCTCAAGTATAGCGCACGTGTCACTTCCTCCTGATCCTGTGCCCATGGCAGACACGACTAATCAACTGTTGCTTTCCCACCAAGTCTAAATGTGGCCTTATACTCCTTCTCAACACCCCAGACGGTCCTTAACAATCAGTAAGAGTTTCATGAAACGAAATCTATCTTTCATCCCTGCATTTAAACATTTGAATCATGTAAGTAACTCCTTTTGTTTAGATCTCTGACTCACCAAGCAACCTTCTGATTATAACATAGTTTCCCATGGAAGTAACAGATACCAAATGGGTTTTTCAGAAGACAGGAGTGCTAGTCCTCTTGAAAGTTATATTCTTCACTAGATTTATAATAAGCCTTATTAATTCAGTCATTGACAATCTTTTCTCTAAAGCAAATTATCTTTCTTTCAGTATGATGACAAATTAGGTGTCTTGATACCTTAAGGTCTGAAGACCAGACCGTGGACTCTGGCAGATCCACCAAGATAATGTACTTCAGTGGAGCACTATCTGGACCACCAACCTTCTCCAGATAACTTACTCATCAACTCGGTACAATATAATAACATGTGTCATTTTTCCTTTCAAATCTATGTGATGAGTCCTACAGTAACTTCAAACTGAGGATTCTATGACTTAGATATTTGCCATTGCAGAGTGAGTTGAGGCCAGAGAACAGCAGAGTGGTTGCTTAGTATTCATTAGAATATGTCTGGCCAGCTTGATGGAAAACGGGTGAGAGTGTGGAATTCTAGAAACAAACCCATTCCCCTCCTGCAGCTCTTGTCTGTCAGACCATGTTCAAACTCTAAATCAAAATTCCTACACACCAGCAGCCACAGGGCATCTGGCCATGAATGTCTTCTTTCCTTGCCTGGTTTCTGAGATCATCTCAGAGTCATCATTAGAAAATAAGAACTAAATGCTTACCAAGTGAGGCCCTTTCAGAATATACCATAGATTGCCAGATGACCACTTGTCCTTCAATCACAGTTTTCCCACTTGGCTTTGTTTCTTGAGTCAGTTAGTCAGAGAACCACACTAAGGCCAAGGTTGGCTCAGTCTCCAGTGCAAATGAGTTCTGTAGCCATAGCCTGCACCCAAGAGGCTTAAACGAAAGGGTACACAATGCCATTCCTTCTCTTGGAAAACTAACTCAGACTTGGGTCTTGCCTACAGCAGGTCTCATATTTTTGCACAGAAAATCAGCTCCAAAGCATATAAGCTTCCTTGTGGAAATGCCTAAATTTTCCTGAGATTTATACTCGAACAATGAAACTATCCCATCTGCTATGGGCTGAATTTCTGCCGCCAGCCCCCCACCCCCTGTCAATTCATATATATTGAAGTCCTCACCCACAGCACCTCAGAATGTGACCGTATTTGCAGAAAAGTGTGATTAAGTTAAAAAGAGGCCGTAGGGGTGGGCTCTACTCCAATCTGACTGGGGTCTTTATGAGAAGACAGAATATGGCCATACAGAGAGACATCAGGATACATGTGCATAGAGGAAAGACCATGCGAGGGTTCAGGGGGAAGATACCACATGCAAACCAAGAAGAGAAGCCCAGGAGAAATCAAGCCTGCCAACAACTTCATTTTGGACTTCTAGCCTCCAGAACTGTGTGAAAATGAATTTCTTTTGTTTAAACTATCTGCTATGTGGTTATAGCAGGCATTAGAAAACTAATATACTATCTGATTCTCTTTCTTTTTGAGGTGGGTTATACCAACCCTACAAAAAGTCTTGGCTCTCCAGATCCCCAGGAATGCCTTTTGATGCTCTGAGCAACACAGAGCATGCTCAGGTTTGACTTTGCTTTTTAGGTGTAGACATAATGGATTGAAAACCTTAAATTTTCTGTTCAGCTACCACCATCTTCCATCCTCTCCCCTACCTACATCCCTCTCGGAGGATAAGTTGAGAACCCAGCACTTTATAGAAATGACAATTTAGAGTTCATCTGCTCATCACACAGTGACCAGAACAAACTGAACTCTGCTCCAAGCAAGGGTCATGCTACCGCCAATGTAGCTTCGTTTGAGTTCTTACAAAGATTTCATCCCTAAAAAAATGGAATATCTTGAGAAAAGAAGCGAGCATCTGACATACATCAAGGAGGTCTATCATCTTGAGATGAAGGATCTAAATTTTGGAGGGAGGACTAGAGGAGAGGTTAGAGACCACATCTTTCCCCCCTTTGTATCCTTGACTCTCATGCTCTGTGACTAGCATAAGACTTGGCATGAGAAGACAACTTTTTATTTTAGTGCAGCGGGTGAAGGAGAACAACAACTCCAAGGGATTCTGGAGGAACGGTGATGTCTGTTACAAGTGTGGATAGAATGGTTATTTCAATCAAGCTGCATGGTAGCACACCCACAGTGACGTTCTGGAAGTAGAATCCAACTTTACCCTTGAAAATATCTCAGGGAGACACCCCCTGGGGGCCAGCAGACTCCCTCTCAGTAAGTCCAACCCAGCCAGTTTTTCCATCTAATGTTGGAAAGATGTGCTACTTTTTCAGCTGAGCACAGATAAATTATTTAGCTTATGTCTAGGGGCTGTGCTGGATGAAAAATACCTATCTCGTAAAATCAAACCCAGGCAGGGAGGACTGTAGCTACTGCAGGACCAAGAGCTGCAACCCCAGTTCTCCTAACCACACAGGAACCACGTTGCCTTCCTTCTTCTCAAGGCAGTTCCATTCTTTGCCTCAGTCACATTTCACCTTTGCAAGATTTCCTGCAGAACCTCTGTAGACTCAGCCTTTCCCCTTTCTGTGGTCCCCATTACTCATACTTTTAGATTCTGTTTCTGGTACATCTTCATCAAAGTATTTAAAAATATTTCCACATAATCTGAGCACGTAGAGTCATATGTATTACCAAAGCAGTGTATGAATTTGGAAGTATAAAGGAAAGAGAACTAGACAGGAGTCAGAACACCTGGATTCCAACATGTGTGCCCAGAGTCCAGGTAAGAAACCCATGATATATTCATTGACTTAAAGAAAAAGAGACTATGTGCAAAGACATTGGCAGGGTTAAGGGGAGCCAGCAAAATCTGAGGAAGCACTCTGATGTGAGCGACAACTGGAAGCCTTATCACCCCTGGGTCTGAAAAGACAAGGGGAGGAAATGGTTACTAGAATTGGAGAGAAGGCAGCCAACAAGAGCCTTCCATGGAAGAATGTAGCCCTAACCAGTAGCCCAATACGGAGGTTGTTGAGGGAATAAATGCCCCAGCCTCGCCTCCCCTCCCCCTCTCACCTCTTGCCCCTGCTTCCCACCCCAGAACCACAGGGGAAAGCCAGAGGCAAGAGGGAGTTCACAGAGCAGGGTGGAGAAGCGGGAGAAGCAAATCTTGGGGGAAAAGGAAATATCCAGCCCGGGACGTGAGTTCAGCCCCGTTAGATGAGTCTCCTTACTCTCGGATCCTCACAATGTTTAATAGTAAAAATTAATGGGTTGATTATTAGACAGTCTCTGTGTTCCCTCTCTGTATAACACCCAATGATGCTATGAGTCTAGATAAAATAATGATCACATATTTATATTTTACAGTTCCAAAGGCGGATGGTCTCAATAGACCAGGGTACAGCGGCTGCTATAAAATACTTCTTGAAGTAGTATGTGGAATTAGAAATCCATGGCTTTGTGACATAATTCAATGCTAAATAAATTTCTAAGAAAAACAAGCTATTACTATTCATCATTTCTTAGTTTTAAGAAATGTTACCTTAGGCAGCCCTGTTTATGCAACATACTAAGGTATGTCCTGGGAAATTACTCAGTTCTCTTTTATGGTGAGGCCTCTGCTTGGCCCTTGGTCTCTAAAAGATCTCAGTTACCTTAACTGACCTCTGTGGGACTTCTTTTAATCAGCTGTAAAAAAGATATAATTTACCTGAAGCCATCTATTTTGCTGTGGGAGTCAGGAGGCAACCCTTTCCAAAAGTGTTAGCACCCAGAGATGGTGGAACTTTAAGAGAGATCCTAAGACACCTCGGCATCTCCCAAGCAAGGGTCCTTCGTGGATGGCCTAATGCTGGAGATGGGGAATGACCATCACAGCTTGTCAGGTTTATTTCTTTCTTTCAGCCAATCTGTACTGAGTTGGTGCCGGCCCTGTTCTAGACATCCAGGAAGAGCTGTGAACAAAACAAAGCCCCTGTTTCTGAAGTGAGAAGAATCATGTAAAAACACATACATACAAAACACATAGATATGTAAGATACATTTATATAATGATAAGTGTAATGAAGAACATACTACAGGATAATGGGATACAATGACGGGGGTAAGGGGTGGGGTGGACTGGGGGTGGCACTTGAGACTGTATACACAGCCTTGGGAGGAAGTTGACTTTTTTTTTTTTTTTTGGCTGCGTTGGGTCTTCATTGCTGCGTGCAGGCTTTCTCTAGTTGTGGCGAGCGGGGGTTACTCTTTGTTGTAGCACACGGGCTTAGTTGCTCTGCGGCATGTGGGATCTTCCCGGACCAGGGATCGAACTCATGTCCCCTGCATTGGCAGGTGGATTCTTAACCACTGTGCCACCACTGCGCCACTCAAGCCCCAGGAGGTTGAGTTTTGATAAAAACTTTTATTTCAACTATTTTGTTCCTTTTTTTGCATAAATATACAAATGTTCCAAAACTTTCAAGATCTTAGAAGAATCAATCTGAAAGAATTCATTAATTCTTCTAAGAATCAATGACTGAAAGAAACAATCAGTGACATTCATTTTAAAGGATTAAGAAAAAGTCCAAGAACTACAAAAGATGAAGCAGCCTAAGCTGAATAATTTATTACAACAACTTGTAAGTGTTCGTGTAAAATGTCTTATAAAGGTTTCATTGCTGGGTCTGTGGGCACCCAGGGGTGAGGGGTGGGGGCAGGGAAGCAAGGGGCCAGACATCTCTCAGGAAAAGAAAAACAGCGTGAGGATGTTGAGGGAGAAAGAGGAAGAAAGAGGGAGAAGCTGTCTCCGGGGGGCACTGAGGCAGGTATTGGTCCATGTTATGTAAATCTGAAGCTATGCACATATTTCTAAGTGTGGAGTAGTTATCAGGCAAAACAGATTCTTGTCATATGGGATGATGATTACAGTGGCTGTATCTGCTGTTGCCTGTAGTTCAGAGATATCTGAGGTATGCTTAATATTATGTTATCTGCTTGATTTTAGCATCAAAATGATTGTAAAGGTGGGGTCAATAAGGAAAAAGAAACATTTAATGAGGTTTGCAAAAGGAAAGCTCTTGTATAAAATAAAGTATCAATCCACACAAAATATTTTGCTTCTTATGTGGTAGTGAGATAAATGTTGAGGCCAAATCGGCTATCTTTTTGCACTTTCAATTTAAGGAAATGGCCCTTGTCTGTCAGATCTGGAGCTACCATGACTCAATGATAAATAGCTCAGAAAAGAAGCAGTAATTCCATATAATACTACAGAACAGAGTCATGGCTGCAGATCTTTAAACTGCATCTCCTTTTTTTTTTTTGAATTTTTGAATTTTATTTTATTTTTTTATACAGCAGGTTCTGATTAGTTATCTATTTTATACATATTGGTGTATAGATGTCAATCCTAATCTCCCAATTCATCCCACCACCACCACACCCCTGCCGCCACTTTCCCTCCTTGGTGTCCATGCATTTGTTCTCTACATCTGTGTCTCTATATCTGCCCTGAAAACCAGTTCATCTGTACTATTTTTCTAGGTTCCACATATATGCGTTAATATACAATATTTGTTTTCTCTTTCTGACTTACTTCACTCTGTACGACAGTCTCTAGATCCATTCATGTCTCTACAAATGACCCAATTTTGTTCCTTTTTATGGCTGAGTAATATTCCATTGTATATATGTAACCACATCTTCTTTATCCATTCGTCTGTCGATGGGCATTTAGGTTGCTTCCATGAGCTGGGTATAGTAAATAGTGCTGCAATGAACATTGGGGTGCATGTGTCTTTTTGAATTATGGTTTTCTCTGGGTATATGCCCAGTAGTGGGATTGCTGGGTCCTATGGTAACTCTATTTTTAGTTTTTTAGGGAACCTACATACTGTTCTCCATAGTGGCTATATCAATTTACATTGCCACCAACAGTACAAGAGGGTTCCTTTATCTCCACACCCTCTCCAGCATTTGTTGTTTGTAGATTTTCTGATGATGCCCATTGTAACTGGTGTGAGGTGATACCTCACAAAATTACAATTTTTTTTTTTTTTTGCGGTACACGGGCCTCTCACTGTTGTGGCCTCACCCGCTGCGGAGCACAGGCTCCGGACACGCAGGTTCAGTGGCCATGGCTCGTGGGCCCAGCCGCTCCGTGGCATGTGGGATCTTCCCGGACCGGGGCATGAACCCGCGTCCCCTGCATCGGCAGGTGGACTCTCAACCACTGCCACCAGGGAAGCCCAAAATTACAATATTTTGATTTGCATTTCTCTAATAATTAGTGATGTTGAGCAGCTTTTCATATGCTTCTTGGCCTACTGTATGTCTTCTTTGGAGAAATGTCTATTTAGATCTTCTGCCCATTTTGGGATTGGGTTGTTTGTTTTTTTAATATTGAGCTGCATGAGCTGTTTATATATTTTGGACATTAATCCTTTGTCCATTGATTCATTTGCAAATATTTTCTCCCATTCTGAGGATTGTCTTTTCGTCTTGTTTGTAGTTTCCTTTGCTTTGCAAAAGCTTTTCAGTTTCATCAGGTCCCATTTGTTTATTTTTGTTTTTATTTCCATTTCTCTAGGAGGTGGGTCAAAAAGGATCTTGCTGTGATTTATGTCATAGAGTGTTCTGCCTTTGTTTTCCTCTAAGAGTTTTATAGTGTCCGGTCTTACATTTCAGTCTCTAATCCATTTTGAGTTTATTTTGTGTACGGTGTTAGGGAGTGTTCTAATTTCATTCTTTTACATGTAGCTGTCCAGTTTTCCCAGCGCCACTTATTGAAGAGACTGTCTTTTCTCCGCTGTATATCCTTGCCTCCTTTGTCATAGATTAGTTGACCATAGGTGCATGGGTTTATCTCTGGGCTTTCTATCCTGTTCCATTGATCTATATTTCTGCTTTTGTGCCAGTACCATATTGTCTGGATTACTGTAGCATTGTAGTATATTCTGAAGTCAGGGAGTCTGATTCCTCCAGCTCTGTTTTTTTCCCTCCAGATGGCTTCGGCTATTCGGGGTCTTTTGTGTCTCCATACATATTTTAAGAATTTTTGTTCTAGTTCTGTAAAAATGCCACTAGTAATTTGATAGGGATTGCATTGAATCCATAGATTACTTTGTGTAGTATAGTCATTTTCACAATATCGATTCTTCCAATCCAAGAACATGGTATATCTCTCCATCTGTTTGTGTCACCTTTGATTTCTTTCATCAGTGTTTTATAGCTTTCTGAGTACAGGTCTTTTACCTCCTTAGGTAGGTTTATTCCTAAACCTACCTTAGGAGGTAAACCTACCTAAAGTTTATTCCAGCTTTTAGTTTTATTGATCTTTCCTATTGTTTTCTTTGTTTCTATTTCATTTATTTCTGCTCTAATCTTTATGATTTCTTTCCTTCTACTAACTTTGGATTTTGTTTGTTCTTATTTCTCTAGTTCCTTTAGGTGTAAGGTTAGATTGTTTATTTGAGATTTTTCTTGTCTCTTGAGGTAGGTTTGTATAGCTATAAACTTCCCTCTTAGAACTGCTTTTGCTGCATCCCATAGGTTTTGGATCATTGTGTTTTCATTGTCATTTGTCTCTAGGTATTTTTTGACTTCCTCTTTGATTTATTCAGTGATCTCTTGGTTATTTAGTAACATATCGTTTAGCCTCTATGTGTTCGTGTTTTTTACATTTTTTTCCTCGTAATTAATTTCTAATCTCATAGCGTTGTGCTCAGAAAAGATGCTTGATATGATTTCAATTTTCTTAAATTTACTGAGGCTTGGTTTGTGACCCAAGATGTGATCTATCCTGGAGAATGTTCCATGTGCCCTTGAGAAGAAAGTGTAATCTGCTGTTTTTGGATGGAATGTCCTATAAATATCAGTTAAATCTATCTGGTCTATTGTGTCATTTAAAGCTTGTGTTTCCATATTAATTTTCTGTCTGGATGATCTATCCAGTGGTGTAAGTGAGGTGTTAAAGTCCCCCACTATTATTGTGTTACTGTCGATTTCCACTTTTATAGCTGTTAGCAGTTGCCTTATGTATTGACGTGCTTCTATGTTGGGTGCATATATATTTATAATTGTTATATCTTCTTCTTGGATTGATCCCTTGATCATTATGTAGTGTCCTTCCTTGTCTCTTGTAACATTCTTTATTTTAAAGTCTATTTTATCTGATATGAAGATTGCTACTCCAGCCTCCTTTTGATTTCCATTTGCATGGAATATCTTTTTTCATCCCCTCACTTTCAGTCGGTATGTGTCCCTAGGTCTGAAGTGGGTCTCTCATAGACAGCATATAGATGGGTCTTGTTTTTGTATCCATTCAGCAAGCCTGCGTCTTTCGGTTGGAGCATTTAATCCATTCATGTTTAAGGTAATTATCAATATGTATGTTCCTATGACCATTTTCTTCATTGTTTTGGGTTGTTTTTGTAGATTCTTTTCTTCTCTTGTGTTTCCCACTTAGAGAAGTTCCTTTAGCATTTGTTGTAGAGCTGGTTTGGTGGTGCTGAATTCTCTTAGCTTTTGCTTGTCTGTAAAGCTTTTGATTTCTCCATCAAATCTGAATGAGATCCTTGGCGGGTTGAGTAATCTTGATTGTAGGTTCTTCCCTTTCATCACTTTAAATATATTGTGCCACTCCCTTCTGGCTTGTAGAGTTTCTTCTGAGAAATCAGCTGTTAAGCTTATGGGAGTTCCCTTGTATGTTTTTTGTCATTTTTCCCTTGTTGCTTTCAATAATTTTTCTTTGTCTTTAATTTTTTTTTTTGTCTTTAATATTTGTCATTTTGATTGCTATATGTCTCGGCATGTTTCTCATTGGGTTTATCCTACCTGGGACTCTCTGCGCTTCCTGGACTTGGATGGCTATTTCCTTTCCCATGTTAGGGAAGTTTTTGACTATAATCTCTTTAAATATTTCCTTGGGTTCTTTCTCTCTCTCTTCTCCTTCTGGAACCCCTATAATGCGAATGTTGTTGTGTTTAATGTTGTGCCAGAGGTCTCTTAGGCTGTCTTCATTTCCTTTCATTCTTTTTTCTTTATTCTGTTCCACAGCAGTGAATTCCACCATTGTGTCTTCCAGGTCACTTATCCGTTCTTCTGCCTCAGTTATTCTGCTGTTGATTCCTTCTAGTGTATTTTTCATTTCAGTTATTGTACTGTTTATCTTTGTTTGTTTGTTCTTTAATTCTTCTAGGTGTGTGTTCTTTAATTCTTCTGGGTCTTTGTTAAACATTTCTTGCATCTTCTCGATCTTTGCCTCCATTCTTTTCCGAGGTCCTGGACCATCTTCACTATCATTATTCTGAATTCTTTTTCTGGAAGGTTACCTATCTCCACTTCATTTAGTTGCTTTTCTGGGGTTTTATCCTGTTCCTTCATCTGGTACAAAGTCCTCTGTCTTTTCATTTTGTCTCTCTGTGAATGTGGTTTTCCTTCCACAGACTGCAGAATTGTAGTTCTTTCTTCTGCTGTCTGCCCTCTGGTGGATGAAGCTATCTAAGCGGCTTGTGCAAGCTTCCTGATGGGAGGGACTGGTGGTGGGTAGAGCTGTGTGGTGCTCTGGTGGGCAGAGCTCAGTAAAACTTTAATCCACTTGTCTGCTGATGGGTGGGGCTGGGTTCCCTCCCTGTTGGTTGTTAGGCCTGAGGTGACCCAGCACTGGAGCCTACCTGGCTCTTTGGTGGGGCTAATTGTGGACTCTGGGAGGGCTCACGCCAAGGAGTACTTCCCAGAACTTCTGCTGCCAGTGTCCTTGTCCCCACGGTGAGCCACAGCCACACACAACCCCCCCCCCCCCGCACTGCCTCTGCAGGAGACCCTCCAACACTAGCAGGTGGGTCTGGTTCAGTCTCCTATGGGGTCACTGCTCCTTCCCCTGGGTCCCAATGCACACACTACTTCGTGTGTGTCCTCCAAGAGTGGAGTCTCTGTTTCTCGCAGTCCTTTCGAAGTCCTGCAATCACATCCCGCTAGCCTTCAAAGTCTGATTCTCTAGGAATTCCTCCTCCCATTGCCGGATCACCAGGTTGGGAAGCCTGACATGGGGCTTCACTCCAGTGGGTGGACTTCTGTGGTATAAGTGTCCTCCAGTTTGTGAGTCACCCACCCAGCAGTTATGGGATTTGATTTTATTGTGATTGCGCCCCTCCTACCGTCTCATTGCAGCTTCTCCTTTGTCTTTGGATGTGGGGTGTCTTTTTTGGTGAGTTCCAGTGTCTTCCTGTTGATGATTGTTCAGCAGTTAGTTGTGATTCTCGTGCTTTTGCAAGAGGGAGTGAGAGCATGTCCTTCTACTCCGCCATCTTGAACCAATCTAAAGTACACCTCTGGGCTAAGTTCCATGGCATTTGAACTTAAATTTCTATCAGCACAAACCAAAGGTATAGTGTAAAAGAAAAAAAAGATTGTTTTTTGCTCCAGTACCTCAAAAGATTTAACAACAAGAACTGGGTAAAACCTTTATGTCTCAGCAATATGACAGCTTCAGCTAACCACAAAAATCAAAAAGTTGTCCCTATATTAGTAAGTTATTTCAATTAAATTCCTGGAGATAATGTAAAAGTTCTTGAACTTGATGTCCTGCCAGGTGCAGGACAAGTGACCAATTAAATGATTATACCTTCTCTGCTCTGAGTGCAGTACACTGGTTGATAAGATGATTAGCATGTCAACTGATAACATTAACTTCAGAGATGGAAAATCCTACCAGTTCAAAGCCTTTTCTTCTAGAAACTGATGACTAACTTCATCAAAACATTAATGAGGATTGATTCTACTAGTACACTCATATCAACTCTATGAATAATAACATATCTGATGATTTTCCAGTTTTTGAGGAAAGTTGTTCTTGCAAAAATACTTTTGTATTCATATGATATGAATAGTCACTACAATAATTTGATGATTAAGTCAAAGTGCAGAGCTAATAGCGTTATATTAAACCCAAGATTTCTGAGATGGATGCCTTCTCCTGAAGAAGACTAAAAGTGTTCCAAATAGTTCATGAGTCTGAGAAAAGCAAAAAAAATTAAAGATTCTAATTCAAAACATTGGTTCTGGTTTTAAGTAAACTGTTTCTACTATTTTATGTGATGCTCTTTCTTAAAAAAGAGAGGCAAAATATATCATTACTGAAGACTGTGTGCTTTTCTAGCAGTATGCAAAAGTCATAAATAATTCTATGTTTTCACTTTCACTTCAAACTAAGAGAACTGTGAAAGAACATCACTAGCAGTGGCTTTCACTCTGGTTTACTGCTGCTCACAGATGAGTTACATATAAACTGTTTAAATCACAAAACTTTGGGAAAGGGAAGTCTAAATAGGGTCTATCATTAATACTAGATTCAGCTGGGGGAAGTTAGAAACAAAATCATCCAGAGGAACCATAAATCCCTTTCAAAGTGCTGTTCCTTCTTTATCATGCAATGATCTTTTTAATGAACACCAGGTCCTTAAATCATAGTTTAATGAGAACTTACTAGCCTAATGGGCAAAGAGAAATTATCTACAAATGAGAAACAACCAAATACGCTGGGAGGTTTTTTGTTTTTTGTCCTGTGTATATTAGCATTTCAGCCTTATTTTATTTTATTTTATTTTTTTTCAGCCTTATTTTAAAAGGGCAAATTCATCCTCTCTACTGGGTACACCACGATGGAAGGACAAATTTCAGCAAATAACAATTTTGGAGGTCATGAAACATCTTCAGTGAGCATCAAACCTGCACTCTCTCTTAGTAATTCTAATTAGAACTCAGAGACAGAAATATTTGAGAAAATTAGGCAAAGTACACAATTATTGAACAGGCTAAGTTCAAAAAAAACAAGGAAAATAATTTGCTATTGGCATCATTACTAGATAAATGACAAAACTGAGAAAGCAAATATTGTATTAAATTATAAAATATATGTTTTAACTTTCCAAACAAATTATGATTCATTGAAAAAATGTTCTCTATGCTTTTTCTTTCAACACAGCAATCAAGTTTGTTTTCTTTTTTAAATTAATAGCCTTTATTTTTTAGAATAGTTTTAGGTTTACAGAAAATTGAACAGATAGTATAGAGTCCCCATATTGGCCTTTTCCCCCTATTTATAGTTTTCTCTGTTATTAATATCTTATACGTGTGCAGTACATTTGTTATAATTGATGAGTCAATATCGATTATTATTATTGGGTTGTTAATTATGGATTATTATTATTAACTAAAATTTATGCTTTAGGGTTTATATCTTGTGTTGTACAGTTCTATGGGTTTTATCATAGATATTTTTTACCAAATCTTGTATTTATCTAATTTTATTCTTTCATATAAAGAACAAAGATTGATAAATATAAATAGTGAAATACAATGCAATGTCTGTACGTTGTTAACACTTTTCAAATAAACAAATTCCAGGGGAGAAAAGTTCTTGGTTCCTAGTTCTGGATTAGAACAGGAGGACAGTACAGATAGAGGGCATAGGAAAGAGCCTGAGTAGTTTTGTGAAAAGAGCCTCCAGAACGTGAAGGCAGAAACTACTTTGATCACCATAGTGATCACCATAGTGTAACACATTCTTAAGTCTTAGCAGTTAGGTGCATGCCTGGCCCTTTAAATGCACCTCTGACACCAGGCAGCCTGGCCATAGGAAACTCTGACTGGCAGACTCGGCCACCCACAGCCAGTCAGCCTTGCCAGCTCCCAGCCCAAAGCAGAGACTCTGCTGCCTCTCCCACTTTGCTCCAGGGACTGCCCTCAGCTTTGCCATGTGCCTCACTCTCTGCCTATTGCCTTTATGGTCGATGCTCCAGCGTCATCCCAAACACTTGGCTTTTGCCCAGTGGAGATGAAGAAGACACATTTCCTTTGCTCATGGAGTGCACAGTGGAGTTAGCAGCAGGAGTACAAAGTGGTGGCCCAGGAGCTGCCTCTAGCCTCGGGATGTGGTCAGTTTTGCAGCACAAAGTTGTCTCACATGCTGCTTTAAATTTGAATTGGGTTCTCAACCATTAAAAATTAGAAAATTTCACACACGCACAAATCGTGATCTCTAGCTTCTCTTGAAAGCTCAGAAGCAACCCCACACTCATGTTGCTGACAATCAGCTAGAGATGAATGGCAGCTGCCCTCCTTTGGACAAGGCATTTGCTCCCTAGTGTGACATAGCCCCCGCCTCTCTCTTCTGTGTTATCCTTACTGCATGTACATTATCTACTTGGCCTCTGTAGACAGTTGAATTTGTAACCCTTGGAACTGTTGGCTATTTTTGTGTCTCCAGTGGCCAAAGAAGCCAAGGAGAATCTAAGATATAACCCTACACAACGTCCTGCCCCTCACCATCCACTGATGGGAGAAATAAATGTTCAGGTATGTCCACCCAAGTCTTTTTGTGCCGAGAAAATCCCAAGGCCACATTTTTCTTCCTCATTGTACCTCTTTTTTTTTTTTTTTTGCGGTCCGCGGGCCTCTCACTGTTGTGGCCCCTCCCGTTGCGGAGCACAGGCTCCGGACGCGCAGGCTCCGGACGCGCAGGCTCAGCCGCCATGGCTCACAGGCCCAGCCGCTCCGCGGCACGTGGGATATTCCCGGACCGGGGCACGAACCCGTGTCCCCTGCATCGGCAGGCGGACTCTCAACAACTGCGCCACCAGGGAAGCCCCATTGTACCTCTTTCTTAAAAATTCCAGCCAGTTCAATAAAATGCCCTTTGTTGGAAAGGAGCTCCTGACAACCAAGCCAAATCTGTGGTCTGCAAGCATTTTCAAAAGTGTCTCAAACCTGGAGACGATGAAGCTGAGCCCACCATGCTTGGCCTTGGAGTACCTTAGCCCCCTTAGGGGGCTCTTTGTTTCAGGGATTTCAGAAGCTCTCAACTCACTGACCTTGTGAATCCTGATTTGTACCTTGAGAGAGTCTTCATCATTGAAGGTACCTATAAGGGGGGTCATGTCGTTTCCTTGCCTCTCAGATTTACTGAAACATAGGAGAAAGTAGCGAAGATTCTTCTCCATGCCCGCCCTCCTCATCCTAGGGCTCCCTGCCACTGGCTGTCAGCCTCACGGAAGCACGTGCTTCATGCCCAGCTGAATCCATGTTAGCCGAGCCCAGAAGGATTATCCAACCCTTTCCTGTTCTGCCTTCACTGTAGTAATCAAAGCATCAAAAAGACGTTCCAAACCATAGAGTTGTTTGTCTCTTTTGCCTGGTCATTGCAAGTTGGACTTGCAAGCAGCTGCTCATTTGCACCCTGCAGAACCTAGACCTTATCCAGTGTAAAGGGAAAGGCTAGCTAAGTGGGACAGGAGGTGCATTAGAAGCACCTTTAAGGTAGAGCACCAAGTGAGCATGCCTCCGGAGCAGCCGTTAACAGACATGCCTTTGTTCACCTCTGTATCCCCAATGCCTGGAATGATGCCTGGCATATTATAGACATTCAGTAAGGACTTGTGGAGTAAGTGAACAATCCTTGCCTTCTGTAGCCTTACCTGACCCTGATCCTTGGCTTCTAGATTTTTCCTCACACTCTGCCTTTGGCATCTTTCACTTACAGACTGATTCAAGACTGACTTCCCCACGTTTTGATCTGACATTCACTTTTTCCTTTGCCATAATGGTTCACGAATACCTCTGTTTTCAGTTTTTTATGCTCTGTATTTTTCTAGGCAAATGAAAAGATCTGGAGAGGTCAAGTTATTTGGCTTCTGATTCTAGTTCTGACCGGAGGTAAATCTTGTAACCTCCCTGGGCTTCCCATGAAAATGGGTTGGGTGACCCAAGCATGGGAAATGGATACAATATCTCTTACTTGCTCTTGAGGAATATTACAAGTTCTAGGGAGTCTTGCAGTAAATAAAACTGGTTCAATATTGTTTAAATGCAGCATTTTCAACATTCTTTTGATTAAGGAGCCTCTGCCTTTTTTCTCTACATGAGGTCTATTGACACATATGGAATTAGGATTCCAGGGGGTAGACACACTTTGGGAATTGCTGGAGTAGAGACTCTGGAATCTGTTTGAGGACTAATATTATCTGATTAACTTCATTTACATTAAGGTGAAGGGTAAGGACATCTTATCACCAAGCAAATGATATACAATGAAGAGAATGAAAGGAGGTCTGAGAGCAGTCTCCAAAAGGAAATTATAGTGTCCCCCTTTGCCAACTTCCTTTTGTCTGTCCTGTTTTATGGGTCTGCCATTTATCAGCAATTAATGAGCCCAAGTGGAGTCAAAGCCTCCACCTTCTGTGTAGTGGGGATCTAAGCTGTACTGGGGGTGGGGTAGAGGAGCCAGCTGCAGCTTTTTATCTTTGGTGACAACAAGCAGTTCTGTTCCTTCTTGGGCAGTCACCGGGTTCATGAATAGTGCCACAGTCTTTTAAAGCTAGGACTGCTCTTTTGATGTACAAGTTCATATGACTCCACCATGGGCAAGGCCTTCTGTCCTATTCCACCCCTCCCCCTTCCTGTGTTTGTCTTTGCCCTTGCAAGGGTTTTGGCTCCCAGCCAAAATGAAACCAGTGAGTTGCCCAATTCAGAGAAATAAAGGAAAACAACCCCCTCCTCAATTTGATGGTCAATAGCTCTGGGGGAGATATAATAAACCTCTTCATTAAGTAAATGCAGCTTTTAGATAAGTGAAGAATTATATCTCCAAAGCTATTCTTTAGAACTTGTGCACATAGTCAGAGGCTGCCAGCTGCCATGGAGATGGAATTTAAGTATAGAATTTGAGGGACTATGGCTTGCGTGGTTTTCTTCTTCCCAGCCCCACCTTGCAGTTTGGTATATTTTTTAAAAATCTGAACTATAAACTAAACACAACTTCTAATGCAAAGAGTCAAACAAAAAGATACTTTTTTAGAATAATTTATTCTTATCTTTTTAGAATCTATCCATTTTGCGTAATACTGATGTGTATCAACTTTGCCAAGACTGCTAAGAAGAGCCCAGGCCTCCTGCCACCCATAACGGTACAAGGAAGGGGGGCAGGGGGAACTCCATCACTGGCGTCACCTCTACCAAATGGAACAAAAGCTTTGGTGTTTTCGGACCAAAAACCTCTTTCTTCCTTCCTGTGCCCAGACATTGACTTGGTTCTTTGCAGAGCAAGCTCCACCCACATGTAAAAGTTGGCCAAGTACATTTCCTTCCCAGTGACTAAATTTCCCATTTTTAGGGCCACTCTATATGATTCAGGCATCATCTGCAGAAGATCCCAGCTAAGATGTAGTGATCAAGGGTGGGCTGTCCTTTCAAACATGGCTGTTCACTACTTTCCACGTCTCCCTCATTCTGCTCCATCCCTGCTGGCCTCCTTACAATCGTTCAAACACTTCAGGCATGCTTCTAACTCAGGGGTTTTGTATTTGCTGTTCCCTCCAACTAGAATGTTCTTCTCTGGGTATACCATGGCTCACCCTCTCCTCTCCTACAAGTCTTTACTCAAATGTCATTTTGTCAGTGAGGCTGGCCTAACCACCTTGTTTGAAACAGCAGTTTTCCCACCCAACAATTCCTAGCCTCCTTTCTTACTTTATCTTTCTCCATAGCACTTACCACTGTCTCACACATCTTTTGCTTATTTGTTTTACTCATGATCCGCTTCCCCCACTAAAATGCTGGTCCATGAGGGCAAGGATTTTGTCTGTTTTGTTTGCTGCTACGATCTTAGCAATGACATGTCTAGAACAGTGCCTGGCCATGGAGGACGCTCACTATTTTTTGAATGAATGAATGAATTCCTAGATGACTACCACCTAACAGAGATCAGGGCCCTGAGACAAGGGGCACTAGGACTGGTCAGTTTTGACTGTGGCCTTGGTGAACAGCTCCAAGAGGAGAATCTGAAATCACAGGGCTCTGGGCACAGAGTTGGCAAGCACAGGGGTAAAAGTGTTGAAGATGCTCATTTCTCAGGTCACAAGAACGATACCTAGCAGTGCTTTAAGCACTTCCAAGTCCTCCTTCCTACTGTCTATGAGTTTCTTCTCATCATCAGAAAATTGCAGTTTGTCTACTGTTAACCATTAGCACCCCTGTTCCTCCAGGCACAGCCAGTGATGAATGGTTCCATCAAAAACAGGCCCTGTTTTGCTTAAACCCATGCATAGATGAAGGAGACTCCCAAACATTCCTCAGAAATCAGCAATTCTACCTCAATTAGTGGCACTTCTACTCTCCTCCAGCCTCCACATTAAAGGCATCTTCCAATTCTCTCTTTGACCCTCTAGATCCAACCAGTTGCCAGGACATGGTAATTTTATTTCCAAAATGCCTCTTGCATCCTTTGCCTCTCTCTCATTCTCATCACCACAGCCCTCATCTGGCCCTCATTAGCTCTTAACTGGCTATGGCAATAGCTGCCCAACTGGTTTCCTATCTCTAGTTTCTTCCTCTCCCAACCCTGCTCTGAACAGCTGTCACTATAATGTTCCCAAAGAACAAATGTAATTTCACTCTCACAGTTCCTACAAAAAGCCAATGGCTCCCCATCACCCTTGAGATGGGTCCTTTTATCTACCTTCCAGGCTTTCCACCCACAAGTGCCCTAAATAAACTTCCACCATAGCCTGGTCTGCTCATGTACCCAAGTACTTCTTGTCTCCCAAATAAATCATGCGCTTTCCACTCTTCACATCTTGGTTTATTCCTTCCCCACTCTTTCTGCCCACTTCTAATCATATGCCCTCATTTTCTCTCTGTGTCTATTGAAATCTCATCCAAAGATTCCCCCAAGGCCCATTTGTTGATTTGTTCAGTCAATCAGAATAGAGATTCGAAAAAGCTCAAACCTCTGTTCTCCCCAGATCTCCCATATCAGAAATGATCTTTCTTCTGTATATGTCCTGTGCATTTATCACATGCTCCCTTAATTAGTGCTATTATTCGTATATATATATAATTATTTCTCCAGCCAGCCTCTTTGTATGGTCCTTGAGGGCAGAGACTTCTGTGCCTCTATTTCATTCCCAGAATACTTTACATGGCAGCTTGCTCATAGCAGGTGCCCACACCTATTCAGGGATGCTGCTAACAACACATCTCACTGGTCCTCTCAAGGTCACTATAATCCTTTCAAGGTCATGTTATCGATTATAACTGGTGAACCATCACCCAGGGATATTTCCCCTTCCCCCATCCCCACAGCCAGCAGGACTCACAGCCCTCAAGGTGGCCAGCAGTTACGCAAAGCTGAGTGGTAAATAATGTTACACAACTTCCTCCAAGATGAATTTTAAAAAGGAAATCATCAGGGTGAGAAGAACAGACTTGATTTACCAGTTGAGGCTGTTGTACCAGGTGCATACACATAATTTATCTCTCGAATGCCCTGTGGCACACCCCTGGATATCCTGGGTGCCTCGTTATTGAGCAAGCAATTTGGTGGCATGTAAAACAAACCTGGAACTAGAGGGGTAGTCTGAGAAAATGAGGATAAGAAGAAAAAAAAATGGAAGGAGAGAAAGAAGGGAGGAAGGAAAATTTTGGTTTCATCTTGCCAGGCAAGAACATTGTGAAAGGAAACAAGCAGAAAGATATTTGCAATATGCCAATATGTAGCCTCTGCTGTTGGTCTCATTCTAACTCACCACTGTTGTCTATCATTTTCTGGCTGTTTTGTGTATACCCTGCCTTCCCAACAGTACAGACTTCCCACATTTACCAGTTTACACGTCTTCTCTTGCCTTGACTGTGAACTCTTAGAAGAAGAAGCACATTCCTTTATCTCTGTATCCTTGGCCCCAAGCACAGCATCTGATATATAATGGACACTCAGTATGTGTATCAGTGATGGTGATGTAAAGCTGTGTTTCCACAACTTTAATTACCAGGATGCCAACCTTTTGTTCTAACCAAGTATCATCACCTGTACAATTATTTGCTTCTTTCAATTGATTCATGCTTTTTTTTTTTTTAAACTTTGTGCCATTCTTTGCAATCATATCTGTGAAACCACACAGATTGATGAGCAGGTTATATTTTTCCTAATACATGTTAAAACAAGTAGATAACTGTTAAACAGTATTCATTCAGGTACCACCTAAATCAGCACACCTGTGGTAGGCAGATCACTTTGGGGAAATACTGGTTAGGCTTTGTTCTCTAAAACTGAGGAATAATTAAGTGTATCAGTTCTATACTTTAGGCCTTTCAGTGGGAATCCTGCACACACTCATCAACGTTGTCTTTCTTTAGAAGAAAGTTAACACTCTGAGTTTAACTTTGTCTATGTACCAATTGTTTAATTGGTGCAGCACAATTTGTATCTAAGGAAAGAGGGGTTATTTTTTCATCTTCCCAGTTATTGATAGTTAGGTTGATTCTGATCTTGAGAAGGTGTTTGGCCATTTTAGCAATCAGTGATGAAGATTTTCTCAAATCCTGTCTTTCCACTCTCCCTCATCCTCTCACCCCAATATCTTCCCCAAATCTGGATAGTCTACCTGGGAAATGGCTCTTAAAAATTCTCCAGAAGGTAAACAGGTGAAATGCACAGCAGATAATTCTCAAAAGAGGAAATGTAATTCATCATGGATATGGGAAAATAGGCAACCCTACTAGTAATCAAACGAATGCAGATTACACATAATATATCGTTTTAAACATTTTAAATAAGAGGGATTTTTTTTAAGTGATGCTTAATGCAAAGAAGGTGGGCTGAAATTGATAATCTCATACTCTGCATGGGGCCGTATGAGGCACAGTGACTACAGGAACTGGTAAAACATTTCCAACTCGATGTTTGGCAAAATGTGAATCAAGCGCTCATAGTTGCAATGAGGCCTTCAATCCGGTGGCAATTCTGTTTCTAGAAATCTAGTCTATGGGAATAACTCTATATATGGAAAAGAGTATATGCATGAACATGTTTGTTGCTATATTATGTTTTCACTAGTAAGTGAAAACGGAGGAAAGACCACAATACCAACAATGAAGAGAGTGAGTAAAATTGGTAATCTGTTTCCATTCAGTGGATGATCAGACACCCATTAAAAACCAGACTGATGAAAACACTTTATAACATGGCAGAACGCTTTGGGTATAATAGGATATAAAATTTTATACATAATGATGATAACTATGTAAAATATATGCACATAAGAAGACACCATGAGGAAATGCCCTTGTTCCTGGCAGGGCAGTGCGCCTAATGGTTAAGTGCACGAACTCTGGCATCAGATTGTCTGTGTTTGCGACTCGGCTCTGCTGCTTATTAGCCTTGTGACCTTGGGTGAGTTGCTTAAGTTCTCTAAGACTAAGTTTTTCTCATCTGTACAATGTAATAGGGATCTCACCATATTGTCTTGAGGATTAAGTAAGGTAATTTATGTAAAACGTTCAGCACAGGGCTGGCACACGATGGCACTGACTAAATCGTTAGTTATTCATCCTGCAAATATTATCAATCACTGACTATGTGCAAGACACCTAATACGCTGGTAAATCATGGGATAATTTCATCTCCCTTCTGTTTTCTGCAACATTCTTATATTATCTTTAAAATGAAACACTCCACTGGGCCTGCTTTGGCTGGTCACCCTATCAGCAGGCTATCTTAAGAGTGTGCTAATCATGCTTCCTAGCTTTTCTCCTCTCACCCATTCCAAATCCAGGATTTGACCATGTCATACCCTTGCTTCAGCATCTTCCCTGGGGCCCCATTGCTTGCAAGGTGAAGTCCAACATCCTTACTTAACAATTTTCAAAATCTGGCCTCAATCTACCCTTTTCTAAAAAAAATTTATTTATTTATTTATGTCTGCATTGGGTCTTCGCCACTGCGCGCTGGCTTTCTCTAGCTGCAGCGAGCGAGGGCTACTCTTGGTTGCGGTGCGCGGGCTTCTCATTGCGGTGGCCTCTCCTCCTGCGGAGCGCGGGCTCTAGGCACACAGGATTCAGCAGTTGTGGCTCACGGGCTCCAGAGCGCAGGCTCAGTAGTTGTGGCGCATGGGCTTTGCTGCTCTGCGGCATGTGGGATCTTCCCGGACCGGGGCTTGAACCCTGTCCCCTGCATTGACAGGCGGATTCTTAACCACTGCGCCACCAGGGAAGCCCTCCATTCACCCTTAATGTGTCATTTCTTGCCATTTTCTCTGTACTCTCTGTTCAAAACACTCTCCTTCCCAATCCCAAACCTGCAGAGAACAGCCACTGTCAGAACCCTCGATTTCATGCAGCATGACACTGCAGATAGCAAATTTTAGCCTCCTTTAAAATGGTGATTCTTGGACCACAACCCCAAGGATTTGGATTCAAAAGTCTGGAGTGGGACCTGGGAATCTGCTTCTTTAATAAGTATCTTGCATGATTCTGAGACAAGGTTCAGGGATACCAACTGAGAAGCACACCATTCTCTTCTCTGCCTGGTAGACACATCTGCACTGTGGCAGGCACAGCTGAAAAGTTCGTTTGTTTTCTTGCCTTCCTCTCCAACCTCTGTACTTCTGTGGTATTTTATCCCAACTTTTAAGGCCACCATTTCCTTGTGCTTTCCTTGCTGACTTACTTCTCTAGCTGCCTCTCCCATGAACCATGAGTGCCTAGATTTCAGAAATTATGTCTTGTTTACCCGTATAGCCCCCTACCCGGCATGATAACTGGCACTCAGTAGACACAGATGTCTATGGGATATACTCGTGTACTCGTTCATTGGCATTCATTGTGGATGACTGGGTGATTCCATTGGCTACACTGAGCTCTAGTTCATTGTAACTACCAAGTCTGACCTTACTGATGCTGATCATTGACTCTGCTCATTTACCTCCCGGGCCATGGAAAGCCAGCACACTTTCTCACAGGGATAATTTAATGTGTAACCAGCAGCCACACAGCTAGCATGCTCTGAAAGAGAGAAGGACCCTGAGCCAAACTCCATGAAGTTCAGCATGGATGACATGTAAACTTCTGTCTAGAAGAGGTTAACTAACACTGAGGAATCACACTGCAGACAGGTGAGCAAGGAACACACCCAGCTTGGGTGCCCAGATCCCAACAGACTCACCATGAGCTTTCCTGCTTAAATGCTAGAATAGCATAGTAGCTATTCACATGGGCCCTAAAGTCAGACTGCCTTCAATTACAACTCCACCAGCTGTGTGACCCTGGACATGTTCTATAACCTCCCTCTGCTCCAGTTTCCCGATCTGTAAAATGCAGCTAATAACACTACCTAATTCATGGAGTTGCTGTAAAAAGTAAATGAACTAAAATATATACAATCTTTAGAATTACCTTTGGTACATAGTAACTGCTCAATAAATGGCAGCTGTTATAATTAGATTTCTAAACTATATCATGGATTCAGTGTGCACTTCAGATTGAAAATTTTGCTCTGGCCTTTTTTTTTTTTCCAAACACACGCTGAAATTTTCTGTAGTAGTAATTTTTGTCCTTGCTTAACTCCAACCTTGGGGACCTGACTTATTGCCTATCAGATTGGCTTCAGTTCTATAGGACCTGCAGAAACCACAGTAATATCAAGCTAATAGACTTTCTAATTCATGTGTTAGAGATAAGTTTGAAGTTGGAAGAATACGGCAAAAGAAAATGTAAGAGTGTTACATATGTAGATGGGGGGAAGAAATTAAGCATCCCCAAAATGATAGGATGAAGAGAGATTTTGAAAAGAAAAAACCTGTTAAGAAACAAAGTCCCATCTATTCAAAATTGCTAGCAATGTCTTGCATGAAAATATGCCCCCTACCTTTTAACCCTCTGAGAAAACTGAGGCATCAGTCTGCTCTCAGTGTTGAGAGCCTAGTACGGGCCAATGTGGAGCTCAGCACTTTACATAAATTGCCTCTTTTAATACCCGTTTGCAGTCACTGCTCTTCTTATTTTACAGAGGGGAAACTAATTACATTACCAGTAATGGCAAAACTGGATACCCAGCTCTAGAGTTTCAAGATTTACCAGCTTCCCTGTTGCTCTTAACTATGTCCCTCATAAACTTTTGAGTGGTATTTCATGGCCTAGAGATAAACAGCAAATATTTATCCAAGGCCATTTTCCAGTTCTAGCTCTGCAGCCCCCAAAGCCTGTGAGGAGAAATGCCTCCAATGATCCCCCAGCTGAAGTCCTAACTTCCAGTACCTCGGGATGTGACCTTCTTGGAAATAGGGTCATTGCAGATGCAACTAGTCAAGTTACGATAAGGTCATACTGGAGGAAGGTGGTCCGCTAGTTCAGTATGACTGGTGTCCTTAGAAGAAGAGAAGAGATACTGAACACAAGGGGAGAAAGCCACGTGAGGCACTGATGTGCTACAGAGCAAGCCAAGGAACCGAGGAACACAAGGATTGACAGCTGAGGGGAGAGGAAGGATTCTCCGCAACAGGTTTCAGAGGAGCATGGACCTGATGACACCTTGATTTCGGACTTCTAGCCTCCAGAAAACTGTGAGACAACAAGTTTCTGTTGTCTGAAGCCACCCGGCTTCTGTACTTTGTTATAGCAGCCCTAAGAATCTCATACATTCCCCCTGGAGTTGCGGGGGGACAGCGTTCTTTCCCGCCCATGAAAATAAACAGAGAACACCCTTTTGTGGGTTTTTACCACTTCAGCCCCCAAGAGCTGGGCTGTCTGCTGTCACTGTGATTATGTAATGGCAATCCTGACGATGACATCATGGCAGACGCTGTGGTTTTCTCCCCAGTAGCCATCGTTCCCTGCTTTGGCTAACAGATCCCTATTTTACTCAGCTATTAGCCCTGCATCCTTCATGGGGCCTTTTAGTTCTGTAATCACATGGACATTATGCATTTGAAAGAATGCTCTGATTGGACCCATCAAACGGAATTAACTACTTTTAAAGAAATTTTTATTGGAGTATAGTTGATTTACAATGTTGTGTTAGTTTCAGGTGTACAGCAAAGTGAATCAGTTATACATGTACATATATCCACTCTTTTCTAGATTCTTTTCCCATATAAGTCATTACAGAGCATTGAGTATAATTCCCTGTGCTATACAGTAGGTCCTTATTAGTTATCTATTTTAATAGTGTGTATATGTCAATCCCAATCTCCCACTTTATCCCTCCCCCTCCTTCCCCCCTGCCTAATTAGCTTCTTACAGCCCATTTTGTGAGTGACGCTGGCTCAGAGCTCAGGAATCTGCCAGGTTTTACCATCCACATGCTAAGACCAAATGGGCTTCTGCAGGCTGCCTTTTCAGATTGAATGGATGAAGCGAATGATTCATCCACCAGCTTGAAAAGTTTAATTCGTTTGGCGGCTTGTGTGGCATAATTATCAGCACTTACAGATCCCAACAACAGCATCACCGGCAAATCCATGAGGATGTAAGTGGTCATCTCTCGCGCTTCTCGTCTCTACCCTCCCTTAAACCAAACTGGTGGATGGGCATATTTTAAAATGCTTCTTCTTATTCATATTGAACTTGATAATTTTATTTTTTAACATCTTTTTTTTTACATACTGAGTGATTCCACTGATATAAAGTTCAAAAGTAGGCAAGCGAGTATATTCCGTTAGAAGTGAGGAGAGAGGGGTTACAGTTACATCAGGGGGCCTCAGGAGTGCTGGTACTGTTGTCTTTCTTGAGATGGGTGCTGGTCACACAGGTGTGTTCATCTTATAACAGTTGCGACTTGTGCATTTGCCTGTATCTATGTTGTGTTTTTTTGTTTCAATTATTTTCTTAAAGATCTTATTTTGGGTGCTCGCTTCGGCAGCACATATACTAAAATTGGAACAATACAGAGAAGATTAGCATGGCCCCTGCGCAAGGATGACACACACATTCGTGAAGCATTCCATATTTTTGATGGATACTAGCTATGAATGTTTCTTACAAACTGCATCTGTGTTAAAGCTAGTTATTACAGTTCATAATAAGTTTAATTGTATAATGAAAATTATTTTAAAAATCTATAGAAAGCACTAAAATGTTAAAATATATTTTCAAAACTGCAATAAGTATTTAATGCACAAAGCAAAATCTAAGACTAAATTTTTGTTGTTAGTGCTGTTATTTTGTTCTTCTACTAAGTAAAATATTTAATAAATGAGCCATTTATGTCTGTTTTCCAAAAACAAAACAAAACAAAACAAAAAGATCTTATTTTGGGGAATTCCCTGGCGATCCAGTGGTTAGGACTCCAGGGTTTAGGGCTTTCACTGCAGTGGGCCCGGGTTCAACCCCTGGTCAGGGAACTAAGGTCCTGCAAGCCGTGTGGCGCGGCCCCCAAAACCATCTTATTTTGGCTCTCACTAATTCTAATATCCTTTATTTCCATAGTACTGTCTCCATTCATGTTCATCTCAAAACAACACCTCCTGAAAGGTTGACTTAATAGAGGATCCCAGGACATATATATACTACCAAATGTAAAATAGATAGCTAGTGGGAAGAAGCCGCATAGCACAGGGAGATTAGCTCGGTGCTTTGTGACCACCTGGAGGGGTGGGACGGGGAGGGTGGGCGGGAGAAGCAAAAGGGAGGAGATATGGGGATATATATATATGTAAAACTGATTCACTTTGTTATAAAGCAGAAACTAACACACCATTGTAAAGCAATTATACTCCAATAAAGATGTTAAAAAAATTTTTTTTAAATAAAACATAAAGGATCCCAGACTGAGTAATATCAGGGTGGTAACCTGGACCCCAACTACTAGATATTATTCCTGATCAAGTCTGCCTCCCCTGCTCCCACTAAGTCACCACTTTCTAGGAGTTAATGGCTACTTCCTGACTCACTTTAAAACAAATTTTTTTTTCTAATTGTATTTTTAGAAAACACTCTGCTAAGGAGGTCTTCCTGTTTCACAGGAGATGATTTAAGGCCTGTTCCACTGCGTTCTTTGAATATGCAGTTTATATCTTATGTAATACTCCCCCTACCCACCCAAATCACCCTTTTATTGCCTTTAGTTGAATTTATTAAACTGACCATTTACGTGAGCAAGGGCATCACTTTCAAAACCAAGCAGTAAGCAAATGACTAACTGCTTTCCCATCTGCTCACGTTCTACATTGGCTTTCAGGGGTGTTTACCTGATACGTCTAAAGCGGTTGTGAATAAACAAAGTGCAGTTTTCAGAGGAACTGCTCATTACACATTGCATCATATGACACTTAAATCTTAGTTCACAAAAAAACAAAACAAAACAAAATCTCTTAAGAAATGCATCTGCAGACAAATTCTGCTTATTCTGAATGTCATTTTGCTCACCATGGTGGCCAGGATATATAAAACATTGACAGAAATTTGCAAAATTTCATCTAATGCTTTCAATTTCTTTTTTTATTTATCAAATATAATTGATTTACAATATTGCATTAGTTTCAGGTGTACAGTTTCAGATTCTTTTCCATTGTACATTATTACAAGATATTGAATATAGTTCCATGTGCTATACAGTAAGTCCTTGTTGTTTATCTATTATATATATGGTGGTGTGTACCTATTAATCCCATACTCCTAATGTATCCCTCCCCCTCCCCTTTCCCCTTTGGTAACCGTAAGTTTGTCTTCTATGTCTGTGGGTCTGTTTCTGTTTTGTAAATAAGTTGATTTGTATTTTTTTTTAGATTCCACATATATGTGATATCATATAATATTTGTCTTTCTCTGCCTGACTTACTTCACTTTGTATGATAATCTCTAGGTCCATCCATGTTGCTGCAAATGGCACTATTTCATTCTTTTTTATGGCTGAGTAATATTCCATTGTATATATGTATATACCATATCTTCTTTATTCATTCATCTGTTAATGGACATTTAGTGCTTTCAATTTCTTTTGAGATTTTTGGGAAGATCAAAATAGACCAATGTTTTCTCAGTTTTCCCATTGAGGACCTCTTTTGTGAAGAATGCTTCATTCATTTGATAAACATTTACTTATTATCTACTACAGGCTAAACTCTGTGGCTGATTGTAAATATATATATATAGAGAGAGAGCATTCAGAGGGTTTAAAATTTTTCAAAAAAGACAGAAATGTGAAAAAATCCCAACAAATCCTATGGTGAAGAGTACTGAAATAGAGGAACTGAGGTTACAATGCTGAAGGAGGTAATATTGACTCTTGAAGAATAGATGGGATTTTAAAGTGGAGATGGGGAGGAATGAAGGTCATTCCAAGTAAAGGGAGCAACTTTAGGAAATGACAAAAAGTGAAGGAGGACAGAGCAGGGAAATATTGGAACACAGCAACTAACAATGTGGCCAGAGCTTCAGGTGGGAGAGGGAATTAGGAGTTAATACAGTCCTGGGAGGGAGGGTGGCAGCCAAAGTTTGAAGTTTGAATTGAATTGAAGGTTTAAAGAATTTCTCAGGCAAATGTTAGTGAAGGAATGTTGTTACCAGGCTGTGTGTGTGTGTGTGTGTTAAAATATACATAGCATGAAATTTACAATTGTAACCATGTTTAAGTGTGTAATTCAGTGACGTTAAGTATATTCATACTGTTGCAAAACCATCACCACCAGCCACATTCAGAACTTCCTCATCTTCCACAACTGAAACTCTGTACTCATTAAACACTAACTCCCTACTCCACCCTCTCCCTAGCTCCTGGTAACCACCATTCTACTTTCCGTCTCTGTGATTTTCACTATTCTAGGTACCTCATATAAGTGGAATTACATAGTATTTATCCTTTTGTGGTTTATTTTACTTAACATAATGTTTTCCAGGTTTATCCAGGTTGTAGCATGTGTCAGAATTTCCTTCCTTTTCAAGGCTGAATAATATTCCATTGTATGTATATATCACATTTTGTTTATCCATTGACACTTGGTTGCTTCCACTTCTTGGCTATTGTGAAGAATGCTGCTATGAACACGGGTGTCCAAAAATCTCTTCAAGACCCCGCTTTCAACTCTTTGGGGTTTACACCCAGAGGTGGAATTGCTGGATCATATGGTAATTCTTTTTAAGTTTTTGAGAAATCTCCACACAGTTTTCCTTAGAAGTTACACCACTTTACATCCCCACCAGCAATGTACAGGAGTTCCAATGTCTCCACCTCCTCACCAACACTTGTTATTTTGTATCATTTTGTGGGTTTTTTCTTTTTCTTTTTTTTTTTTTTTTTTTTGCTGTACGTGGGCCTCTCACTGTTGTGGCCTCTCCCATTGCGGAACACAGGCTCCGGATGCGCAGGCTCAGCGACCATGGCTCACGGGCCCAGCCGCTCCACGACATGTGGGATCTTCCCGGACTGGGGCACAAACCCGTGTCCCCTGCATCGGCAGGCGGACTCTCAACCACTGTGCCACCAGGGAAGCCTTGGGTTTTTTCTTTTTTTAAATAAGAGCATCCCAGCAGGTGTGAAATAATATATTATTAATTTGTTTTGTATTTTCCTAATGATAAGTGATATTGAGCATCCTTTTTTGTGCTTATTGGCCATTTGTATATCGTTTTTGGAGAAATGTCTACTTGAGTCCTTTGCCCATTTTTGAATTGGGTTGTCTCTTTTAATATTGTTGAGGTGTAAGAGTTATTTATGTATTCTTGATATTAATCCCCTATCCTCTATAGGAATTGTAAATATTTTCTCTCATTCTCTGGGTCGCCTTCTGTTGATAGTGTCCTTTGATGCACAAAAGTTTATAATTTTGATGATATCAGACTTATTTTTCTTTTGTTGCCTTGCTTTTGGTGTCATATCTAAGAAGTCACTGACAAATCCAATGTCACAAAGTTTTTCTTATGTTTTCTTCTTTTTCTTTTTTTTAATTGGGGTATTGTTGTTTTACAATGTTGTGCTAGTTTCTACTGTACAGGGAGGTGGAGTTCCCTGTGCTATACAGCAGGTTCTAATTAGTTATCTGTTTTATACATATTAGTGTATATATGTCAATCCCAATCTCCCAATTTATGTTTTCTTCTAAGAGTATTATATTTTTAGCTCTTACATTGAGGTCTTTGATCCATTTTGAGTCAATTTTTAAGTACGGTGTCAGATAAGGGTCCGACTTCATTTTTTTGCATGTGGATACCTAGTTTTTTTGTTGAAAAGACTGTCATTTCCCTATTCCGTGGTTTTGGCACCCTTACTGAAAATCATTTGACCATATATGAGAGCTTATTTCTGGGTTCTCTATTCTATTCATTGGCCTATATGTCTGTCTTTATGCCAGTGCCACACTATTTTAATTGCCATAGCTTTGTAGTAAGTTTTGAAATCAGAAAGTGTGAGATCTTCAACTTTGTTCCTCTTTTACAAGATTGTTTTGGCTCTTCAGGTTTCCTCGAGATTCTATACAAATTTTAGGAGAGATTTTTCTATTCCTGCAAAAAGCATTGTTGCAATTTTCATAGAGGTTGTATTGAATCTCTGGATAGCTTAGTATTGACAGCTTAACAATATTAAATCTTCCAATGCATGAACAGGGATATCTTTCCATTTATTTGTGATTAGGCTTTTATATATTTTAAGTGACATTTTATTTTTAATTAACACTTTCATTCTGTTCTTGTAACTTGAGACAAAAGGGGCTGTAGAATGTCACACAGCAGGTGCATAATAAAAGTATGTTACTGAATTGAAAACAAAAAAAAAAAACCAAACGGAACAACAAAGCAGAACAATGGTTGCAGTTTCATAAACTATACCCACCAATACTAAGATTTATCATAAACACCTAGGTTTACCTAAATAAGGCTGTGATGTTGGTTGTTAATTTCTTCTCCCCTTCCCTCTTTCCTTCTTTCCACAATTTCTCCTTTGCTGTATCCATCTCAAGCTTCCACTCAGGGATCTGCTGTCTTAGACAAGGAGGTTATGATTTTAAAGTCTAGCCTAATTTACTTAGAGTGAAATTCACCATTTTAAAGTGCACAGTTCAGTGAGTTCTGACAATGTTTACAGTCGTTTAATCTTCAGGGCCAGGCTTTGGACAGTAGACTTGATGGCAGCTTTCCATCAAGAGGGAAAGAGGGAAGCTTCTCTCCTTCCCTCTTTCCATCACACATGGAAAAAGTGGGTTTGCTGTTTGGTATTTTCTCAAAAATCAAACATAAAATTACCATATGACCCAGCAATTCCACTTCTAAGTATAGATCCCAAAAATTAGAAACAGGGACTCAAACAGATACTTGTACATCAATGTTCACAGCAGTATTCAGCATTAGTCACAATAGCCAAAATGAGGAAATAACTCAAATGTCCATAAATAGATGAATGAATAAACAGAATGTGGTATATACATACAATGGAATATTTTTCAGCCATAAAAGGGAATGAAGTTCTGACACATGCTACAACATGGACGAACCTTGATAACATTATGCTAAGTGAAATAAGCCAGATACAAAGGGAAAAAAATCATAGCATGATTCTATTTATAGGAGGTACCTAGAATAGCCAAATTCATAGAGACAGAAAATAGAATAGAAGGTACCAGAGAAAGACAAACACTGTATGATCTCAATTATATGTAGAATCTAAAAAAAAAAATTGAACTCATAGAAACAGAGCAGACTGGTGTTTGCCAGGCCTGGTAGGTGGGTTGGGGAGAGAAGAAGGGGGGGAAATGGATGAAGGTGGTCAAAAGTTACAAATTTTCAGTTATAAGATAAATGAGTCCTAGGGATATAGTATACAGTGGTGACTACAGTTAACAATACTGTATTGTATATTTGATATTTGCTAAGAGAGTAGATCTTAAAAGTTCTCACCAGAAAAAAATAAAAGGTAACTATGTGAGGTGATGGATCTTAACTAAACTTATTATGGTTAACATTTCACAATATATACATAAATCATTACATTGTACCCTTTAAACTTACACAATGTTATTTGTCAATTATATTTCAAACTAAGCTGGGGGAAAAAAGGAAGGTACCAGGGGCTGGGAGGAGGGGATAATGGGGAATTATTGCTTAATGGTCATAGTTTCTCTTTCCAATGATGAAAACTTTCTAGAAATAGATAGTGGTGAGAGTTCCACAACACCGAATGTACTTAATGCCACTGAATTGTACACTTAAAAATGGTAAACTTCATGTCATGTATATTTTACCAATTTTAACATTTTATTTTTTTAAAAAGTGGGTTTGCCTTACCTCCAAGGGACACAGGTGACCCCAAACCCTCTGGCTAAACACATAACGCACATAAAACCACGAGAATAAATGAAAATATAAAATAAATAAAAAACCAATCAAAGAGCACTGCAAGTTGGGAGAAGGTTGGGAAAAGAGAGAGAAAACTGAAGGCAGGGCCACCAGATAGGAGGCTGCTGCGATGGCCCTGGACTGGCCTCAGTTAGAATATGGGCAGAGGAAGAGGGAAGATGGTACCCATACAAGAGGCAGAGAGAACACCGGGACTAAATGAACACAGCACAAGGCAGGTGGAAAGGTGGGAAATGCCAGGCCAGGGCCACACTGTGACTTTTGTGAGCCCTAGGCATTTTTCTTAGAGGACCCCTTCCTCCACAAAAAAATAAAAATAAATAAATATTAGATAATATTTTACTGTTGCATTGGTATAAGGATGAATACATCAGTATTATAGATTATAAACATTTTTTTGTCCTGAAAGTACATTTTTTTCCTTCTGATATTAAAAGAAATCAAAACATTTTCGTGGGCCCCTAAATATTCACATCTGGGCCTTTGGTGCTGCCTCTTCTGAGTGTCTTGGAGGAGGGGGTCCTGGGGCAGCCTGTGCAAGGCGCCGATGGTCTCCTACCCAAGACTCCGCCCTCCTTCCCCTTCTCTGTGGCCTCCCTACCTGATGGCCTGCTCCAGGTATTGAGAACTGTGTTACTGCAGATATGGGATACTGGGGGCAAAGTTGTAGGCTTCGTGTGGGGTTAAGACTGTGGACTCCAGAATCAGAACAAGTTGGGTCCGGGACTTCCCTGGTGGTCCAGTGGTTAAGGCTCTGTGCTCCCGATGCAGGGGGCCCAGATTCAATCCCTGGTCAGGGAACTAGATCCCGCATGCTGCAATGAAGGATCCCATGTGATGCAACTAAGACCCAGCACAGCCAAATAAATAAATATTTTTTAAAAAAAGATTAAGGTGGGTCTGAATCACAGCTCTCCCTGCTTGACTGTGTAAACTGGAGCAAGTTCCTTAACCTTTCTAAGCCATGGTTTCTATCTGTAAAATGCACATAAGAGTTCCTAACATCATAGAGGTTTTTTGAGACCTAAATGTGATGTGAAACAACCAGCTTAGCACTATGTCTGGTCCACGGCTGGCAAGCGCTGGCATCCCTTGGCTATCCTTAAATCCGGCACTTACTCAGCACCACTTATGACTTGGTTTTAAACAGGCACAGAGATTTGGGGTTTGTTATGAGGGGGAGGAGGAAAGGTATGAAGACACCTAGAGAGGGGAACACAGAGGGGCAAAGGGGAAGGAACACAAACTATTTCATGCTTTTGCCCAGGACAAGCCCAGTGCGCCTTTATATATGTTAAGGCTTAATAAGAAAGTAAAAAACTAAAGTATGGGCTTCCCTGGCGGCACAGTGGTTGGGAGTCCGCCTGCTGATGCAGGGTACATGGATTCATGCCCTGGTCCGGGAAGACCCCACATGCTGTGGAGCGGCTGGGCCCATGAGCCATGGCCGCTGAGCCTGCGTGTCCGGAGCCTGTGCTCCGCAACGGGAGAGGCCACAACAGTGAGAGGCCCGCGTACCGCAAAAAAAAAACCAAAAAACAAAAAACTAAAGTAGACTAAGTCTGCCTTTATTTAGCAAATATCATTTGAGTGCCCACAATGTGGCAGGGTTTCAGGGGTGGAACAGACAAGCCCTGCTACCCACTCTTCCCCCTGCTTGCCTTCCAGACTTCTCTCCTATTCTTCTGAACAAACACAACTAGACTATTAGCTGACGTGTCAAACACATCCCTTAACCATCACAGCTTCCTCCGTAAACTCATGCAGGCCTGGCTCCCATCACCACCTCCTTTTTCCTCCCAGTCCCACTTGCTAAAATCCTTCTGCAAGAGGCTCAAAATCAGCTCCTGAATGGAGCCTTCTCAACTGGGGAGACCATGCTCCACGCTGCAACCCTGTGTGTGCCGCTTGGGGCCTCCTTTTTTTGGGAGTTCTGTCTCTCCTGCCTGACCTTTCCTCATGAACACAAGCTCCTGAAGGTGAAAGACTCAGCTCTGATTCACCTCTGCTCCAGGAACACCTGCTGAATCGCAAGGTCAGAGAAAGGAGAGGGGAAAACACCTTATACAACTTCCCGGGCCTCCCAGCTTGGTTTCTGCCTGCTTCATTGTTGAGGAGCTCACATGGGAAGAAAAAGCCCCATTACCACCACACCACGAGCATCCCTGCTCTGAGATCTCTGCCCTGGTTTGCGTGAGGGATTTGGCTGCAAAGGTTTGTTAAGGTGTTCAGTGCTCCAAACACAATCTTCACAACAGAAAAAACAAAAAGGAATGGTGGGGGAGGAGGGAGAAGGACAGGGAAGTGAGCAAATACCCCCTCTGGCAGGTGATCCCTCTTGGGATCTCATCTGTTTCCTTCTCCCTAAGGTCTCTGTGGAGGTCACCTCTGTATACAGAGGACAGGCCCTTACTTCTTCGGTCTCAGAGGCAAGACCGGACCCAATTTCTGGGCATCGAATGGACTGGACCCTGGTACCCCAAAAGCTATCAGCTCTGGGTTTGCACTTCCATTACAGAGCACCACTTCAAAACATGACTTTAAGTATTAGCTTACATGTACGTATGTCACACAAAGTATGTATGAATAAATATATTGATTATCTACCATAGGCAGGGCCTTGTGCTAAGGTGAACAGAAGATTCCAAAGCTAGAGTTCACTAGAGTTTAAAAGTAGTTTGTCGTACATATGGGACGTTCACTGAAGCACTGTTCACAACAAGAAAAAAAATTAGAAACAATCTAAATATCCCTCATGAGGAGAAGGGCCAATAAAATGTAGCACACTGGTTTCCTAGAATACAATAAAGTGCTTTAATGGAAGTAACCAGGGATCATATGTCAATGCTAATAGATCTTGAAAATATGGAGAGTGAAAAAGACAGATTGTAGAATGATGAATATCATAAAATGTCATTTATGCAAGTAAATGAGGAAAATAATACATAAGGAAAATAATACTCTACATATTCTATGAATGCATTAGAATCTGCATGTAAAAGTGTGGGGTTTTTTGGGTTTTTTTTTTTTGCGGTATGCGGGCCTCTCACTGTTGTGGCCTCTTCCATTGCGGAGCACAGGCTCCGGACGCGCAGGCTCAGTGGCCATGGCTCACGGGCCCAGCCGCTCCGCGGCATGTGGGATCTTCCCGGACCGGGGCACGAACCCGTGTCCCCTGCATCGGCAGGCGGACTCTCAACCACTGCGCCACCAGGGAAGCCCAAAAGTGTTTTTTAAATGGTACAGAGGGTCACATACTTTTAGGGAGAGGGGAAGAAACAGAGAAAGGCTGTGATGAAAGGGGGCTTTTGCTTTTTCTATAATTACTCTCATTTTTTTAAGTAATTAGGAAGGTACTGCCTAAATACATGAGAAGCTAGGTAATGAGTTCATTGATAACCACGACAACAACTTAAGCGACATCACAGGGCAGAATGGATTTACTATCCCAGGATTAGCCTCTGCAATAACGGCTGGGAGTTTAGAAGAGGAAGAGCTGGGCACTGGGGAGCTCTGAGGAGGGGCTAAGGAATTAGTATTTACTTCCCTGGAAGTCTTTTGGAAAGGGAATGCTGTGACGAAAGTGGAGTGATGTGAAGATTCATCTGGCCACAGGTGTGCAATATAAAACTCTGCATTATGAGTGTATATGGGATTTGTTTTTCCTCATACTTGTCAGGCTCTGGAATTGGAGGGCACTGTTTTCTTTAACTTGTCAGGCTCTGGAAATTGAAGAACACGGTATTGCACAAGCTAAGCTCTGAGAGGAAATCACATTAGGAGAATGAGGGATGTTTTGGTGTAATCCCTGAGCCAAACTAGGGATCGGGGCCTCCCGGGGGGTCTGGGGGTCAGTGTGTTCACTAAGTTTCCTTCACTGGACTGTCAGCTCCTCAGGCTGGGGCTGTGACATCTTCCTACCTGGAGCCCCAACGTAGAGAACAGTGCATGATGTCACATCACTCAGTGAACGCTTGTCGGATGAATGAGTGGATGAATGAACGGATGGATGAATGAATATTGCAGAAAGGTCAAAGAGAATAAGGACTACAGAGAGGCTTGCGGCTTAAATGGCTAACTCCCTAGCTCTGAGGAACTTCTGCCCCATTATCCGTTCTCCCAGATGGTGCCTGTCCCTCGGAGTATGGCTTTTATTTGCCTCCCGCTGCCACTTGCCCTCCTCGACTCCATCCCTAAACCCTGGGGTCCTTCTTGGGATGGGGGGAGGAGTGGCTGTCAATTCACGGGGAGACCCAGGATACCGAGGTGGGAAGAAGATAGAATAAAAAATCATTTGGAGAACTGAGTTGGGAAGATCCTCATAGGAGGTGGGTCAGGGTGGAGCAATGTATTGTATGTTGGAGCGGGGGTGGGATTCTAATCCAAGGCGGAGGGGAAATGAGCCTATTGGAAGAGAGGATCAGGCAGGTGGAAGGACTGGGGCCAGATATCAGAAAATTTGTTGAGGAACTGGTTCATGTAGAGGTTTTTCAAATGTGGAGCTCAGAATCCCAGGATTTCACAGACCACCTCCAGGGGTTTCCCAAACAATGAGGCTGCTTCTGCCAAGGAGAGAAGATTAAAACTGCCAGAGGGATCTGTTCATCCATTATCTGCCCTACATCCTGGGGTTCTGAGTAAGACTTCATTTGAAGGAAGAGACAGGGGTGTGTGTGTGTCTGTCTGTGTGTATCTGTGTGTGTGTGTGTGTCTGTGTGGAGAGAGAGAGAGGAGAGAGGAGAGGAGGGGAGGGGAGACAAGGGGAGGGGAAAGAAGGTCATTCAGCTAAAACATTTGAAAGAACACTGAGAACACAGTCTCTCTCTCTCTCTTGAAATGAGGTCATACATAAAAAGTATTCTGGGTGGAAAAGGCTCTCAATGAGTGTTTGTATTGGACTAGATGCAGGAAAAGAACTCAATCAAAAGACAAATTCACTTGAAATTACCAAAAATTGCCTAGTCCATCCTATGTTCAGGGTTGGGATTATCCCCAAAAGATCAAAATTAGGAGACTCAAAGTAAGGGAAGTAGGGAGGTGTAGCTGACTGGTGTTTAGTTCTTGTTGATAATCATTAACACTCTGTTGAGCACTTTTCAGGAGCACTGCCCAACCTTCACATGCATAATCTCATGAATTCTCACAATAGGCTAGGAAGTAGGCCCTATTCCCATCTCTACCAAGGCTCAGAGAGGTTGGGGAACTTTTCCAGCATCACACCAGATCACAAGCAGCAGAGCTGGACTTTGAATCCAGGCAGCCTAACTTCAAAGTCCCTGAGCATAAGATGCAGTCATATCTCCCAAAGACCATGCCCTGAGTAGGTGTGGTTGAAGCAAGGTGCTGGCACCTGCAGCACCTGCACCTTCCTCTTCTGAGGAAGAAAGAACAGCACTTTCATTTTTGACAGGGTCCCATGTGACACAGTCCCTCATAGAACATTCCAGAAACCCTGTCTCTGTTGGGGCAGTTGCCTCCCTGGACCCTTGGGTGGACTGACCACACCTGGAAGGTTCATTCCCTTCTTGATGCCGCATATCTGAGAACTTAAAGGTATCTCACCTTCAATCAGTGAACAGGATGAAGGGTCTGGCTAACTATAAAGGAAAATGAGGACATTTAATTTAAAGAAGAGAAGATTAGAAGGGGAGAGCTATTTCAAACACTCAGAAAGCTTTCTCAAGAAAGAGTGACCAAGTTTATTTTGTGCAGCTCTGGGTCACAGAACTAGGGTCAGTGGGAAAGTAAGAGGGAGACACATTTCGAATCAATATTACAAGTGATTTTCCTTTGATCTGTTTGAAAATGAAGTTGGCCACACTTAAGATAGTGAGCACCCTGTCAGAGGAAGCAATCAAGCAAAAACAGTTAGGAATCATGAGTGCTAAGAGGGAACTCATCTGTTGGGTAGAAGATTAAAATGACTACTAAAGCCTCTTCTGAGTTGAAGATTCCACAAGTTTATAATTATGATGTTTCTTCTCCTTTTCAAAATTTCTCACTGAGCCAAAGACTTAAGAATGAACCCAATGGTCATTCCAGCCACTGAAAACATATTGCCTTATAAATTCTTATATTCTGCATATCTGTGCGAAGGGAGCCCCACCTATGACACAAGCCTATATGTCTGTCAGCAGGGGCAACATTTTTCACACTAATAGTACAAGTCAGAATAAATACCATCTCCATTTGGGAGACAGTCTTTGACAGAAGAGAATTGGCCTGCTTGATTAGGAGTATATGTCAGGCACTGATAATAGGGAAATCCTTTTCAGCTGAACCCTAGAACCTGAACAGTCATAATGAGACCAATTTAATGAACCTCCTGTTCTACACCAGTATTAATTATAACCCTGTCACAGAAGGCAGCCAGCTCGAGATAAAATAGGTAAAATGCCCAGGAATTGGACTGGATTCAGAATCTTTTCCCCAGATACAAATAAGCTTGCAGTCATGTACATAAGTCTTTAGCAAGCAAGTGGATTTAACTCCTTCTTTAAGCTGTTTGGAAGAAGTACTTATGGAGTTGGTCTGAACAGCAGAAATGCTTCTGAACTTTGGGTTTGTCCTCAGAATGCGTCTACCCCAAATCCGTCTGATTGACTGAGCCTGATCAGTACCAACTTGTTGCCCCCTTGGAAAGAGAAGAAAAAGGAGCAGCAACTCCTTGTTGAGTAGGTAGGCACACCTCCAACCCTTCATTTTGGTCAGGTCTCACAAACCTCTCCCCTTAAAGAAATGGAATTTCTTTCAGGTAAAATTTAAACTGGGAATTGTCATCAATCCAGTTGAATAAATCATCACCAGGGGCCTATTTACTGCTAATACGGATTGAGCTCTACCAGGCACTCTTGTAACACAAATTACCTTGTGGTCAGTACTGACAGTGTGCTTTTTACAGGAAGCCCAGAGATGTTAAGCACTTTGTCTGAGGGCACACAGCCAGTTTGAGTCAGGATTCAAACCCAGGCTGACTGATTCCAGAACCAGGGTGCTTAACCACAGGCCATGCTGGGCATGGTGTTTGCAGGCAGCTTATTCATTCAGCAAGTGTAAACAGAGCACTTCCTATGTGCCAGACACTGTGCTGAGCAGAAATGAATAAGACACAGGCCCTGTCCAGAGTAGTTGGGCAATTCCAGCAGATTGTAACAAACTGTCCCCTTCCCTGGATGTCAGCAAGGGCTCCGGGAAATGAAGTGTAACCAGAGACCTTAAAGATAAGTAAGAATTAAGCAGTGAGTGGAGAGGGGAGCCTGACAAGGAGGTTACCAAAGGAATCCCTGGGATCAGGATGGCAGGGGCACAGCATTGTGAGATATCGAGGAATTACACAACTGAAAGAGGAGAGAGCTTTCTGACAGAAAGGACTTGGGAGGAGGCAAAGCTTGAACTAGGTCCTCAAAAATAGACACAGTAAAAGAAGATGAGTAGTGTATATGACATATACTTGAAATCTGCTGAAATTTTTTCATATTTACATAACTCTCTCACTCCAACTCAGACCCAGGGAACTTTGCCACATGGATAAAGGATTGACTCCAAGGGGTTAATCGCCTGCCAATCAAAAGAGGCCACAATGGTTCTCTTCTCTTTTCTTACCACATCCACATTGGTGAGATTTTGATGGTCCAAAGATGGTGGGCAGCTGGTGAAGGAGGCATGGGAGAGGACAGACATGGAATCCTGAGCCTTGACTCAGGCAGGCTGCGGTTACTCAGAATCTGACACAGAGCGGCAGGAAGAGTTAGAAGCAAAGCAAAGGTCCATAGGCCTGAAAACTCACACCAATCCCCGGCTCTGATCCCAGAACCCACTGACTTGTGAACCCATGAAATGGTCCACGTCCACCCACAGCTTCCCAGCACCAGCGTGCAGGCGGCCTTGCCTGGACCGCCTGCCTCTGCAGTGGTTCTCCAACTTTAGTGCAGGCTGGAATTGCCTGCAAGGCTGACTGAACCACAGATGGCAGACCCCACCTTCAAAGTTTCTGATTCAGTAGGTCTGGGATAGTGCCAAGAATTTGCATTTCTAACAGGTTACCAGGAAATGCTGACAGTGGTCCCACACTTTGAGAACTGCTGCTCTATGGCACAAGGCAAGTTGTACCTCTCCAGGAAGATTTCCCCAGCACTCCAGCCCCTCTGGCTTCTTTTCCCAGTCTTACTGCACATTTAAGTTAATACATACTGCAAAGACAAACCCAATGTCTTGAGAAGAAGCCAGACAGGCAATGGAAAATGAGGGAATTGGGTGAGATCAGATGTATATACATTCATTGTGTGAGAGATGGGAATGATGGTGACCTGGAAAACTCAGGCCCCAATAAAAGGGGGCAACTCATTCAGCACAAGTCAATTTTTGCTGGGTGTCCTTGCAAGTTCAAGATTGCCAGGTCTTCTTGCTTTCCAGAGAAGGTAGAAATCTTGATTGTTTTGTAAAATATCCCAATTTCTCAAAGATCGTTCAAGATTTTTTTTTTTTTTTTTTTTTTGTGGTACGCGGGCCTCTCACTGTTGTGGCCTCTCCCGTTGCGGAGCACAGGTTCCGGACGCGGAGGCTCAGCGGCCATGGCTCACGGGCCCAGCCGCTCTGCGGCACGTGGGATCTTCCTGGACCGGGGCAAGAACCCGTGTCTCCTGCATCAGCAGGCAGACTCTCAACCACTGCGCCACCAGGGAAGCCCTCGTTCAAGATTTTTAAAGACAATATCAGGATCGGTCAGGTGACCTCTTTAGCCTCCTGAAGCTTTAATACTTGATGGTTTGGGCTTGTGGTAAAGTATTTGGATGATGTGTCCTGGCCTATCTCAGGGAGGAAGATTAGAAACACCTCCACTCTATGAGGGCCACTCACCCTTGTCATATTCTTTCCCAAAACCCCTTACCCAAGTCTAATCATGAGAAAAACACCACAAACCCAGATGGAGGGACATTCTACAGGAGACCTGACTGGCACTCCTCAAGACTGTCAAGGTCATGAAAAGCAAGGAAAGACTGAGAGACTGTCACAGACCAGAGGAGACTGGGGTGCCGTTACAACTAAATGCAATGTGGTACCCTGGATTGGATCCTGAAACAAAAAGAGGACATTGATGGAAAAACTGATAAAAATCCAAGCAAAGTCTGGAGTTTAATTAATAGTAACGTACCAGTATTCATTTCTTAGTTTTGACAACTGTTCTAAGGTAATGTAAGGTGGGGGAAACTGGATGCGGGATATGTGAGAACTCTCTGTTCTAGCTTTGCAACTTCTTGTAAATCTAAAATTATCCTAAGATTTACATTTTACTTAAAAAATAATGAAGTCAGTAAAACATAATTTTTCTTAAAAAATAGAAATCTACAGGCAAATCTGGTCCATGGGTGACCAGTTTTCAGCCTTTGATTTAAAAACAAAAAAAAACACCTCTTGTATTTCATAGAATCCTAACTCTAGATGTGTTATTTGGTTTCCCTGTCTTTGAATCTTTTTCAGGAAAAGCTGGAGCTCCGAAAAGTTTAAATCACTTCTCCAAGGAAATCACCTCCCCGTCTGCTGCCTGACTCTTTTATCACCACACCTCACTTCCTCCTGTCCTTTGTTTACTTTGGATACAAAACACCTTACTTCCTCTGCCAGACTGTAAGCAATTTGAGGGCATGCTTCATGCATTACTAATATCTGTAACTCAGCATCTCTCACACAAAAGGTATCTAATAAGAAGTCCTATTTTTATTTTTACATTGAAGAGGAATGCTTTTTAACTCTTTTGTATCTCCCTAACTGTATTCAGGAAAAGGCTGTCAAATGATTAGATGTGTTAAGTCTCTTAACCTGAGGAGGACCTTGGGTTCCTCATCTGTAAAATGAGAGGGTTGGAGCTGATCCTTCTACCACAAGTGTGTTCCATGGACCAGCAGCATTGGCAGCACCTGGAAGCCTGTTAGGAATGCAAAATCTCAGGCCGACTGAATCAGAGTCTGCATTTTAACAAGATTCCCTGAGGTGATTCGTATGCTTGTTCAAGTTTGAGAAGTACTGGACTAGTTCTCAAAATTTAGTGTGCATCAAAGTCACCTGGGGGGCTTCCCTGGTGGCGCGGTGGTTGGGAGTCCGCCTGCCGATGCGGGGGACATGGGTTCGTGCCCCGGTCCGCGAAGATCCCACATGCCGCGGAGCGGCTGGGCCTGTGAGCCATGGCCGCTGAGCCTGCGCGTCCGGAGCCTGTGCTCCGCAACGGGAGAGGCCACAACAGTGAGAGGCCCGCATACCTAAAAAAAAAAAAAGTCACCTGGGATGCTTAAAAATGCAAATATCCGCTTAAAGTGGAAAATAAAAAAAAAAAAAAAAAAAAAGATACAAATGAACTAATTTACAGAACAGAAACAGACTCACAGAGAATGAACGTATGGTTACGGGGGGAAGGGTGCAAGGGAGGGATAGATTGGGAGTTTGGGACTGACGTATACACACTGCTGTATTTAAAATAGATAAGCAACAAGGACCTACTGTAAAATAAGAAAAAAATTTTTTTTTAATTTTTTAAATGTAAAAATTTTTTTTAAATGCAGATATCAAAGCCCCATCACAGATCAACTGACAGGAAACTCTGGGCAGGGAGACTGGGACTCAGTATTTTTCATGAGCTCCCCAGGGCCTCACTTTGAGAAACACTGCATGGCTGTGCCCTCTCACCCCAAACCCCACTGAACATCCTGTTTTCGCCTCACCTTACAGCCTCTCCCTGGCCCCAGAGGCCCTGGCTGCTTGTCTCTTTCAGATCAGGAGTCCCAGGCTGGTGTTTCAGGCAAATTCACCCTCAGGGAGGGGAAGGGGGAGCTGTGATTTGCAGCATTTGCACGGTGGAAATATTCCCACCACAGTGGATTTCAAGCACCCAGTGTGATGTCCCTGAACACGGAATTGGGGAAAGATGGGCACACTCAGTCCTTTAGTAGGCGTGGCTGCAGCACACCAGAGTTCACGGCCCTTGTTTTACTTGCAGAAATTCTCAGGGAGCCAAGCCTACCTTTGGTTCTTATTGAAATGCCAGTCATGCACTCAACACTCTACTAAAGGTTGTAGAGGACAGCAAAGAGGCATGAAAGATTAGGCAATAGGGTAGAGTGATTAAGTGCTCAGGCTTTAAGACAGGACTGGATTCAAATCCAGATCTGCCTCTTATAACTGTGTAACCTTGGACAAAATAAATTGCTTAACCTCTTTAAGCAATTTACTTTGTAGAAATAAATACGTATTTACACATATGCACACATGCAATATATATATATACATATATGATAGTGCCAAATACTAAGAAAAAATATATATAATTACATGTGTGTGTACAGATATATTATATACACACAACCTCAAGGAGCTTTTGGTCTAGCCCTTATAAGGAAATATTAATGTGTTCTAATTTAAAAGTTGGGTGGGCGATACATGTTATTCATTTTATTATTTGTCTTTTAATTACACATATATGGCATATAATCTTTTGAATGTATTACTTACTTCAGAATAAAAGTGGCAATACAAACCCAAATGAAGTTAATCACTAAAATGTGTCACCTCATTATGACAGCTCGTCCATGTCACTGTCTTGAAAAGTGAGGTCATGACCCACTGGGAACTTGGCTAAGAACTTGGCTCTGTTGGGATGTCAGCTGGATGCTTGATGAAGTTAAGGGCATCTGATTCTCTTTGCAGCTTGTGGGTGCACACTTGAAGAAAGACGAGGGAACCCCATTCAACTAAGAGGGACTTTGTTTATGCTTCGTGGGGACCTGAGTCAGACATTCTATCATTGCCATCACCAGACACAAATGAACTCCTGTGAACCAGAAAGCAGGCTCAGAAATGGGGCCAGAGGGGAAGTACAGTGTGACTCAGGAAAGACACAGGCCTTTTCCCCCTTCCATTTAACCACTCTTCAGCTGAAAGCCTTTCTAACAACTGAAATAAGTCATTCATATTCCTTTCTAGGATCCACTAAGTGTCCCAACCACTGCCCCCTTTTCCAGGTGAAGTCTTGTTTTAAGGTGCTGAGTGATGAGAGTGGCCGTGGCTGGGCTGCTGGTGGACAGCAGACACTTGGCCCTGACCGTTAATATTGTAGGTCCTTCTCTGGGCCTCAGGCTCTTTCCTAAACCAGCAAGATGGGTGAGGTGTCCTCTCAAGCCTCTTGTAGCTTTAATACTCCCTGGTTTGGGCCATAGTAGAATCTTCTGGTGATGTGTTCAGACCAATTAGGGGGAGCACTTTCAAATCACATCACCCCCTTGATTTCTTACGCTTTTCCTGCTTTGTTTCTTGTAAGATATTTCTATGTAGGAAATAGGGGAGACAGTACATTGCATTTACCCAAGTAAATAATAAAAATAGCTAATGCTTAAATAACGTGCCAGGCACAACTCTAAGTGCTTTACAATATATCAATTCAACTGAGGAATATACTATTGTTATCATTATCCCCAGTTTACACATGGGTAAACTGAGGCATGGAGTAATTACGTGGTTTGTCCAAGATCATACAACCTGTACGTGTCAAAGCCAGGATTATGAATCCAAGTAGTTTGACTCTGGAATCCATGCTGTAATCACTGTGCTGCAATGCCTTTAGACTGTATGTTATCCAGATTGTTCCTGATGGAGCAGCCTTTCTTTTAGGGGGTAAAGCTAGGAGATCCCATTTTATCAAGCTTGGAAACTACTTAGAATCCAGAAATTTGAAGGCTCAGTTTAGAAGCATTGTTGTCCCAGATTCTAGAAATGATTCTCTGCTTTTGCCTGAAAAGGTATCCAAAGGTTTGCCTTAACATTTCCTTTTCCGTCACTTCTTAACGGATCAGCAGCAATGGGATGGTTTTAATCACAGGGTAAATCCAGGTGGTGGAGAAGCCAGGTAAGAGAGGCAGGAAAGCAGGATTCTAGTCTTCCAGCCTCTGGCCCAAGAAGCGGTGCACATTGGGGGAGGTGCTTCACCTCTCTGGACCTCACATTTCTCACTTAAAGAAGTGAAGATAGATGACTTTAAAGGTACCTTGCCTCTCTAAAAGAGACTGTGAGCCTCTATTCTCCCCCCAACTATACCAGTTGCTGACGATGGAGTGATAAGGCAAATGACAAGCAAGTTTTGATGGTGCTCTGAAAGCAGACACCAGACGTGTAAATTCAGATCCTAGGAATGTGAGAGAAAATGCTGGCATGGCCTTCCTATTTCAACAAACAACGAATCAATGCAGAAACAGCCAGGTAATTAAGAGCCTTTTAATTTTCATTTTCAGACTTTGTTCATCATAGACCCATCCTCCAAACTACCTATTTTTACCAAAGTTCAGCCCAAGCCCAGAAAACAGAGATAAGGAAGGACCTTTCCCCCTCCACAATCCTTCACAATCCTTTTTCACATTTGATGATAAACACAAAACCTTTAAAACATTCAACACAAAATGTTTGAGACTTCTAGAGTTTGTGAATCATAACATATCATCAATCTGTCCAAAACATGGCAAATAGACCATAAGTTCCTTCATTATACCTCAGTATCTGACGAGGAGGCACTCAACAAATATTTGTTGATTAGTGACAAATGTGTTGATGGAAAGTTCTAATCATTACCTACGAAGAATCAGGCTCATGTATGTGCTGATTAAACCTCAGATTGCTTCTCCTGGGTTCATCACAAACTCCATTCATTGTCCAACCAGGCAGTGAGAGCCCCTCAACTTTTACCCTCAAACAGTAAGATTTTACACCAGAACATGCTCAGAGTGCCCTCCGACACATTTCACTGAGGAACAGTGAGAGGGATCCAGCACACAAGACACCAATGCCTAAAGTCACTGTTGCCTGGGAAACCCTGTGCTTAGAACTTGATAAGGGTTTGGTGGATTATTCCCCAGCCCTCTTATGCATTTAATTTTGTAACCTCAGGGGGTCAGTACCAAAGCGGTTGATAAGTAATGAAAGTGCTTGGGGGAGGGGAGGAAGGACAGGACTGTTAGCGAATTTAGGAAGTCAAAGTACAGCAGCCAAAGCTAACTTCTCTGAAGAACCCAGTGTTCTTGCTTTGAGGGACACTGGATCTCAATGGCATTGCCACCTGGCTCTGGGAAAAGCCTGCCTCTTTGCAAGCCAGGAGACTTGAATCAATTATCTCAGTCTATGTCCTTGCAATCATGACACTGGGGCAGAGTAGCCCAAGGGTCTTTTCTGTGTGGCTGGCAAACCTCCAAATCAGGCTTGAACCATGAGTTAACTTGAGAATGAGGTCTGGTGGGATCTATGCTCAATGAAAGAGGAAGCGTATTCATTTGGCTAAAGAAGATCTATGCTTTAATGATCAGTTTCACTATCTGAAGGTGACAGGTGATTCTGGTCCCCTGCTGGGATGTGGGGAAGATGACCTTCAACCCTTTGGGAAAGTAAGCGCATCTCACTTACTCAAAGCAGCTGTAAGCCTTACAAAGAAGGCAGGGCTCCTCACCTGCAAAATTCTAGTGGGAAATGAGACCCAGCCAAGGCTCAGAGGGTCGAGCCCTGAATACTAATTCTGATGAGTAGAGAATGCACACAGCCATTGGTTAAGTTTTCACCCTCAGTGGAGCATTCTTCTTCTCTTGGAAGCAATTACAATAACCATCATAATTCCCCCTGTTACTGTATAGTTGTTTTCAACTTCTCAAACACCTTCCCAAACAGTCTCTCATTTGGATCAACCCAATTCCAAGTCTGTTTATTTTAATGTGGCATTCTGTTTTCTTTCTTTCCTTTCTTTGCTTTCAGCCAGTTCTGGAATCCTTCTAAACTTACTATTGTCAAGCACTCGATGGCCTCCTCCAAGCTGCCTGGCCTACAAGAACAAAGGACCAGAAGCAGTTCTGTCCAGGGGAACTTGCTGCAATGATGGAAGTGTTCTATACTGACACAGTCCAACAGAGCAATTGCTACCTCCACAGGGATAGTGAACACTTAAAATGTGGCTAATGTGAGTGAGGAATTGAATATTAAATTTTATCTCATTTGAATTAATTTAAATGAAAATAGCCACACAGGACTAGTGGTGCCAGATGGGACAGTGCCATTCTGGGGACTTTTCACAGTAGAGGGTAGAGAAGGTTAAACTGTCAGTCATCGTTACTTAACCTCCTTTCATTTCCAAATGGTACTGGTTTCCACACGTGGAAATTTAAAGATTTTCCAGACTTCACATCAAACTTCCGTATAGTCCACATGCCTTAATGCTGGGGTTGTATGCTTTTTCCTCAAATGCAAATATGGCTCAACATAATGTGCAGCAGTAGCAACTTTATTCTTCTGCAGGGTCTGGGGACCTTCACATCCCTGCTGGGAGGGCTCCATGCTCTCAGGCTTGTGAATTCCCCACCCTGCACCCACACAGCTCGAGGCTTCTAAAGAGTGCCCTTTGTCTCCTTGGCTTGTGTGTCAAGGAGGCAAAGGGTTCTGTTGCACGGCAATTAATCAAATGGCCCACTTCTACCTTTGATCTGGGAGAAAAGAGTCAAGATAACATTGAGGAGGAGAAAGTGAGAGACAGTGACAGAGAAATGGACAGGGGAGGGAGAGGAAAAACTGTGCTAGAGAAAGAAGGGGGAAAGGTAAGGTGGAAGGGGAGAGATGGCGGGAAGGAAGGGCATGGGTGTTTTAGAGCCCAGCTGTCATTCTCCAGTCTGTATTCTTTAGAAAACCAGGATGTCTCACACCACCGTGGCAAGTTCCTTTCCTACTACTGACCAAATTCAAGCCACCAGATATCTTAACTCAGAAGAAAGGCCTCATAAAGGTTTATTGGAAATAATAGGTTTGGACCATGCCTATTAACTTCCTACTCCAATACCCCTACGTCTACTTTTCACTCAGGTCAACAATGGGTATGCTTAAAGGTGGCACTCAGAAAGGTCCTGCCTAAGAGAGAGTGCTCCCAGGAAAATATGGTAAGCCTGCTTGTCTCTGAGAGCTCCTGTAGACATTTAAAGTTTCTTTATCCTGATTGAAAAACCAGAAATCCATGATTAACTGCAGAGAAGGCAGGAACTAGTAATCATTTGTGATTAACTACAATAGCATAGTAGCAAAACTTTTCTCAAGGCCTTGCAGGGTTTACCTTTAAATGAAGCTCTTTAGACAATGGCTGGGTGGAGGGTAGCCCTGGAAGAGAGAATAGAAAAAGAAATGGCATTATTTTGTTCAACTAAAGAGAAATGAAGTATTCAGAAACAAGGATTATGTTGGCATTTGTTTTGCTTTCCTTGAAAAAAAAAAAAGAGCTATAATATGTGTTCCTTTTGTACATCTTAAAAACATGTTAGGGACACACTGAGCTGATAGATATGAAAAAATATGAATAGCCCACTCAGTAATTAAGCATGTCTTCTTTTCTTGGCCCTCTTATTTATTTATTTATTTATTTATTCTTGGCCCTTTTAATGACAGCATTTCCTGCACAATCCATTTTAATCCAATTCTTTGATATTTAAAAAAATGGAGATTCCTCTAATTGATTAATAGAGAAAGATGATTTATCCAAAGGAACTGAGAAAAGTTAGTCTTGGAGACAATTGTTGTCGATTTTTTTATGAGGTTACAATTGGGCAGTTACAGGGGAAATTATCTAGAGATGCAAAGAATTGATCTGCAGTTTTTCTAGAGAACAAACTTGATTTCACTCGATTGCATAAATACACAGACCCAAACACACTTACCGGCTTCACAGTTGTGAGGTCAGCTGGATTTGGGGCCAGACTAATGTTATAAATGTTCTAAATGAGGATCCCAACCCTCTTGGGTTCTGTAAAACATGTTTTCCCTGACCAGACGTTGGAGTCTGGTTATATCTGTCACAGATGAATGAGTTTTGTTTTTGGCCTATGCAACTCAAACCTTCTAGGAACCTCTTTGAAAACCACAGAACATCACTCCATGCTTGATTTTGCACTAAGATCTTTCAGTGGGTTGAAACATACAGCACGTAAGAGCAGGTGTTCCCATCTTGCGGCCCAGCTCCACGCCTGAGGAGGCTGCAGAGGGCACGCCATTCTCATTAACAACGCACCATCTCCACGTTCTCTTCCTGAAACAGGCTCACCTTGTTTCAGACAGGAGAATGGGGACAGAGGCGGACAATATCTTGACCACTCCGTCTCCCAGGAGAACGCTTACAAACAGAGGAAAGGTACAAATGAAGGTTAATACATGGCCGGTTGCTAGAAACCTTCAGAAAGCTCATAAAATGTCTTGAAGGCAAATCTTGGCCTTAGCTCCCATCTGAGCTAATGATCCAAACATGCAGGAAAATCCAATGGGTATCTCCAGTTACCCTGGATTACCAATCGGAATTTTAGATATCATGGTATACGATGAATGGCTGGAATGGTAGGGAAGATTTCGAAATTCCGAGGGCTCAGAGACTCATTCTACTTTTCTAATTTACAAATGAAGTGCAAATTTTGGTTCATTGGTGACTTACACAAGCTGACAAAATAGCATCTCTTTCTGAACAGCTGCCCCATCAGCTCTGGACGGTTGTTAATCTAAAGTGCTAAGTAACAATGCAACGTTGCAAAATCACAAAGACTCACGCTGCCCGTTTGACGGGGATGTCACGTACAGCACTGAGAAAGAATACCTCCTGTCAGAGGCCCACCCACGGCCTTCACTGCAGACTTGGGGGTGGGGGTGGGGTGACTTTGCAGGCACGGAGCCCTGTACCCTCCACACCCAACTCACCACAAGTATTTCTTCACATCAGCCTGGCTAGCTGGCTCCAGGCCCCCCAAAAATGGGAGGAAAAAGAAGTATCACTTGAATCAAAAGAATTCATAATGCTGCTTCCAGATACTTTATTCCTTTTGCACTTCATAGTTGCTGTAACAGAAAAAAAGAGGGGGAGCTGCTCCACTAAGTATGAGAGAAAATGACAAGCCCACACGAGGGCAAGAAATTAGAAGGCACAAGAGTCTTTGTGATGAATACTATTTGTTCTAGAAAAATAATCAGTAACACTTATCAAATGCTTACTATGTACCAGGCACTGGGCACGCATTATTTCATTTACTGCAAGTACATATTGCCCTGTGAGGTAGGCATTTGGTATCCCTTTAGCAGTTGAGGAAAGTCAAGCTTTTGCCCAAAGTTGCACAGATGGTAACAGAAAGGCAGGGTTTGCACCCAGGTAATCTGACTCCCAGGCCTGGCTCTTAGCCACTCTGCTGGAACAGCCAGACAGTGCCTCATGAGGGCTCCTTTTAACCCAGCTGACATCTCCCAAGCAAGAGAAAATCTTTTCTGTGTCACAATTCACAATTACTGAACATTACGTTTTAGGATGTCAATCTTCCAAGAGGCTTTTCCCTGATTCCTTCCCTAGGGACCATCTCAGGCAGAGTCGTGTGGACAAGAAATCAGTCACAGGTAGTTGGCACAGGTTCACAAGGGCCAAGTTAGGCCAGACGAAGGCCAACCACATTTTCTTTTTTAATAAGGTTATTAGTCTGCTCAATCAGGGAACATGGTGTGTCTGATTTTCAACAAGATATTTGGCCACTATCTCTCAGGATATTTTGGTGGACAGGGTGGAAAATGTGGTGACTGGAGGTGTAGGAAACTATCTTCTCCAAAACTGGCCCATTCATGGATTGGTGTCCGTCTCAGACACCGCTGACCAACATTTTTACCAACAACCCACACATTCTAAAATCCCACAGGCACTCCCATTACCCTTCTCCCGGTACCTGCCTCTGCCAGTCTTATCCACAAGTACGCACCACCCACACCCCAAGCCTTGCTTTCTTTTGTCTCTGGTCCTTGACTCATGTGATTTCCCAGGCTGGAACACTCTTTTTTCTTAAGTTTAAAAAAAAATTTTATTGGAGTATAGTTGATTTACAATGTTGGGTTAGTTTCAGGTACACAACAAAATGTATCAGTTATACATATACATATATTCACCCTTTTTTAGATTCTTTTCCCATATAGGCCATTACAGAGTATTAAGTAGAGTTCCCTGTGCTATACAGTAGGTTCTTATTAGTTATCTATTTTATATATAGTAATGTGTATACATCAATCCCAATCTCCCAGTTTATCCCTCCCTCCCCCTCCCTCCTGGTAAGCATAAGCAGGCTGGAACACTCTTATTTCTCTAATGCCATGTCTTTCACTGCTCAGCTTCAAGGTCACTTCCACAAGGAAGCTTCCCCTAAACATTGCCCACCAAGACTGGACTACATGTTCACCCTTGACCTCTCTCCACCTGCACGTGTGCCCCCAGAGTGCTGTAACACCCTCAACCCGGCACTTAAGGCACATGTTTTTGGTGACTAGTTTACATACTTAATTAAGTTATAAACTCCATGAAGGAAGGGATATGTCTATTTTGGTCATAACATCCAGCATCATGATTGGCATAGAGTAGGTTTTCAATAAATATTTGTGGAATGAATGATTGAACAAAATCAAATAGTCTTGGATTAATGACAAAATCAGGACCCAATAAAGGTGGCAATAATCTAAGACAATGAGGTGAGTCCAATAAAATTAATTTCAACTGGGATAAATATAAAGTAAAACACATGGGTGTAAAAAAAAATCACCCATACAAACTATGTGAGGACATATGATTCTAGCAGCACATGTGAAAAAAACTTGGGATTTTTAATTGACTGTGAGTTGAATGTAACTGGGCCATCCCAAAAGATCAGTTTTCAGTCTTTATAGTTAGGAGCAAAGTATCTAAAAGTAATGAGTTCTGAGCTGGTCAAACTACACCGAGTACTGTGACTATTCCAGGTATTATATTTTAATACAAAAGATGACCAAACAGATTGCATTGCATTTAGAAGAAAAGAATCAGAATGAAGAGTATTGAAAGCCAAGTCATACAAAGAATGGCAAAGGGGCTTCCCTGGTGGCGCAGTGGTTGAGAGTCCGCCTGCTGATGCAGGGGACGCGGGTGCGTGGCCTGGTCCAGGAGGATCCCACATGCCGTGGAGCGGCTGGGCCCGTGAGCCACGGCCGCTGGGCCTGCGCATCCGGAGCCTCCGCTCCGCAACGGGAGAGGCCCTCGGGCTGTTTAGCCTAAACAAGAAAGTTTTAGGTAGAGGGCATGATTGTTGTCATGGGGAAGTCAAATTAGACTTGTTCTGAATCTCTCTTGAAAGTAGGACCAGCCTCAGCAGTAGAAGCTAAAGGTGGGGAGGAGAGATTTCCAGTTCAATATAAAAGTAATTGTAATGGGATCTGAGCTGTTAGAAAATGGATGAGCAGAGGGGCTCAGGATGGTTGCGAGCATACCCATCCCAAGAAGTCTTCAATCAAGCAAGTCTTCAACCAAATGGATGCCCACTTGGTAGGGAGACCATAGTGAGTATTTTAAGAACTGAATGCATGTTCAGACTTGATAACCTCCACAAAGACCCTTCCAGATAATTCAGGAAAGAATCTATAGGCCTCATATTGCTGCATTTCAGTAACATCCTCAAATTTACATGTTAGAGGCAGCCACATTGCTCAATCCCACAAACTCTGAGCTGTTTTACTTCTATGTTATGTCTCACCTTATGACTTGTAGCCTCATAAACTAAAAGTTAGGAGACCTAGTTTCTAGTCTCAGATATGTTGTCACCGATTAGCTGCAGGCTGATCATCCTATTTAACCTCAATTTCTTCATTTGTAAAATAAGGAAGTTTGGACTCAGTAAGTCACTGAGTTCTTTCCACATTAAAGTTCTAAAGCATTAATGTCTCTCAGACTTTGTCCTCAGACCATAAGCATCAGAATCACCAAAGAAGGCTGTTTAACATGTAGGTACTTTGGGCCCCATCACAGAATCTGAGTGGAGCCCAAGAGTATGAATTCTTAGTAAAGCGCCGTAAGTTATTAACATGCGCACTGGATCCAGAAACAATTCAAAAGAGGCTGTGTGCCCTTGAGATGAGAACAACAGATAAGCAGAATTCAGGCACAGAAAGATTAACTCAGTTGCCCAACATCTCAAAGCAAAACCAGAGTTGTTCCCAGAAGAAAATAATCAGGTTATTTTCTGTTCTCTTTAAAGACCTAAAGACTTAAAGTGAAGAGGTAGGTGGAGAACTACAATAGTCTCCAAGGTGTGTCTAGTAGGGCTGAAGAAGCCCTAAACCCTGTCTGGTGAGGAAGGAATCAGAGCTTTGTAACAAGAGGCAGTCATGCATCCTGCAAGCCTCCAAAGCAGGTAAACACAACAGCAGATGCAGCCTCCAGACCGCAGGAAAAAGCGGAAAGTGCAGGGTGAGTCTGGCCACCAAGCTCTCCCTGCATATACTGACCCCCTGGGAGTGACGTGAGTCAGGGTTTGAAAAGCTGGGAAAATGGAAAAGCAAGAGGTACTCTTAGTTAACTGAAAACCATCCTCGGCCAGGCCCAGATAAGCAAGGCTTTCACATGGTGCAATGACTCTATCATGGCAATGTTCATTATCCAGAAGTAGCCCTGCAAAATATTTTTATTTTCCTCCCCAGTTCCAAGGTCCCAGAGAGCTGTTTTCCCAAACTTGCCATGACCCATTCTTGGTTTGAAGACCTACTGGAATTAGTAGAGTTCTTTATTTGAATTGGTCAAGAGGAGCTTGTTTTTGAAAGCCCTTTTGGCTGCAGACCCCAAAGAGATGTCTATCATCACTAACAAGCCCACTTTTTTCCTTTTTTTTTTAACTCTTTATTGAATTTGTTACAATATTGCTTCTGTTTTATGTTTTGCTTCTTTAGCCTGAGGCATGTGGGATCTTAGCTCTCCAGGAGGGATCAAACCCACACCTCCTGCATTGGAAGGCGAAGTCTTAACCACTGGACCGCCAGGGAAGTCCCCCACTTTCTTACATATATTTTCAATGAGGTTTTCTCAACACTGAGACTCATCAGCGTAAATTTTTCTTAATCTCTATTTAAAACCCACATGACATCACTGATTTTGAAAATCCTGTCTCTGTCCTATAGCTTATTATCCAGGCAAGCACCCTAAATTAACAAATAGTTTCACTAAGTCGGTTGCTTGCATAAGGCTCACTGTCTGATATTTAAGCCGAAAAAGCCCAGATGCCGGCACATTCAATGTTTATACATTTAGCAACCATCTCAAACCCCTCCCCCACCCTTTCCCCAAAAGCAAATCCATGAATGCTCATCGTAAATGTAAATATTGCCTAATATAGGCTTTCCAGGTGTTCAGATGAGGCAAACTAAAACAGTCAAGACCGCAGACATGCTCATGAATATGTCACATATTTGGGTCTTGTACAAACCAAAGCAACTTCTGATGCTCTTCTTCCCATAAAATTATAGAAAGGCTTTACTTATAAGTCATGGGCACAAGTCAGTCACTAAGTCATTATCACATTGAAATCTCTGGCAGCATTTCCTTAAATGACACCATCCACCTCTCAGCTCTAAAAGTCACTTAAGTGTCTCAACCAAATCATCTATAAAGCAAATAAACTCTAGGAAGATACCTCAACCTAACACAAATACTCCTAATGCTGAGAAAAATAAAGAAAACAGCTTGCTTATAAAGAAAGCTAATTTCATATTCCTATCAGAGAGCCATCAAGTAATACTGCTGGAAAAATAAAAAGTACCTTACCCAGAAACAGTTGAATTAAGCAGATGAATTTTGACAGGACCTGAATAATTAAAGTTTCCACTGCAGCTTTAGAAACTCCTGTTCTGAAACCCATTTCGTCAGCCAATGCTGAAGACTGTTTTTTTGGCTCAGGAACATAAAATCCAAATAGTCCCAGAGGATAAACTGCCTCTTAGCCTCAACACCTTCAGATACCGCCTTTCAAAGAACAACCCTTTTCCCTGGAAAAGGATCTGTCATCGACATTGTCATGTTAATTGGCCAAATTCAAACACAAGTCATCTCTAGAAGCAGCAATAGGAAGACCTTTGGGTAGACGGTTCTAAAACTTTTTCCTAAAGGAAAAGAGACACGTTAATAAAAAGTCGACCTTGTCTTATTCGACCCTAACAATTAAGAATCCAAAACCAAAATGCTTTTTGTTAGCTACTGCCGGCCAAGGAGCCTTATTCTCTGCACTCTTTCTTGGACAGCAAGAAATGGCATCCCGACCTCAAAACTCTATATGATAATAAATGGTTGGAAGTGATATGGATAAATTTCCATCCACATATAATGCAAAATTTTGTATCAACCAACAGTTTTGCTTTTCTTCTGGAGCAAATTTCATTCCAGATCTGTTCACAAGCAGCAGAAATCTATGTTTAAAGGTGAGGCACTCAGGGTCCCATGGAGCCTAGCTCCTGTGTCATGGCTTCTATACAAGGCAACCAATGGTGGGGACCTAGGAACAAATGCAGAGGACAAAGCCCTCTTTGATGGTGTATGGTCAGGCCACTCAAGATGACTCTTCTCTTGCTCTCTGTACATGCTCTGCTCCACCAGTGCCTGCTTCACCTACACCTGCTCCCATGACTGACCTTCCTATGTACTTGCCCCACCCCCAGCTAGAGACTGTTCTCATCTAGAGAGCAAAACATCTCCACCTGTAACTTATCAAAGGGGTGACGAGGGGCGTGCACGCCGCCCCCCGCCAGTTTCCCTGGTAACCAATGAGCCAATCTGATGTCAGTTCCCCCTCCCACCCCGCACCGGGAGCAAAAATGGCGGCCACGTCCTTTCTGCCCTCTGCCCCACACGGGGTGTCGTCGCTCCAGGACCTTGCTTCAGACGGGTGAGCTCCCCCAACGCACCCATGAAACCAAGACTGTCTCTGTCGCTGACTCCGGACTCTCTCTTCGGTCTCAAGGCTGGGTAAGTACAGGGCTTGCAGGCCTGCGGGGTGCAGCCCAGCAATTGGCGGAGCCGCCTGGAGACGGAGGAGACTCCCGCGAGCGCCGACATGCCGGGAAGTGAGGGCGGGAGTGGGAAGGTGCAGGGCCTCCGCTAACACGTTGGGCCTGAAAGTTGCAGGGCAGATCCTGGGGTGGCCGCCCCTAGTATGTGGTGCCCCGTGGTGTCTGTCCTTGAGGAGTGGGGACCACCAGGAGAGTGCGGAGAACTCACGTACGGCCTTGAGGCTGTGGTGGAGATGTTGGCCGCCATTACAGTGGGAAAATGAGGTGAGACCTTGAGGCGGTGGCCGCAGCTGTGGGCTGGCCGTTGCTTTTCGTATTAAGAAAGGCCACAGACGCTGAGCTAACAGCTGAGGCGGAGGTTAGGTGCCCAGGCATCAGGGAAGACATGATGTTAACTGGCCAGGAAGTGTCAAAGGTGGCCTCTGTGGCCACCCATCCCCCTGGCAGCACTTCTGTGGGACCATCTATGAGGGTGAGGCGCTTTCCTGGCTCTCTTGGTTAATGGCCACTTGCCTGCCAATGAAGGGGCTGCGATTAGTCCTTGTGAGCAAACCATGGACGATGTGTAAGAGAACAGTGGCTCCTAATGGTTCTGCTATTGCATCAAAGTGAGCCTTTTGGAATAGGTTTGGGTTTTATCTTGGGTGTGCGTCTGAGTGTCTCAGTACCTGAGTCCAAATTCTGTTCTCTGTTCCTGGTGCCAACCCTCATTAGGGGGTCCCAGTAACTTGAACGGTGATTCATGTTCTTCAGAAAGTGAGGCATGTGAATGGAAGTGAACGATATGTATTATTGTCTATTACTGTTATTCGTTTAAACAGCATTGGCTGTTTAGAAAGTGAAAAAAATTCCTGGAAATGTCCAAGATGGGACTCTTGACATTCTAAAACTGGTTTTAGCATATACCCTTAGAGGAAGCTAGCTTTCTAGAAGGAATTGGTATTTCTCTTCCTGTGCCTTTGAGATGTAAATGAACTACCTGGGCTCTTGGGAACTTGAATCACCTGTGATCCCTGAGAGTGAAGAAAAAAAGAAAAAGAGGCCTTTTTAAACCCTCGTAGGAAAACTTTGAGATCTCTGGGTCAAGATATATGTATGTCTATGTGTACCTTATGAATATGAGGTGTCTCTGCCTCAAAATGGCATTTCCAAGATTGGTTTGTGGATGAGTTCTGTTTAATTGGCTTAATAGAAATTAAGCACTCAGATATAAAAGAAAGGGGCTTCCCTGGTGGCACAGTGGTTAAGAATCTGCCTGCCAATACAGGGGACATGGGTTCGAGCCCTGGTCCAGGAAGATCCCACATACCGTGGAGCAACTAAGCCCGTGCACCACAACTACTGAGCCTTCGCTCTAGAGCCCGCGAGCCACAACTACTGAAGCCCGCGCGCTCTAGAGCCTGTGCTCCGCAAGAGAAGCCACTGCAATGAGAAACCCACGCACTGCAACAGAGTAGCCCCGGCTTGCCTCAACTAGAGGAAGCCCGCGCACAGCAATGAAGACCCAACGCAGCCAAAAATAAATAAATTTAAAAATATATATATAAAAGAAACTCCAGGGCTTCCCTGGTGGCGCAGTGGTTGGGAGTCCTCCTGCCATGCAGGGGACGCGGGTTCGTGCCCCGGTCCGGGAGGATCCCACATGCCGCGGAGCGGCTGGGCCCGTGAGCCATGGCCGCTGAGCCTGCGCGTCCGGAGCCTGTGCTCCGCAACGGGAGAGGCCACAACAGTGAGAGGCCCGCGTACCGCAAAAAAAAAAGAAACTCCAGAATGAATTTCAGGTTCACGTGATCTGGAAAATAGGACTAAATCGATATCTGGTATTGAAGCTTATTGCTTTGATTAATATAGACATGTCTTTAGAGTTATCAATGTTAAGTATAATACTTCTGTTGCACCTAGGTTTACTAGAGACTAAATAAGACCTTATTATATCTGTTGCAAATTTGTCAGCAAGGAAAATAACTTGATATGATGAAACTTTAAATAAGTGTAAATGAGATAAGAGCCTTTAGGTAAACTCTATAGGAATAATTATATTTTGGGAATGTCTATCTAAAATAGTCTCTCCAGATTTTGGTAACCATGTCCTGCCCACTGCCTGCCACACATGGTGGGGTGTCTCTCTAGGATCTTGCTTCAGATGTGTATGATCCCCCTAGGCATTAAACTACTGATGTCTCTGTTGCTGACTCTGGGCTCTTTCCTTGGTCTTGAGATTGGGCAAGTACAGGGCTTGTAGGCCTGTGGGGTGCAGCCTAACAGATGGTAAAAGGTGCCATTCCCCTAACCCTACTCTCCCTGCCTACAAAAACAAAACAAAGTGAACAACATTATTGAGATGAGATTTAGCTTTCTGAGCCTGAAGGTAAGATGTATGCTACCGAAACCAGCACATTTCTGAGTCATTCCTTTCCTGGCTTGGGAAATGACCCTGGCAGCACCCAGAGAAGGATGACGTGGTTTCTGGGACTCTGTAGTTGGGAACGTCTATAGCTTAAACCCTATCTCATCATTTACTGGACAGTAAGTTAGTTTTGATAGACCTTTTCTGCCTGGTTCAGATCTACTACTGAGGATGTAGCTTTTAAAATGGTTAAAAGAAATAAGTGGTATAACTGGAAAGATCTGCTCTATTTGGAAAGAGCAGATTTTAAATACCTGAAAACAGGTAAACGTTGGCTGCGATACAGTTTCTGTAGAACTCCTCCCATTGATTTGAAACCCCCAAGCACTTGTTCAGAGGAGTCACTAAGAGAGACTCTTACTCAACTGGCTGTAAGGATCTGGTCTTGGCAAGTGTGCAGTATGTCTCTTTTGTCTCTTTTGACCTTTTTAGAAGTCATACTGTGCTGGGCCACTAGTGTTGTGAAATAGTCTTGTGTCTTAGGAACAGAACTGAAGACTCAATATGTCTGTGCCTGAAAACTGTAAAAGCCCAGGAAATTGACTCCCTCCCTCAGAAATGAGCAAAGAGTAAAATCAAGGTCTGATTAAGTGACCTCAAAGCCTGTGATGTCTTACATTGGAGAAGCTGATGGGGCTCTCTGTACCATGTCCAGGAGGATGGGAGATTTGGACATTCCTTAGAGGACAGCCACTTAGGCCTCTTGGGGGATTGAGCACATTGTGGCATTGCCTCCCAGGTAGAATTGGGGATCAGGAAGGAAGGAGCAGAGAAAGGTCTTTAGGGTTTGGGAAGACCATAGAAGCTGTTTGACCCAGAACTATATACAATGGGGAAAATACATTTTATTCTGGGTTGGGTGCCATATAACTGATGGAGAAACAGAAATATGAATATAGAACTCTACCTTAGCACTGGTTTTAAGCATAGCTGGAAGAAACCAGTAGTTCCCAAAGCCTGGTTCAATTTTAAAAACCACGGTCCCCTATCCTACCACCCTGTGCTCCTACACACACACACACACACACACACACACACACACACACACATATATTTTATACACGTAAAATCAGGTTGAAGAATGATAGGTACGGTCTTACTCTGAAGCCCTCAAAGAACACCTAATCTTACTGCGTAAGTGACCAAAGAGAAAATTGAGGTTAGAGACGTCTATGAGTTCACCCAAGATCGAGGCTAGACTACAGCCCAGCCACCCAGTCTCCTAACCCAGTCCTCTTTCTACTGCAGTAACTAAAATGTCAGACAAAGACCTTAACCACAGTAATAGGCATCACAATAGCCTTTCTCCCACCCTCTTCACTTAACAGCCCCTGTGGTCACAGCCGGGCATTTCAGTGGCCTGATCCCTCCCTCAGAATGGCTCCCACCCTCACCCCTGACACTTCATCCTCTCCACACCCTCACTTCCAGTCTAAGATCTGTCAACTGAGAAAACAAGGGTCTCTCAGCTCATTTCAGCAAAGCCACAGAAACATAAACATGAGCAGGCCAGGAATGGTGGTCAGAGTTGAGTGGGGCTGGAGTACAGTGTGTGGGAGGAGGGGATGGGACTGTTGGAGATGGAAGATATTTTGAGGTTATATTGCAGTGGGTCTTTTATTCTCTACCTCACCTTCTGAGAGGTAGAGCATAAAAAAGGCAAGGAACTTTTCTAATAAATGGGTCCAGCCTGCTTAAAAGAAGACGACTGATCCATCATGACAGTTCTTACTAGTTTCTTTCCCTGTTTAATGTGTGTGATCTCATTAGAGTAGATGCCCCGTGAAGGCAGGGACAGTGCCTATTATTCAACACCATAGCCTGGGTGACTAGCGGAGTGCCTGGCTTACACAGGTCCTGCAAAGATACCAGTTACTGAGGGATGCAAACACAACTACAGATGTGCAGCTCCCCTTACACTTGTCACATGTGAACAGTCTGGGTCACTGGCCAACATTTATATTTTGGGAAGTAAAAATAGCCCACCTGGCATTCCCCCCTTCCCCTGCCCCCATAGTTTTCCCCCACCAGTTACAAGAATGGCAGGTAGAGTTCCGTATTCATATTTCTGTTTCTACATCAGTTATATGGCACCTAACCCAGAATACAATGTATCGGATTGGCCAAAAAGTTCATTTGGGTCTTCTGGAAAGACCCGAACGAACTTTTTGGCCAGCCCTATATTCTCCCCATTGTAAACATTTCTGGATCAAGCAACTTCTGTAGCCTTCAGAAACTCCAAAGACAGTATCAGGAGGATAGAACAATGGCCTAGGAATGAAGACGCTTTTCCTGGTGGCTCAGTCTCTGACTCACACCTGACCAAGGACAAATCATTTACCTCAGCTTGCCTTGTTTTTACTGTATGCAAAATAGAGCCTTTAACAATACAAGCCTCCTCCTTCCCGCTGAGGGATATTCTGAACTTTGAGGAGATGCTATCTTTGAAGTGATTAGAGCTCCTTAAAACTGGGCTCTTGATAACAGAAGCGGTGTTGTTCTCAGGTTGTGCTACAGCTGCTGTTTTTCAGCATGAAAGATAGATATTGTGATGCCTTGTTGTCAAGGAGAGGAATTGCTGTGTGTTGACACAATGATGCAACAAGCAGGAGGGCAGGCACCTCAGGTTTAATGGTTCTGGTTTCATTCATTGAATTCCTTCCTCATCTCAAACCTCAGTTTCCATTATTCTTTATGGATAGGTATTATTTTTTATTTTCCAACTTCCCCAGCTGCCAGGACATCTGGAGGAAAACAAAGCTGGTCCAAGACATAAATATAGTTTTCCTAATTGAATCAGAGAACCCCAGGGGGTGGAGGGGGGGTGACACTGCTTCTTAAGGCGTCATGTGGTTCTTTCAATTTAACAATCAAACAATTTCTGAGTGTTTTCTATAACAGGGATATATAAAGAGGAGTAAAAGCTGGGACTGTGTTTTCTGAACAGATGTATGGTCAGATAGCCATGAATATACTTAGGGGAACTAAGTGCAAATACCTCCGTAAGCACCATCACAGTCTCTCTAATCTGAAATTGCCAATGATGTGAGTTTTTACACCAACATTTGAATGTCTTAGTAATAAATTTGTTCATTCACTCATTCATTTATTCATTCTGCACATGGTTTGACTGCTTGTCATGATTGTAAGTTCCTCAAATGAATTAATTCATTCAACCTTCAACTAAGTTTGTTCTGCACCTACTAGGTATGTGTACTAAGCCCTGGGCTAGGCTTTAGAGAAACTGAGGTGAACAAAACTAACATAATCACTGATTTCATGAAGCTTACAATCATACAGGGAATATATACATTAAAGAAATATTTTAACATTTAAACATTTTAATTACAATTGTGCTATGAAGGAATAGAATAGTCACTATAAAAGCAATCAGACTTAGTCTCATAAATCTCATAAGTCCCATAGACTTGGAGGATTGGAGGAGTTTGCCAAGCAAAAATTGGAGGGAAGAGTATTCCAGGCAGAGCCAATAGCTACATAAAGGCCTGAGATGGGCCTTCTGGCATGAAAGAGATCAGAAAGGACAATGTGGCCGGAACCTAGTGAGCAAGGCAGAGAATAGCAGGAGGTGAGTATGGAGCCTCACAGAGATGAGCCTTCTCCATTTCCGATAATTACTGCCCTAGCACCTAGCAGAGCAAGGTTCTGGAACAGATGAACAAATGCATCTTGGAGCACTAGAGGTATCCTGGCCTATTGGCAACAAGATGTTCCCCAGTGTGAGATCCATCTTTACCTAATGGTATGAGGTTAGACAGAGTGGCTTCCATAGATTTGCTTATGCTGCAAACAGCCTTGTAGAATCAGAAAACTGCAAGAATGAAGATATGATCTCTCTTACCCACTTTATTATTCATCTATCTTATGATAGATAGATAAAACCAGAGTTGGGATTGCTATTGAGGTGAAGACATGCAAAATCTCCATAAAGTCCAAGTATAGGTTAGAAATTTGGTTTCAAGGTATCGAGTTGCAATAATACAGCATCTCTTAAGCAACTTAATTCTATTGAACAGTAAAAGAAATAAGATCAAACTCTGAATAACAGCTCAACTTTCTTCAAAGCATAATTGCCCAGTAAGTTTATACATAGAAAAAGAAAAGGGTATCTGGACACTCTGGACTTTCCCACTCCATTTTGCCATTAATTTTTTTAAACAAACAGTTCACCCCACGATAATTCACATGAAGAGACTTGCATGACAGAAATATATACAGAGTTGAGGGCAGGGTTAAGGGAAAGAATACACGAGGGATGTTGAGGCTACCAGGGAGTAGAAAGAATGGAGGCAGTTCTGCTGGGACTAGGGCTGAGGGGTGGGGAGAGGGGGCAGCGCTGCTGGTGTTCAGGACAGAAGCGGGAGCTGTGGAGGAAAGAAGTTGCCAAGGAGCAGGAAAGACACATCCTGAGACCTCTTTCTCCAGCTCTCCAGGGTCCCTGCAGTGCCTTCTATTGCTGAGCCCAATGTAAGCCAGTCAGCAAAGGGGCGTGGATAACGCGGTCCACAGGGAGGGGAAATGGATCCTAAGGGAAAACAGAGCACATACAGATAATCAGCACTAATGATAATAATGCTCTAAGTATGGTGAGGAAAATATGGTGTAGCCGTAACAGGAAAGGGACGGAAAACTGCTGGTTATATAACATGTGTGTGTGTGTGCGTGTATACATATATATATATATATATGTATACACGCACACACACACTCTAAACAGTAATGCACGATACATAATGTAAATATAATGTACTATAATATGTGATAAATTCACAAATATACCTACTTTTATGTCTCTATGTCAGCTATTTTATAATATATATTTGTGTGTTTGTGTACATTTTGCGAATGTATAATGTGTATATATTTTCATCTGTAGTTAGACTGAAGATAGGTTTGCATAGGCAGGATGTTCTGGCCACATGGATGGCTGATACTGAAAATGAGAGGGGAACTACCTGGTATTTCCACGTGTCTGGCACAGTCACATGTCTGTTTCCAGATGAAAGAGTTGTGAAATGACTCTGAAGTCAGTTCTGTATGAGGTAAACACAGTAAATACTTTCTGAGGTTCACAGGTTCCCCTCTCTCTGGAAAAAAAATAAACCCTGACTTGCAGGAAGTGGTTCTCTAAAGTCATGTTGACAGACACGTTTCTTTTAGGGCAGATGCCCTTCTCCACCATGCCTATGCATCACACACTTTCCTTTGCTTCAGAACCCAGTTCAAACGTCATCTTTCCAGCTCTCCACAGTCGTGTTCTTTCTGTCTTTCTCATGCTCTTTATGTTATATCTTATAATGATCTGTCTCCTCTGGGAGCAAAGACATGTCTTGGATTCATTTGTTTTCTCTTTTTATTTGACATAAATGAAAACAAATAAATGAGGTGAACTTGTTTAAAGTGTACATGAATGGATGAAGGCTAGTTCTACGAAAGAGTGATTGTGAATACCAAAATGCTACAGCTTGACCCACAGGGGCATTGTTAACCATTTGGAGCCTCTCCCCGATGCTTTAGAGTCAGAATCCATATCAGGTTTATAGTCTTGTTTCCCTTTCTAGGGAGAGAATGGTAGGACAGGATAAGGGGGTGAAAAAGAACTCTGAGCACTTAGAGCAACTCTGGTGTCTAGATCCAAATGAAACCAAGATTTTGATGAAAGACACAGATGAATCCAGACAAGCACAGAAGTGTGGAAGAACATAATGCCATTCTCTCCGCCAACCAGTGACTTGGCAACTAGCTCAGGACTGAAACCAGAGCAGAGAACTTCTCAGCCATGGATACACTTCCTTACCTGGTAGCTAGAGAAGGAAATGCCAGATGCTCTAATGTCATTTGAGGCCAGCAATCCATAGGGAGGTCACTGATCTATAGAGGGGCCATAACAAAATGTGATCCTAGCAAGCTGATGTCAAAAAGTACTCTTAATCTCTTTTTTTCCCATGCATAAGTAACTATACACTGCACGTCAATGAGCTTTCCCTACGCAGCCAGGCCATTGAAAACCATTTATGTGGTGCCAGGTATGTATTTTAATGGCATTAGTCTAAAGGTCAAGCAATGCAAAGAAAAGCAGCCAGGAAGCAGGCCAACAGCTCAGGCAGGTAATTGAGCGTGCAAAAGCACTCCGCCACTGTAGCGACTAGTCACCTTTTTGTTTATTTCTCTACTGCGTGGTGTGGAAATGGTGTTCTTTTATTTTCTCTTCTCTGTTAGAAATCAGCCATCAAGATAAGGATTATCCATCCAGAAATAATATTGCTATTGGCAATAGTCTTTTCTATCAGCAAAAGTTGGGCTTTCACTCTAGAAAAGAGAGTCAGGGAGAGTCAAGTATCAGCTCTTAAACTAAACCTCAAGTATCCCAGTGAAGATTGGAACAAAACTGAGAGTGGAGGTAGAGCTTTAAAAATGTGGAAATCCCCAGCTTCCAGTTCCAGTTTGGAGACCTGGCTGACCAGATCCTTGGGGAAATACTTTTGTAATTCATAGCAATGTCTGCTTGCTGAAGCCACAGAGAACGATGCCCCCTCCATTTATCCATCTGTCTGTCCATCCACCCCAAAAGCATATATTTAGCACATAAATAATAGTGATCATAATAAGTAGCTACAATTTCATTTATTCCTCATTGTATCCCAGAAACTGAACCCATTGACTTATACATATTAGCTCATTCAGAATACCCCCAGGAGGTCACAGTAAAGTCCATCCAAAACCAGCATCTTATGGGCCCCACCTTGAAGGGCTCTAAATATGGTCAGAAAAGAGAGAAGCCATGTGATAATCGGCCAAGACAAGGAAAACATGATACTGAAGGACTGTTGTATGTGAATGATTCCTCTCCTCAGACTCAGGTTAAAATGAACTTGTCATCATCAGATGGTCTCAGAGCACATTGAAGAAGTGTCGGCCCAGCTGGAAAAGGCCTAACTATTGAATGGTACAGGGAGAAAACCAGAGAGGTACTCTTTCTGCAGATCCATATTTTGGAAGAAGCTCTGCTGGGGAGATTCCCTTTCTCTCTGCCTTGTTCCCTCCCTTCATGGCAGGGTGGCGGCCAGGGCCCAGGCTGCATTTCATTCCAGTCGCTGAAGCTTCATCATTAGGCCTCCTCCACGGGCATGCACAGTGACTGGATATGTGGTACCCAGAAATCAGCGAGGATATTTCTATAAGTGCCCCTCTTCCCACTACTCTGCTCTGGGTGCTGCCAGAACCCGCCTCAAAAGATGAGAAAGATATAAGAAGGAAGCATCTGCCTAACTAGCCAGGACATCTTGCCTCTTCTGCTACCCCCTCCCCTACACGTTCACTCCCTTTTGCAGGGTGCAGGCCTCTGGCAGGCTGACTGTTCTGCTGGGACTATTTACTCTACTTCCTTCGTTCACTCTGCTACAGAATCACAATACAAAACAAAGCAAAAATGCTTGTCGTCTCAGGACAGATGAGAAAACTATGTCCTGATCCCATCAGACTTCCATGTGCGAGTAGGAGAGGCACAGGGTGACACACCAGAGCCAGAGAAACGCCCCTGGGTAAGACCTGAGCCCCAATAATAGTTTGGTGCCTAAACTCTTGGTACCTCTCTGAGATAAAAGTGAATGCCATTAAGAAATGGAGGTTCCCAAAGACTGAGAAAGAAGTGTAGGCTTTTATTAGTTACTGCTGAATATTTACGTCCCATTTATCTCTGATTGTTGGCTATGAAAAACGCAGATAAAGAAATTTGGCCACCTGAGTGCCTGGGGTTTTCAATCAATAACAAGCTAGCCTATCAGAGGGCCCCATTTCTGACTGCTCTGAGACAAAGGTCCTTTGTAGACTCAAATGCCCCAGAGCGCGGGCTTAGAGCTGTGTTGATGCTAGCAGAAGGAAGAGGGAGAGGGAAAAGGAAAAGAAAATCTTCTGCTTTTCTCAGCAGACACTTAGTATTGAGAGCGACTTTTGAAAGGAAAAGGCTGTTGGTGCATGATGAGGACCAGGATATGCTAAAACCTCTTTTACAGATTTCCTCCCTGGACTGACAATACAGCTCTAACCTGGCTTTATTTTGGAAGTCTCCAAAATACAGGTGCAGAGTTGGACATGAATTTCCAAGTATGCCGCCTTGATGTACCTTTGCTGTTGTCTTTTCACGGATCTGGAGAGGTTAACAACCTTTCTTTTTCCTTTTTTGGAGGGGAGTTGAGTAGAGGGGAAGAAAGAAACTGGAGGAGGATATGTTCAAAATAAACCCAGAACTCTAAAGATCATTTTTTAGTCTGGAGAGAGAAGAAGCATTCTTTTGTAGAACTAGCCTTCACTTAAATAAGTTGCCCTGATTTGGGGGAGTCCCCCAAAATGCAAACCATCTGCTGTGACACTTAATTGTGCCATTCAGGGTCTTCTTTTTTCTCTGACTGAATGGACTGTCCAGAATAAAAATGGAGTGATCAAGTTTAGGCCAGAGAATTAGGAGCAGACACAAGAATTAGGAACCATAGGCTCTACCCATGAGTGTAAGAACTCTCTAAGTTGGATTCAGCTTCATTTTCTCACATTTATCATTTTTGCTGTTTCCTGGCAATAATTTGCAGTGCAATGAAAGGGAGGTTTTAGAGCTGCTTTCCTCAGCGTCATCAGTGGAGCTGGAAACACTGCTTCCATATGACCCTGGACCAGGTGGAGGGAAGAATCCCAAATGAAAGGCTCAGGTAGCGTTAACCAGGAAAGGATCACAGGTAGGCTGATTGGGGGGCAGTAGGAAGGTGGAAAAGGAGCCTACCTGGTAAGGCACCCTGAGATCTCCAACAAAGACAGCAAAATGGATCCAAGTCTTCCTGTATTTTACTTAGTCACTCAAATTATCACCCACTGGACTGTTCCCCAGAATGAGTACCAGACATTTCTTTTTCTCAAAAACGGTAACACTGTAATTGTATAGTTTTAAATTTTGCGTAGTATAATTAAAATTAGCCATCCTCTGCCCCACTTCAACCCCAGAAGGCTTCTTGCTCCCAGAGGCAACCACGCCCCACCCACTCAGCTCCTGCCTCTCCCAGACACCCTATATTTGTAAACTGTATGCTTACCATGCTATTTCTTGGTTTATTAATTTTAAAGATTATTTACTGGATTCCTGGAAAGAAGATGGGAACTTTGCTACTTTACATACATGTGTCCAACTTTCCTTCTCCCATCACCCCGAAATAGCAATATTGTAACATTGTTCATTAATAGTCAGTGGTCAGTGTTCCCTTTTGACTGTGCAAATATGGCTCACCATTGATCCAAGTAGTGCACTGAGCTAATGCCTCTTTTCTTGTGCACCCTTCGTATCTCCCAGATGACTGCCTTTGGGAACTTTGCTAAATTCCCGGAGAAGAAACATCCAGTTTAGTCTCTTCATTCCCTCATAAACATGACTGTCCACTCCTAGCACACTGCCTTCGTTTGCATTGCTCTTCTGCCTCTCTCCATCCTTTCAAATCCCAACCATAACGAAACCTCATGTACTATTTTCTCCAAGACGCTTGAGACCCTCCCCACCCCGCCCACCGCCAAAGCCCCATTGCTTTCCTTTGCTTCTAAATGTCTATAGAATTCACAATCTGGACTACACGATTGAGCTGTTAATTAAATTCATTCTTATAGTGTTTGGTGTTATTTTTTGTGTTATTCTTGTCCCCCCAACTGTAAGTCCTCTGAAGGCAGGTCGTCTTCTGCCTTGTACCTCCTCTGTATTCATCCCCCTCAGGAAAGCCCTTTCACAGTATAGTCCTCAATACTTTCTCTGAGGCTACTTCTCAGACATTACTGAATTCTTTCTTTGGGGATCATTATTTTTGCCAGGGATGGGCTCTTGACACATTCTTCACAGCAATTTCTCTTAAGCCCTCCTCCCTAAATAGAAATGGTTTGATCATAACCCAGGGGGAATTACAACCAAGCTACAAATCCCCAAAGCCTTCTTTGACAGTGTCTTCTGCCTTACCTACCCCATGTCTAATCAGTTACCATTTTAGTGCCACAGTGTTTCCTGTATCTGCCTTCTCATTTTGCTCCTACTGCCTCTCTCTCTCCCTCTCCCACCCTTACCCCCCAATTCCGGCTTTTATTTTCTGTGGTCTGCACTGTTGTAACAGCTTCCTGAATCACCTCCTCCTTCCTGTCTTTCACCTCTAAACCCATCTGCCAGATAAATTCTTCTACAGCGTGGTTCATCTCTGCATGGTTCTTCATTGCTCTCCTGTCCTACAGTCCAGACTCCCTGCCTGGCATTTAAAACCTTCCATTCAGCCTTAGCTCCTGTTCCTCTCATCTCATTCTCTACATTGCCTCCAGCTAGGAGACTCACTCTTTTGCAAACATATCTCCGTGCTTTTTGGCCTTTGCATATGCTGTTCACCACCTGAATTACTTATCTTCACCATTCTTGCTGTCACCTCTACTGTGAAGCCTTCTCTGCTCTCCTCAGCTCAGCAAAATCCTTCTCAACTCTAGATTCCTATAACTTTTTATTCCTGTCTTTCTAAAGGAGCGTGTTACATTCCACTTTTTAAAATTGAAGTATATGGGGCTCCCCTGGCGGCGCAGTGGTTGACAGTCCGCCTGCCGAAGCAGGGGACACAGGTTTGTGCCCTGGTCCGGGAAGATCCCACATGCCGCGGAGCGGCTGGCCCCGTGAGCCATGGCCGCTGAGCCTGCGTGTCGGGAGCCTGTGCTCCATGATGGGAGAGGCCACAACACTGAGAGGCCTGCGTACAGAAAAAACAAAAACAAAACAAAAAAACATAAAATTGAAGTATAGTTGATTTACAATGTTGTGTTAATTACTGCTATACAGCAGTGATTCAGTTATATATACATATATATATATATACACACACACACATTCTTTTTTTTTAAATATTCTTTTCCATTATGGTTTATCATAGGATATTGAATATAGTTCTCTGTGCTATATAGTAGGACCTTGTTGTTTATCCATTCTATATATAAAAGCTTACATCTGCTAACCCCAACCTCCCACTCCGTCTCTCCTCCATCCCCCTCCTTCTTGGCAACCACCAGTCTATTCTCTATGTCCGAGATTCTGCTTCTGTTTCATGAATAGGTTCATTTGTGTCATATTTTAGATTCCACATATAAGTGGTATCCTATGGTACTTGTCTTTCTCTTTCTGACTTTCAACTAGAGATTATCATACTAAGTGAAGTAACATTCCCCTTTTTATTATCATTATTTGTGAGTCTGTTTTTATCTCCCTGACAAGTGTAAAAGATCATGGAAGGCCTAAACTTGGTCATTTAATGTTCCATTCTCCACAAAGATGGCAAGTTGCACAGATTAGGAGATGCAGGGGTTGAATAAGTGTTTCTTAAGTAAATGAATAAATGAAGTAAAGCCACATTCTTCTGTCTTGAACCTACAGATCCTTCAAAAGACCATTCTAACACTCTTTACTCTCTCTCTGGTGAGTGGCAGAGGTGAGTTGCAATATCCAACTTCCGGTGAGTGGAAGAGTCTAGATAAATACAGTGCTTGCCAAAAAATAATGTCCTAGTGTTAAGTCGAGTGCCTCCTACTCTTATGCATAGCCCAGGAGGTCTTGCTATTTCCCGACCCAAAGACCCTCTTGGGGATGGGGTTTAAATTCAGGGATACAGTAATTCAGAGCTGTCAACACTCACCCCGCTTGCCTCAGCCTCACAACTCAGCTCTAACTACAAAGCAGCACTCTCCCCATCCGTAAGTGGAAAAGGAAGTCTCTGTCTATTTTTACAGGATTGAGGGGGAGGCAAGAGGAAGCATTTCATTTAATTTCTGTTTCTTCTCTTGGCCTCTAACTCTCTGGCCAGGGTTTTCTATTTCCAAAGCTTTGTATTATGTAAACATAGGAGGGCCCTTCTCAAAAACAGAAGCAAGCTCTGCTAATTTCCAGTCTCCCTTCTGGAATTCTCAGGAGTTCTGCTAAGCATCTTAATCTCAGGCGAATATGTCTTTGGCAACAAGTCACTTGTAATGGCCAACCCCGGGTCAATAGATTCAACTGACTCTATGTACCCATGGTATTTGCAGTACTCTCTGGTTGAAAACTTTCCTAGAGAAAAATGGTATTGTCCATGACTTTTCTCTTACGCCATTTCACACGAAGCCAAACATGCTTCCATTTGTTCCATTGAGCAAAGTTCAACAAAGCCAAGAATAATTCTTAAGCTTCTTGTAAGCCATTCCAAAATTACAAATATAATTTAGGCAAAAAGTGACTTGAGAAATACATTATCCATGTCTTGATGCTGTATAGAATATGTAGACCGGACTCATTCTATCCCTGCCCGCCTCCCCTTTTAAGGAGATGTGGCAGAGGGTAGATAAACACACAGGTACAAGCTCTTATGAGGACTACATCATTTTTAAAATGGTCCAACACAAACATGCCTTTGAGATTGCTACCAAAGCTGGACAGTCTTCATAGCTCTGTATCAAGCACAGAGCACTGAGCCCATGCCCTGAATATCTGAGATCCAAGATTAGAAATCTCACCTTGATGCAGCAACGAATCAGATGAAATTATAAGAAAACAAGAATTACTTTTATTTTCCCTACCTTTATCCCACATCACTCTACCCTCAGAGAATTTCTGGAACCAGGATACTAATAATGCTGATGAAGTACATTTAGATGTCTTGGAAATATTCTAGACTCTTAGTCTTCCAGTCTACAAAGGGCGGTAGCAGATGGCACAGGACCCAATCTGTTTTCAAATGTTGCATTTGTGAGTAGAAACAGGCACTTTGGACAGATTCCAGTTGGTAGATTGAATGAAGAATAACATAAGCCTCAGATTCCCCAGTGGTAAAACAAAGGACGTTGGGTGAGATATTCTCTCAAGTCCTTTTCAGCTCTAATATTTTATGATTCTCAGTGGTAAAAATGCAAGCATTTGGAATGACCAGTCTCATTTCTCCCATTAAGCTCCGGGTGAACTGAGGGCCAGTATTACATTGCATCATCTCATGTACAGTAATATGTGAATAACATTACACAATGCCCACTTTTATTAATGGGAACACTCTTCCAGCAATAATGCAATACCCTTGAGCTCATTCTGGCCTTCTTTGTTAATAACCAATCCAGTTGCATTGTCAGGAGCTATAAGAACATGACATAGACGTTGGAAGCAGGAGCAGTTGAAGAGGGCAGGCACATCAGGGAATGACACAGACTAACAGCCCATAGTCTTGTTCATGCTCACAGTGGATGCTCAGTGGATGCCTGGTGACTAAGAGTGAGTAATGTAGAAACACTAGTGGATTTGTTAAGTGCCCAGAGTCAACACCTTTGCACCTTGCTATTTTCCTGGGGCTGAGTCTTGGCGGGGTGTGGAAGGGAGGGAATTCACGTTTGGGAGTACTTTTAGAGTTCCCATATGTTGGGGACTCTCATTTATTGGTGTTCCAACTCCTAATTATATGGGATGGGTTCTCTCTCTCATTAGATAGATATCCCATTCCTAAAAGGCTTGGGACAGGCATATTTTGAGTCCAAGCTACACACTTGATTCCTGATTTGGGCTACTGTCCTAAGTCTCTGTCAGCTCTCTAACACAGGGTACACTAGAATGAAAAACAGAGATCCTCAAGTATCTCACCGTGTCCCTTTCTTGGGATGGGTCTAAGCAGCTCTCCTTGCTTTCTTCCCTCAGCAGCCCCCTGGTCCCATAAAGCTCTCTGTGGACAACACCCCTGGCAAAGGGCACCAACTTTCAGCTCTGAAATCAAAGAAGGAGCAGTCAACAGGCTTACACAGTATAACCCTCTTTCTGCTCTTTACAAATGTCTCACCTGCCTGACCCTGACCTTGATACGGGGTTGAGCTCAGCACTGTCCTTCAATAGCCCCGTTATGACATCTGTCTTTGGAAAACACGGGTAGCCAACACCTGTCCTATGAATGATATCCTCAAAGAAAGATGAATCCTCCATAGACCCATTATCACACGACCTTTCTTTGAGCTATTTTACTGGAATTGACTATTATTTCCTGGAACCATCCATTCTCTCTCCTTTGGTCCCTGAGTGCCAGAGAACAGGATAAAGTTAAGAACTAGGCCGGAGGCTATGGGGCAAAATAAAACAATTGGCCATATAGAAATTATGTTTGAAGAGAGCTACACTTTGATAATAAGTTTATTTGCTATACAGAATAAGGAGAATGTTAGGCTAGACTAAGTTTTCACTCCATTTTGCCCTACTATCTCTCCAAATCGTATCACATTCATAATGTCAGAGAAAGAGCTAGTTAACATTTATAAAGTGTGACACTCAGCACAGCTCCTTCCTTTGAGGTTCTGATTGATTTCTCTCTGTGCTTGATCCCCCTTTGTGGATGTTCTTCTCCTCTTGTCAACTTATATTTCACTGTTTTCCCTTTAAGCATGTTGAACAGGTTGATATAACTCATACTGCAAAGGTGTGGGGTGCATTTGGCCTTGGACAAGCTTTGAAGACTTTTCCTTTTTAGGGAACTTAAAGTTGACACCTTCCATCGAGCCAGCCATTTGTTCGGGAAACCTTTCACATCACTTGCAACTGAAAAGCAGTTAACACTGAAGTCTCTGCTTACAAGTCCTTATAGATTGCCTCATTAAGAGAGATTTGAATTTCTACATGGCTAGATATTTAAATAATTTCCAAGAAGTAGAAACCAAAACCTAGAATGGCCACTTGAGTGATGAGGCGGAGGTGAAGACACCCAAATGAGAATTTTAATAATTTTACAAGTTGCAAAAATTCTTAGAAATTCTGCAGGAGTATGTGAAGAAATGGACCTCAGTATATCCTGTAATTAATATCTAAGGCATATGTTATGATTGTCTTTTGGACAGCCGGGTCATGAGGAGAGAGCTGGGTTTGTGCTACTGGTACTGTCTAGAAGGTTTGGGGCCTTGTTACCATCTTCAGACATTTGGTCTGTTTTGCCCCCAAATAGTTTTTAGAATCATCTCTAGGAAATGTCAAGCGTGTGTAATCATCCAGGGTCCAAGATGTGACTTTGAGGTCAGGTGACAGGACCTGACCATGTTATGGAGAAGGTGGTCCAGCCAGCTTGTGCTTTTAAAGTCATGTGACATATCTGATAGAGCTGTTTTTGGTTTTTAGATGAAAGGATTCTTCATTTTAACACGACTACAAAAACAAACTGTTAAACTTTCTGGTGTTTCTTCTTCCAAGGAAGACGAACTACACACCTCCGTACCGCATCCCTCAGGTTCACCCCTTCTCTGAGCCTTACCCCATCATTGTACTTCACATCCTTCCTGTGTCTCTAGGTGAGTCTTGAGTGTGATGAGACTCATGAGGACTGAGAGATGCTGCTTTATCTTGCTTTGTAACAAAATATAGAGATGTCTGTTGCAAAAATAACTTGCTAATAGAAAGCAACATTTTTGTATTTTTGCTACAGCCAAATGGGCAGCATTAAGATGCTCTGCTTCTTGCTAAACAACCTGAGGTTAAATAAAAGCAGTGTTGAGAATCAGCATTTTTGAGACAAAAGCCAGTGTCCAGGCAACATTCCCTTCCCCTCACCACCTGCCTGCAAGAGAGTTAGCAGGGCAATCAAAAACACCTCCCTCTTTTCTCAAATTTTGAATGGATGGAAATACAGACACTGAAATCTGTTCTGTTATGGATGAAAGCTAGTCTGGGGGTGAATTAATGTACAGCCCCAGTGGTTTTTTAATTTATGCCCGAGTGAATCAGACTTACCCACCCAGGCTCTGGTGGAGCCAGACAACCTCAGGCCTATCTCCAGGCAGACACAGGTGGCTCACCTCACGTCAGAGTAGGAAACAAGCTTGACCTGAGGACAGGCTGCTCTGAGAATGTGAGAGAAAAGATATACCGCCCTCACACTACTCAAAAGAAAGCTGAAGTGGCTACATTCATATCAGACAAAGCTGGTGTCAGGTTAAAGAATATTACCAGGGATAAAGAAGATCTTTCATAATTATAAAGTGGTCACTTCATGAAGAGGATATAACAATCCTAAACATTTATGCACCTAATAGAGTTTCAAATTTACATGAAGCAAAAACTGACAGAACTGAAAGGAGAAATAGACAAATCTACGATTATAGTTGGGGATGACAACACTCATCTCTCAGTAATTGATAGAACATGTAGACTGAAAATCAGTAAGGATATAAAGTAGGAGTCAACACACTATGGCCTTTGGTCCAAATCCAGCACATGGTGCATCAAATACAGCCATATCCATCTAAATACTGTCTTGGTAGAGCTTCAAATTTGAGTAATTGTGACAGGGAACGTATGGCCCACAAAACTGGAAATAGTTACTATCTGGCTCTTTACAGAAAAAGTTTATGAACCTCTAGACCCTTGATATACAAGACAACATTATCAACCAAATTGTCATAATTGACTTTTGTAGAACACTCCGTGGTATAGAAGAACATACATTCTTTTCAAGTGCACATGGGACATCAAACAAGATACACAATATTTGGGCCGTAAAACAAGTCTCAATAATTTTTAAAGGATTCAAGTATGCACAGTATATCCTCTGACCATAATGGAAGTAAATTAGAAATCAGTAACAGAAAGAGGGCATCCCTGGTGGCGCAGTGATTGAGAGTCCGCCTGCCGATGCAGGGGACACAGGTTCGTGCCCCGGTCCAGGAAGATCCCACATGCCGCGGAGCGGCTAGGCCCGTGAGCCATGGCTGCTGAGCCTGTGCGCCCGGAGCCTGTGCTCTGCAACGGGAGAGGCCACAACAGTGAGAGGCCTGTGTACCGCAAAAAACAAAACAAAACAAAAACCAAAGATCTCTGGGAAATCCCGAAATACTTGATTTGAAAACTAAAGAACTTCAAATATTTCATGAGTCAAAGAAGAAATACAAAGGAAAATTAGAACACATTTTGAATTAAATATGCAAATTAAATGTATGCAAAAAATCACAAAAATATTGTAGGCTACTGCTAACACAGTACTTAGGAGAATATATATTGCACAAAATACCTATCTTAATAGAAGTTGAAATTAAAATTTAGTAGAAATTTAAAAATTACCTCAGCTTTCACATTAAAGAGCTAGAAAAGAAAAAAAGAATAACAAATTGAATCTAAATTAAGTGGAAAGAAAGATCAGGGCAGAAAGAAAGTAGAAAATCAAAAGACCAATGAAAGCTTGTTCTCTGAGAAAATCAACAAAATTGATATATTTCTAGCCCAACTTATAAGGAAACAAAGAAAGAAGACACAAACTACCAATTTTAAGAATGAGAGGAGTGACATCACTACAGATTTTATAGATATTAAGAAGATAGTAAGGGAGCATCATGAACAACTTTATACCTATAAATTCAGTAACTTAGATAAAATGAACAAATCCCTTGAAAGATACAGACTTCCACAACTTAAGAAAAAGAATCTGAATATCCCTAAATCTATTAAAAAATTAAATATGTAATTTAAAACTTTACCACAAAGAAAACTCCAGGCTCAGGTGGCTTCACTAGTGAATTCTATCAAACATTTAAGGAAGAAATAATACCATTTCTACATAAGCTCTTCCAGAAAACTGAAGAAGAGGGAATACTTCTTAACTCATTCTACAAGACTAGTCTTACCCTGATACCAAAACCAAACAAAAATATTACAAGGAAAAAAACCGCCAAAAAACTACAGACCAACATCCTTCATGAACATAAGTCCAAAAATTCTAAACAAAAGTTTAACAACTTTAATACAGTGGTACATAAAAAGGACAATACATTTGACCAAGTGAAGTTTGTCCCAGAAATGCAAGATTGATTTAACATTTAAAAATTAATCCATAGTTCGCCATATTGATGAACTAAAAAAAGTAAAACAATGTGATCATCTCAATAGATGCAGAAAAAGCATTTGACAGAATTCAATATAAATTTCTATTTAGAAATTCTTAGAAAACTAAGAATAGAAGGAATTTCTTCAATCTTATAAAGGGAATTTATGACAATCTACAGCTAACATCATACTGAAAGGTGGGAAGACAATGCTTCCCTGCTGAAATCAGCAACAAGTAAAGGATATCCACTTCATTTCTTCACAACATTGTATTGGAGGTGTTAGCCAGATCATCAGTAAGGCAAAAGAAAGAAAAAAAAGTATCTCGATTGGAAAAGTTGTATTAATTCACAGATGACAATCATGTGTGTAGAAAATTAGATGGAATCTGTGAAAGAACTCCCGGAACTAATAAGTTTTGCAAGGTTGTGGGATACAAGATGAATATACAAAAATCAACTGTATTTCTATAAACTGTCAACAAACAATCAGATATTGTATTTAACAAAATAATATGATTTACAACGTTATCAAAAATATGAAATACTTACGGTTAAGTTTGATAAAAGATGTCTAAGACCTGTACATTAAAAACTAATACATCACTGAGAGAAATTAAAGACAAATAAATGGAGCAATATACCTTGTTCATAGGTCACAAGTCCTAATGTTGAAATAAATGTTTCTACAATTGATCTATAAATTAAATGCAAACACAATAAAAACCCTAGCAGGCTTCTTTTTTTCTTTTTCTTTTTTTTTAGAAATTGACCAGCTGATTCTTTTTTTGTCCTAAATTAATTTTTTTATTGGAGTATAGTTGATTTACAATGTTGTGTTAGTTTCTGCTGTGAGCAAAGTGAGTCAGTTATACATAGACATATATCCACTCTTTTTTAGATTCTGTTCCCATATAGGTCATTACAGAGTACTGAATATAGTTCCCTGTGCTATTCAGTAGGTTCTTATTAGTTATCTATTCTATGTATGGTAGTGTGTATATGTCAATCCCAACCTCCCAATTTATCCCTGCCCTCCCTTTTCCCCCTTGGTAACAAACAAATTCCACATATATGAGGTATAATATGATATTTGCCTTTCTCTGACTTACTTCACTCAGTATGAAAATCTCTAGGTCCATCCATGTCCCTGCAAATGGCATTATTTTGTTCTTTTTTATGGCTGAGTAATATTCCATTGTATACATGTACCACATCTTCTTTATCCATTCCTCTGTCAGTGGACATTTAGGTTGCTTCCATGTCGTGGCTATTGTAAATAGTGCTGGGGTGAACATTGGGGTGCATGTATCCTTTCAAACCATGGTTTCCTCCAGATATATGCCCAGGAGTGGGATTGCTAGATCATATGGTAGCTCTATTTTTAGTTTTTAAAGGAACCTCCGTACTATTCTCCATAGTGGCTATACCAATTTACATTACCACCAACAGTGTAGGAAGGTTCCCTTTACTCCACACCCTCTCCAGCATTTACTGTTTGTAGACTTTTTGATGATGGCCATTCTGACTGGTGTGAGGTGATATCTCATTGTAGCTTTGATTTGCATTTCTCTAATAATTAGTGATGTTGAGCATCTTTTCACATGCCTGTTGGCCATCTGTATTTCTTCTTTGGGGAAATATCTATTTAGATCTTCCACCCATTTTTTGATTGGGTTGTTTTCTTTGATACTGAGCTGCATGAGCTGTTTGTATATTTTGGAGATTAATCCCTTGTCAGTCGCTTTGTTTGCAAGTATTTTCTCCCATTCTGTAGGTTTTCTTTTCATTTTGTTGATGGTTTCCTTTGCTGTGCAAAATGACCAACTGATTCTAAAATCTATATGGAATGCAAAGAATCTAGAATAGCCAAAATGATTTTGAAGGACAAAGTTGGACAACTAACATTGCCTGATTACAAGACTTATAAACATCTTACAATCAAGACAGAGTGGTATTGACATAAAGATAGGCATCTAGGTCAGTGGAATAGGACTGAAAGTGTAGAAACAGATCGCTGCGTATATGTACAACTAATTTTTGACAAAGGTGAAAAGACAATTCAATGGAGAAAGGATAGTGTTTTCAACAAACAGTATTTTTTTCCAACAAATAGTATTATCTATCACATTTAATCCTCCTAAGAAGTCTATGAGGTAGTTGTTATTATTCCCATTTTCAGATGAGGAAACTGAGGTCAAGGTAACTTGCCCAGTATTTCAAACAAGTAAGTGGTGGAACTGGGATATGAACTCTGTTTGACTCCACAATCCATGCTCTTAATCACTCCACCATATGTCATAATATGCTCTCCAGGAACACAAAACACCAGATGCCCACAATTCTGAAAAAAGCCCAGGAAACCATTTTTAAGACATATGATTATTTAGTAAGTAAATTGACATTTTTTAAATTATAGAGATGAATTCATTTAACCTTAACTTTCAAAAACTCTACTCCATATATCTACAGAGAAATATACGATAGAAGATTTTTTAACCAACCTCTACTTTAACCATCTCACCAGATTAACTGTTGATCTCTACAAAACACACTGATTGATGACCCAAGCAGACTGCATACTTGCAACTATAGACAACTCTGTAGTATGCACTTCTAATTAAGGTGTTTGTACCGAGAGTCAATTGTATTTTTCCCCAGATCTATTTATGTTGGTACTTGTTGCTTGTTATGTAATTTAATCAAGTATTATAGAAAGCCATATGAGTACAAAAAGAATTGTTTTTATAAAAATTTAGTTGAATGTTTGAATTGCCTTTGAGTCAAGTGGGTAAGCTAAGTGGAAAAATTTAGAAGTTTTTCATAAAACTATAGATTGTAAAAGAATTCTGTACACATCAGACAGCTTCGAAAATGTCTAAATTCCTTAAAGAACCCACTTTAGGGTTAATGAAACTTGAAAAGTAGATGAAGTATTGTAAGTGTAGTTTATGCAAGAAAGATGATGGAAAACTCCATAGGCAAAGGTGTATAGGCCAAGATGAGGCCATGACTGCATAAAAGATTGACTACAGAGTGTATATTTATACATCTTAAGTTTAAATAAAATAGTGAAAGTTTCTGCATGTATTTTTATTATTCCTCACTCTAACTTACTTTTAAATTTCGCCGACAATATACCAGCTTTAAGAGCATAGAGTAAGAACACTTCTACTTAATGGATGCTCCCTGGGCCAATTCTAGATCAAATTGTAGATTAGGAGAATTTTTCCTTTCCCCTTAGAATCACACTTCATCTGACCTACCTGCTTCTCTCCCCAACCCTGCCCCCCATAGGCAAGCAGTACCTTTTGGGTTTAATTTAGTGGTATTAAAACTGGATTGAGAATCAGAATTATCTGGGGTGCTGTAGAAATACAGATTTCTCCAGAAGCCAGTCTCCAGAGGTATGCTTGTAGATGGAAGGGAGGGCCCAGAGATCTGCTGTTTATAAAGCTTTCTAGATGATTCTCATTACCAGCCAGGTTTGGGAGCTGCTGCCCAATTGCACTGAAGAATAAATGACAAAGAGTAGCTTTAAAAGTTACCTGGTGGGACAAAATGACAAAAGAGTTGCAGATGTATGCGATTGACATTTTATCATAAAATGTTAGTGTTTTTTAAAAAAAATGCATAGAGGGGGAAAAAAAGATCCTGGAAGGAAAAAATAAGCCTCTCAGTCTCACATTTTAAGATGATGCTCAACAAAAGTTAAAGTGAATTTTCTTTAATGCAAAAGGCAAACCCTCTTGTCATTATTTTTGTTGTTTTTAATTCCTAATTATTTAAAAAAATTTTATTTTATATTGGACTGTAGCTGATTTACAGTGTTGTGTTCGTTTCAGGTGTACAGCAAAGTGATTTACTTATGCATATGTCTATTCTTTTTCAAATTCTTTTGCTTTTAGGTTATTACAGATTATTGAGCAGAGTTCCCTGTGCTATACAGTAGGTCCTTGCTGGTTATCTGTTTTAAATATAGTAGTGTGTATATGTCAGTCCCAACCTCCTAAGTTATCCCTCCCCACCACCTTTCCCCTCTGGTAACCATAAATTTGTTTTCAATGTCTGTGAGTCTGTTTCTGTTTTGTAAATAAGATCATTTGTATCCTTTTTTTTAGATTCTGCATATAAGCAATATCATATGATATTTATCTTTGTCTGACTTAGTTCACTTAGTATGATAATCTCCAGGTCCATCCATGTTGCTGCAAATGGCATTATTTCATTCTTTTTAATGGCTGGCTAATATTCCACTGTATATATGTACCACATCGTCTTTATCCATTCCTCTGTCGATGGACATTTAGGTTGCTTCTATGTCTTGGCTACTGTAAACAGCACTGTAATGAGTGGGGTGCATGTATCCTTTCAAACCATGGTTTTCTCCAAATATAGCCCAGGAGTGGGATTGCTGTATCATGTGGTAGCTCTATTTTTTGTTTTTTTAAGGAACCTCCATACTGTTTTCCATAGTGGCTATACCTATTTACATTCCCAGCAATAGTGTAGGAGGGTTCCCTTTTCTCCACACCCTCTCCAGCATTTATTGTTTGTAGACTTTTTGATGATGACCATTCTGACTGGTGTGAGGTGATATCTCATTGTAGTTTTGATTTGTATTTTTCTAATAATTAGCGACATAACATATTTCCATGTGCCTGTTGGCCATCTGTATGTCTTCTTTGGAAAAATGGTGAATCCTTGAAAGGACAACTTTTAACCACAATAGAACCCTTCCTTTCCATGAAATCTCATGTGAAAAAAAATATGCAAAACAGAACAAAGAGCACTGCTGTGGCTCTTGCTGGGTCAGTGAGGTCCTATCCATTTGATATCCCCCTCTTCCTTGATGGAGGCCCCTAAACAACTTCTTGGAACTCCTGGAGAATCCCAGGCAACATTTTGAAAACCACTGGCATAACCAAACCCTACAGGGAACCGGAAATTCCCTCAGGATGAAAGGGTAGATCTTGACATACAATAGAAACAGTGTTGACCCAACAGCAGCTCTCAGAGTGGTGTTGTCAGGACAGCCACACTGCCCCTACTCGTGGTTTAGTGTAAAGATTTGCTTCCCCAGCTTGCTACTGACTCCCCCACTCCATAACCAGATCATGGCTTCTGTTTACTGAGAACTTCTTCTCATGGATTCTGTGCACTGCTTTTTCTCTGTACCACCTCTCCTGTATCTCTGGGTGTCTCTCACATTCAGATGCCCCGAGAATCTGATTGCGTTGCCCAGTTAGTATTCAGTATAGTGTCTTTTGGGGCGAACTCTTGTGTCAAGCTATCTTATGGGTCACAGACCAAGTATAGATTATACATAACTGAGTATCTTTGAGTCATTTGCCACTCCCTAGAATATTTTGTTAATGGTACCAGGGTAATGAGGTTATATGATATAAAGTATAGTGACATATTCATAGGGAACCACTGTAAATTGCTTTTTTTCAGAACTGGATTGTGAGTGGCAGTTTCTCAGATTATCATGACAGCACACTGGGGTATCAGAATCGATCAATAAATACAAATTTAAGCCATAATATATAATAAATAATTATAAAGTTGCAAGTCTAAACTTATCTGAGCTTATATTAATAAAATGACCAAATTTTGAGTGAAAGGATAAAAGTAGGAGGAAAAGCATAGATGTATAATTGTAAGTTTTTGAATGGATAGAGATTTCCCCCTTTAAGTCACCATTGCAATATGAATAGCTTTTTAGATATGTATTCACTTAAAAAGAGTCCCTCTCTAGGGGGCTTCCTTGGTGGTGCAGTGGTTGAGGGTCTGCCTGCCGATGCAGGGGACGCGGGTTCGTACCCCTGTCCAGGAGGATCCCACATGCCGCGGAGCTGAGCCTGCGCATCCGGAGCCTGTGCGCCGCAGTGGGAGAAGCCACAGCTGTGAGAGGCCTGCGTACCGCAAAAAAAAAAAAAAAAAAAGAGTCCCTCTCCATTTATTTCTACTCCTTCTTATATTAGTAAAATCCAGCTATTTTTGAAATGAAACAAAAAATCTGCAAACACACATTATGAAATATGAGGAATCTTGGGACTAACTGACCACTTCAGTGATTATGAAGACTGTAAACTATTTTAAAAAGCAGATTTTTCACTGTTGTTCATTAAGGTCTGATTACCTCGCCCATTAGCATTTGGCTCTGTTATTATTATGACTGTGAAATACTGTAGATGTTGCCACTAATGGATCAAGAAAGTTGACATGGTTATCTTGATTAACTCATCAGTAATCATCTGGAATAATTTTTCTTCATTCAGTAAATGGATCATTCGCATGCCCTATAATAATTGTGTACATTGAGGTGCAGGAAATTAGCATAAAAATTATCCCTGGAGAGCTAGTTTCCACTTCTAATACCACTAAAAGTTAGCTCAGACTAACATTTGAAGGCTTTATCAAATGAGTGAGATAAAGAAATGATTCCTTGGCCATTTTTTCCTGTAATGCTGTTATTAATACAGTCTTTAATTTTTAGGGTTCCACACTTATCAAGAGCAAGATTAGAAATGTAACAGCACTCCTCTTTCTTGCTACTTTGTTTTTGATAAGGGGAAAATATCAAGCAGCTGTTATAAAACAATATAATAGGGACTCTCTATAAATAGAAAATCACACAAGGAAATTATTCCACTCTCTTTTTCCACTGATGAAGAAGAGAGAAAATGGTGGCTTTTCATTTCCAATTCTTAGAATGGAATTGAGATTTTAAGTAAGTTTTACACAGTTTAGGCTTCGCGTCTCAGCTACTGCCAGAACAACTTAGAAATGCAAACTTGGTTCTAGAAGTTTCTTATCATCTGATCTAGTCCAGAACAGAAAACTGAGAGACTATGATTTACCCAAAGTCATTTATTCAGTAAACAGCAAGATGGAATGTCTCACCCAGATCTTCTGACTGAAATCCAATAATTGCTTTTTTAAACCACAAGACATCATTACCACAAATACCTTGAATCTGGCATGAACCCAGGCATGAAGATAGTATGGAAAATGTGGCCAGGGGACATAGCGAGAGGCTTCCAGATTATTTTTCCCTCTGTAGTAATCTCTCCTTAATTAGCTCAGGAATGTATTGATTCTGGCTGGTCTCCATTTTTTTTTTCAGGAACTTAGACAATGAATGACTTCAGCTGTTGTCTTATCTCATAAAGGCCTTGGCACTATAAGTCCATTTGTTTTCAGGTACAGTTGAGCATATCAATTCTGACTGACATAATCTATAGGATTTGATTTCTGGTTACCCTTCCAGTCAGGGTTTACCTCAGTTGATTGAAGCAAATGATAACCAGTCTGAGGTCACTGGTGCAGTTCCTCCATCACAGGCAAAATTTTGTTTCATGACCACAGACTGGACTTTGAACTCTCACCTGGCATCTCACAAAGAGATGCCCTAGTTTACAATGGGGGGAGGATGTGAATGGATCAGTGACTTACAAACAACTTGGCATTCATTACATGACAACTTGGCATTCATTACATGACAAGATGATGCTATGTATAACTAGATACTGATACCTTTGGGGTTTTGGCAAAATCCATATTGCTAGGACTTTGGGGCAAGTGATAGGCAACAGAAATATAATGCAAGCAACACGTAATTTTAAATTTGGGGAATTCCCTGGTGGTCCAGTGGTTAGGACTCTGCGCTTCCCCTGCAGGGGGCCTGGGTTCGATCCCTGGTCGGGGAACTAAGATTCCGTAAGCAGCGCAGAGCGGCATGCATAAATGAATGAATGAATGAATAAATAAATTTGTTATTTCCCACATGAAAAAAAGTAAAAGAGAAACAGATGATATTAATTTGAACAATAAATTGTATTTAACCCAATATGTCCAAAATATTATAATTTAAACATGTAATCAACATAGAAATTATTATTTTATATTCTTGTATTCATACTGTCTTCAAAATCCAGTATAGATTTTATATTTACAGAACATCTCAGTGTATACATAAAATTTACAGTTAAAAAACAGATTCCTGTACCCAAGTTGTTCCAAATGTACTTAAAAGTTTTCCAACAATCTAATCAATTATCCAAAACTAATTTCCTTTAATATTTGCAACCACATTGACAAAACTTTTTTTTTTTAAGATTTGATTTGACTTTGAAGCAAAAGCATATCAGTTTCAAAACTATATCTGTCCAGGTTAAATAAATTCACTCTCTCCTTTGTCCACTCAGGATTTTTTTTTTAATTAATTAATTATTTTTGGCTGCATTGGATCTTCGTTGCTGCATGCAGGCTTTCTCTAGTTGCAGCGAGCAGGGACTACTCTTCATTGTGGTGTGCGGGTTTCTCATTGCGATGGCTTCTCTTGTTGCGGAGCATGGGCTTCAGTAGTTGTGGCATGTGGGCTCAGTTGTTGTGGTTCGTGGGCTCTAGAGCACAGGCTCAGTAGTTGTGGCACACGGGCTTAGTTGCTCCGCGGCATGTGGGATCCTCCCAGACCAGGGCTCGAACCCGTGTCCCCTGCATTGGCAGGCGGATTCTTAACCACTGTGCCACCATGGAAGTCCCCCACTCAGGATTATTAACATCAAAGTCAAAAAGTATTGAAATACAACTTGATATTTATCAATATCAACAAAGTGTTCAAATTTTCTTTGTCCTTTTGGCAGCCAATTTTCATGAAAATACTCTGCATATTGATTCATGTTACTAAAAATCATGTGTAAAATCATTATTATTAATTTGTATTATGAAAAGTTTTCATTTCAACATAAACTGTTCTGTCTAGCCAGAGTTTTCCCTTTTCTTGGTGCTTTAAATTTAGCTCATTCACATGCACTGTAATACCAGGGAGAAAATGTAAATCCCACTGCATTTTTATCTTTGGTTATTGAATACTTGGCAAGCATCCTTTTTTTCAAGACAATCAGAGTTAACAGTAAATCTGTAAAGCGCTTCCACAGCTCAGCCAGTGAGCATTGGCAAAGAACACAAGATCATTAGCCCCATTGTCTTCTGTTTCTTTCAACAGTTTCATAAATCTCTGATGATTCATAGCATTTGCACATATATATTAAAAGATTTTAACAACTATATCCATAACACTGTCATAGAGTCTGCCTCAGCAAACTGAGTACATGAATTTTCAATAGATATCATATATGTCATATAAGGAAAACATTAGTCACTTGTTTTAAAATTCCAATAAATTTGAATTTTTTACCTAATGCAGTTGGAGCACCATCCACTATGATAAAACGTAATTTTTTTCCAAATCTAGCTGAAACTCCTCTTTGACAGATGTAAAAGACTCAAATATGCACATCATGAGTTTGATTTTAGGTCACAAATTGACATTTCTTTGAGAAATACATAACTGAATAATTAATTGGGCGATATCTCTTGTGTAGCATGGTGTTTAAAGCTAAAGAAAAATATTTGCATTTTTCAAATTTTGAATCAAATGATCTTATTGTTAGAAAGGTCATGTTTGGGCAGCTGTTTGGTGCCTTAATTAAAGATCTTTCACTTTTTGTAAAATATCTTTCGTAGTCTTTTCCTTATAATTTTCTATCTCAGCTCCCATAACTGGAATAATTTCTATTACCATTCCCCTATCGTGTGTGTGTGTGTATGTGTGTGTGTGTGTGTGTGTGTGTGTGTGTATGTGTTCAAGAATCCAAGCAGTTCTACAGCTGGCCAAAATTAGAGCTCAGTCCCTCTTTTTTTTTTTTTTTTTTGCCTGTGCCCTGCCACTTGCAGGATCTTTGTTCCCCGACCAAGGATCGAACCTGTGCCCCTTGCAGTGGCAAAGTTCTAACCACTGGACTACCAGGGAATTCCCAAAGCTCAGGTCCTCCTAAAACTCATTTTAAAAATTTTATTGGGCATTAAATTCTTTATTTTTAATTAATTAATTAATTTTTGGCTGCACTGGATCTTCATTGCTGCACACGGGCTTTCTCTAGTTGCAGCGAGCGGGGGCTACTCTTCGTTGCAGTGCGTGGGCTTCTCACTGCAGTGGCTTCTCTTGTTGCGGACCACGGGCTCTAGGTGCGCAGGCCTCAGTAGTTGTGGCACACGGGCTCAGTAGTTATGGCTCACGGGCTCTAGAGCACAGGCTCAGTAGTTGTGGTGCACAGGCTTAGCAGCTCCACGGCATGTGGGAATCTTCCCGGGCCAGGGCTTGAACCCGTGACCCCTGCATTGACAGGCGGATTCTTAACCACTGCACCACCAGGAAAGTCGTGGACGTTAAATTCTGATATCAGGCAACTCCTCTCATCAAGTTTTTTGACTCTTAAGGGGAAACTTTTTATCAATTTCACTACATTTTGCTAAAAATCTCTTAATATTGTCCATTTTATTATCTTAAAAAATAATTTTTTACACAGCTTTTTCACTTTGCTCTGCCACAGAAGATTGCAAATGCCTTTTCCTGTGAAGTATGCAATATACCTTCTTCCAGTCTCTTTTTTCCTTCACTGTTGTACTACTTCTGCATCTCCCCTCAATTCCCCACCAGTAGTATGTCTTCATTTTAAATTTAAAGTTCATTCACACTTATCTTTACCTAGAAAATTAATTCAGTTATTACAATTAAAAGAGTAAGCATTTCAATTTGTATCACTGTAACTTGCGCTAATCTGAATACAGTATTCAAAGAAACATGTTATTGTGTTACATCGATGCGTAGAAGAAAATAATTTGAACTGAATTAATCCTTCGATTTTGTGTTCATGTAAAATTAGAAAGGACACGTGTGCCCAAAACACCCACTATAACATAGTGTCTGACACGATACAACAGTTAAAGTGCAGTACAGACTTACCAAAACAATAAAGTTATACTTTAGGAAAAGTATTTTACACTGCTTCATTTTAAAAATTAAAACTAATTAAAATTAAACAGACTTAAGCATTCACTTCCTCAGTCATCCTAACCACATGTGGTTAGTGGCTACCATATTGGACAGCATAACTGTAGAGTTTTGTGGACTGTATCCAGTTTGAGAAGTTACTGATGTTTGTTTTTGTTTTGTCTTTCTCAGTCACTTCAAATTTCAGGTTAAGTTTTAGAGGCTCTAAACTTTTTCCCACAGACCTTGCTTGTTTCTCTGGAAGCTGCCACTTGTTGAGGATTAGGAAGTAATTGAAGTAATAGACATAGCATTCAGGCTTTCACAACAGAAATGGAAAGGAATGAGAAAACATTTATACTCTCACCTGTGCTTTCAATTTTTAGAACATTCGGAATTGGTTATATTTTCTTTAAAACCTGTGGGGATAAAAAGCAGAAAAAAAGATTTTTTTAACGTTAAGATACTTTTTTTGTTAAATTAGTAAAAATCTTTTTATTTTTCAATAACTGCCATTCCTAGCTATTTCTAATTCATTCATAGTCCTACCTTGTAAGTAAATAATTTAACCATTTTTATACCTGGGTCCATTTAAGGAGTCAAACCTTCACCATTTCTGGCATTTTGAAATAACCAGACAAACAAAACACAGGTCAAAATATATTTGGGTGGATTTATCCACAGTGTCATAACAACTCTGTTCTGTGTATATAATGAGAAATTGAGAATTAGAAGTATTAACATGTCACTTCCCAATACTTTACCCTGCTTATGAGCCTAGCTTGGACAGTCAAAGCAAAGAAGAATCTTTTAAAATGACCAAGTCCCCAAAGTTCCATGTGGGTTCCTGACCTCCCAGAAACACAACAAGATCTCCATACTGAAGATCTCTGCTAGAGATCAGCTCTTGCCAAGCACCTCAGTTCTTGGCCTCTGTGGTCTGTCTCCTTCCTCTATTCCAGGATAGGTTCTCTTCTTTTCTCTCGGCTCTCTTCATACAGAATAATAGACTGGTATCTTCCTTTCCTATATGAGCTTCATCTCATGACTGGCACAAGTTTCTTAGCCAAAGGACCCTGCTACCACTTTAGTCAAGGCCTCAGAAATTAGTTAATGAGGACATAAGTAGATAATAAAGGATAATAAAGATTTCACGTCATTTGACAACAGGATGCCAACTCTGTTGGTCATGGCCCAATTAAGAAAGACAAAGGACACACTTGTGACCTGTCTTAGGAAAACTTACCTATCAGTAAGCACAAAGTAGTGTGTAGAATGGACTGAATTTTCCGAATGCTGAGGGAGATAAAGGTGGTACAGGATCAATACCATAAAACCTTAATTGGGGACATTGAAGCATGGCTTATGCACAAATGTTTCTTCCATAGACCAATTTCAGGGAAATAGGAGATGTTTACCCTACATCCCTCTCCTCTGGATTTTTTTAAATACAAATTTTAAAGGTTACACTCCATTTACGGTTATTACAAAATATTGGCTATATTCATCATGTTGTACAGTACATCCTTGAGCCTATCTTACACCCAATAGTTTGTACCTCTCATTCCTTCACCCCTCTATTGTCCCTCCCCGCATTGTAACCACTAGTTCATTCTCTATGTCTGTGAGTCTGCTTCCTTTTTTTGTTATATTCACTAGTTTGTTGTATTTGTTTTAGATTCCACATATAAGTGATATCATACAGTATTTGTATTTCTCTGACTTATTTCACTTAACATGGTTGCTGACTGCCCAACTTTCCCAGATAAATAATCCCTCTGAGTTGGAGTGCTGAAGGCTACTATTTAATTAGAAATGTTAATAGACAAGATTAACATATTAAGTTATTTTCAGCCTTTTGTTACCACCAATTTTATGATTGGATCATTAGATTAGTTGGCCTGTCACTCAGATGGTTCTGAGGGAATGGAACCCGAAGGGAAGTATTTTGATGGGGAGGAAAGTGAGGTGAGAACATGGGACTCTGGTCTTCAGGTGCTCAGGATAGAAGAGCAAAGAGGCAGAAAGACAGCTCAGGACCTAGAGGAGAGGGAGAAGCCAAAAGACCTACAATGCTACAAGGCAAGGCCATCAACAAGTGTGCAAAGAAGGGAGGAACAGAAAGCATGCCCCAGCCTGCTGGAGGCATCTGGGGTTCACAGGGCCGCTCATTCGCCACCCCAATTAAAGACTCTCTGCTCCCTGCCTGGCCTTGCTGTGGTTTTCCCAGACAGAAGTGGCTTTGTTATTGGGCAAGCACCGGGGCCTGGATGCAGCTGTGAGTGTGTAGACTTCCTGGTTGCAGCCTTTCTCCTCTGAATGCCTCTCTGGGACCTCTTGGTCCCAAGCCTTTTATCTCCCGTGTTTCATCTGATTCTCATTGAGTATATTCTGTAATTTGCTTTGTCAACTGCCGCTCCCAAGGAATCATTCCCTCTTGATCTTTTGCTCTTCAATCCCTTTTTTTGTTCTGTCCAAAATGTAGTTTTTAATTAATTTTTTAGCTTAAACATTTATCAAAGATCAAAAGTCAAAGAATCTAAAATGTTTGTCACTAAAAAGAGCAGTTCCTTGCCTTTCCCACTTCACCCACATGTTACTACATCTCTTTTAGTGTTTTTTTTCCTCTAATTTATCCCAGATTTTACATAACATAAATATACTGTTACCTGTTAATTAATCAATTATGGACACTGTCTAATGCCTCTTTATTATGGTAGAGGAAGACTTAGTTAGCGCTCTCTCATATCCTTCTCCTCCCTCATCCTCCCCATTAGTTACATCATAATGTTTGGGTTAATCCATTTTGAGTATTTTTAGCTATTATGATTAAGCAAATACTGCTTGCTGCTAAGCCACATAGTATACTATGATTGATTACATTCTTGATGTAATTCTTTATCTTTCCAGGAGTTAATAATTACTTCAATTCTTTCATTTGCTTACTTTAAAAATATGACCTGTTCCATGAATTTGCATGTCCCTTTGGGAAAGGACCATGTTGAGCTGCTTTTTCTCTTTTCAGTTGTGGTACACATGCTTCCAAAGGAAGTGCTTTCTTTGTGCTTTGAGTCTTGATGGCTGTTTCCCTTTTATTCAAAACCCCATAAAGCTATAGGTCCTTCTTGATGACAAAAATTACCCCAGATCACAGGACCAACACCAAGCCCTACACATAACTGGTGCTCCATAAATATTCCCAGTTTGGTTTGTTGTCTGTGATTTTGTGCTATATTCAGCTCCTGCCAGCACCTTTGCATATTCTGTAGTAAACCAAGTTTTATTCACCAAGGTTGCACACAGTGAGGTAAGATTCACACACATCATGTGAAGTGGAACCAGCCCTTTACGCTGACTCTCAAGATGCACTTTTATAACTCTAGCAACTTGAGATAAGACCTGTAGAAACCCCATCCTTCTGGAAGATAATCTTAAATTTAGGAATAAACAGATGGTGTCTTAGAAGCTTCAGAGGAAAACAGCTTGTCACAAAGCCTGGGCCCTCACTCAGAGCTTATTGGATCTTATTTGACACACAATGCTAGGAAACATGATTATTTCACAGTCTTAAGCAAGTAGGAAGTAGCAGCAAACTAAAAAGGGGTGTTAATAGAAGTAGACACAAGAACAGCAGGAGAAGGAAAGTTAGCTTGACCTTAAGGAAAGAATAACAAGTCAAAATCAGAACTACATTTATCTGGTATCAAAACAGATGTTTATAATTATGATTTTTCATCATTCAAAAGGCATTTTAGACATGCTTCTTTCTCAAACTTGAAGTCCCGGTACTTGAGAGACTCAATTTGTATTATCTAGAAAATATGTGTAATATTTTATCCTTGATGCCAGATAAACGAGGTAGACTAAGTTCCATTTGGCCTTAACTCAGTGGCAATGGCAATGGCAAAATTCTCTGGCCTGGAAAAGCCCTTATTTCTTATAGAATGTAGTTCTTGGGAACTTTACCTAAAGGCTCATAAGAAATAAATTTGAGTAAAACCAAAGGGATTTGTTTTACTCTATGTCAACAAAACCTGCAATAAAAATGTCTTTCAATAGTTTTATTTTCTCCTGGGGTTTCATATAATAAATAAGGATGTCTAAAATGTTAGCAGTTTGTGAAGTAATCAGAACAGACCTCCAGTTAGGGAAAGCTGATGATTATATTTTATATCCCTCTTCCCAACCAAAAAACCAGAATCTGGTAGCAGAGAAGGAAGTGGATCCATTGTAACCAGGTTGGAATTGGAAAGTCACAGCCTCATGGTCATGCCTGGCCACCAAAATTGGGTTGGAAATGCTCCACATGAGAAATTTTATCTAGAGTGAAGTACATAGAAAAGCTTTGCTTTCCCTAAGGAACATACATTTTTTTTCTTGCTGTCCGAATTGAAAAACGTGCATGATTATTTAATTCATGTCTTTTTCTCCCTCTTGACTGTGAGCTCCATGGTACAGAGAATGTACCTGCTTTTCTTTACCTCTTTTTTTTTTTTTTTTTTTTTGATCACACCGTGCTCCTTGCAGTGGAAGCGTGGATGCTTAACCACTGGACTGCCAGGGAAGTCCCGTGTACCTGCTTTTCTGTCCATTATATTCTTAGAACCTAGTAGAGTGCCTGGCACCTAATAGACTTTTAATAAACATCTATTGAATTAATGCTATTGAATCATACTCCTTTTTCATGTAGTCACCAGGAACCTCTGGGCTAGGTTTATAACTTAGCCACTACTGTGTTACTAGGTTGAATGGTGTTCAGATCTGTACTCTTATGTTTTTCACCCTCCTTAATTCCTATTTTAATATTAATTTCTCCTGACATATATATATATATATATATATTTTTTTTTTTTTTTTTCCGGTACGCGGGCCTCTCACTGCTGTGGCCTCTCCCGCTGCAGAGCACAGGCTCTGGACGCGCAGGCTCAGTGGCCATGGCTCACGGGCCCAGCCGCTCCGCGGCATGTGGGATCTTCCCGGACCGGGGCACGAACCCGTATCCCCTGCATCGGCAGGCGGACTCTGAACCACCGCGCCACCAAGGAAGCCCTATTTTTTATTTTTATTTGATTATTTTATTGCATGTTTTTCTGCTGTGGGCCACCTTAAATCAAGTGTTGAACAGAGTATAAAATAATTAAGTTATAATTAAAAATGGGTTATCTGCTACTACCAACAGTAACATTCTAATAAATCTAATATTCACTTCACCTAATTTCTCCTAGATTGAAATACTGAGAAGCAATTGAGATTTTTCTTGGAACTTGTACCCACTTACTCTAATGGTAGCCAACATTTACTGAATATCAGTCTCTATTCCAGACACCTCACTTGTACTAACTCTTTATCTTTCTCATGCAAAAAAAAATTCCACTGGAAGGCATATCAGAGTTGGCATAGAAACCCTACAGTGCTCTCCGACTCCTATGTTTCCATTCAGCATCCTTCATGCTTGTTGCTTCATGGTCCAGCATGGCAGCACTATCTCTGTCATCACATCTGCAGTCTGGGTAGGAAGAAAAGGAAAGGCAAAAAGCAAAAATGTTTGCTAGCTGATTGTGTCTCCTTTAACAAGAAAACAATTGCTTTTCCTAGATGGCTCACCAGGTGACTTTCACTTGTATTTCATTGGCCAGAATGAGGTCACATGGCTACTCCTTTCACTTATAAGGGAGGCTGGGAAGTGTGGTGTTTTTAGGCAAGGCACACTACTATCCCAAATAGAATCAGTCGTAATTCAATTCAAGTCCTATCAATAGTGTCTCTAATGTTCTCAGATATGTAAGCGATACTAATATATCATGGAAATTAGAAGAACGTCAGACTTTATAGAGATAATAGAATTGGGCCTATTTTTATTGCAGTGTTACTTTAGCATAAGAAAAATTTTAGGCTTTCATTGTACTACAGGTCTACATACAATTTCTTACATATAATCATATATGTTATAATGTCTTTTTGTGCACTGAGATATCGCCAGATATTCTGTGCTAGGAGAATTTATGACAGTGGTCTTGCAAATATCCTCATCCAAAAAGGTTTAAAACTCATCAGTGTATTTAAACTTTCACATACACACAAAGACAAAAAAAAAAAGTGTTAAGCAGTCAGGAATCAAGTAAGTGAAGAATTAGTGATAATCAGGATTAATTTTGAGGAAGATGATTCTGTTGGGGTTTTAGAAAGAATAAACAACAGACATAATGAAATATTTGCAGTATTTTTTCCAATTTATGTGAAGGGAGTTGTTTCCCCAACAAGATGTGATATCTGTTACATGAGTATTAAATATAATTCTTATAATTACAATGGGGAAGAAATCTTCAAACAGTCTGTGGTTTAAATTAAGTTTATCTCCTTTATCCAAACCCCTCTTTAGCTAGATAGGGGAGCTATAATTCCTACAACTTCTAAAAGATTGGAATCTACGAATGGGTTGAAGAAGTTGTTTGTGATGCAATATAATTGCCCAATAGTATTCTCTACAGAAAACAACTTACTAAAAATATACAAATACTAACAAATAGCTTTAAAATCATCAGAACTGGGCAGCTGAAATTAAGGCAGTGGGTCTCTTAGAGGATGTTAATTGCGTTCTGCTGTTCATTTTAACTTCTTTACGTTTGTTTGGTTTTTACAGGAATTGTGGTTTGAGGGAGAATTCAAGGTATCTGTTTTCTGTGAGGGAAGCCGTTCTGTGCTTTTATCATCCCCTGGTCAGGGTGCCTTCCCTTTCTTCTCTGCCCTGTTGGAAACCTCTCTTCTTCAAGGCTGCACCTTCAAAATCTTCCCTGATACCCTCTGTCCACCTCTCTCTTCTTCCCTATAATCTGATTGAATTCATTATAGTAGTATTTGTGTGTATCATGACCTTATAATTTATCATACAAACTAGAACGATTTTGAAAGAGAAAGAAGACACTATTAAATATTATGGCAGCTTAATGGAAGTTAATCAGGAATATCCCAGGGAAACCAGGTGCATGGTCGCCCCACGTATTTGGTCCAGAGGCCTCTGACATCCACGAGGGAAACATTACCGTAACTGTCAAGAGGTCAAAATCATGAAAGTATGTTTGGGTTCCTTGCTGTCTCCTAAATCCTATATGCATTTAGACACATAACCTGTCTGGACATCACCTATACACTGTAAGAAAACTACCTTTTTGAGTTTTGTCTCTCATTTGATGGTGATTTCTTCACAAAGAAACACCTTTAAAGACTTCACGTATTGGGGGATGGGGGAGGATGCTGGGCTGTCTGCTGGGTTCACAAACCAGCTAAGTGATGGACCCCCTCTCAGCAGCTTCACCAGGCACACAGTTAAAATTCCTACCTCAGCAAAGTGCCAAATTGATAGGTCGTGATCCTCCTTGTCATTTCTTACAAGTTAAGGCACAAGTGTTGGATGTACAGTAGTTATATATCGCCTGGACCTTCTTTAAGATTCAGGACTCCATGGTTTCAATGAAGTCCTTGTTCAAGCATTTGAGCTGCTATGATGCTGTTCTTTGAGAAAAGCTGTAGACTAGTCCACAGGAGTCCCAGTGGCCCATTTCCCCAGAGAGATAGAGTGGCTTTTTGCTATCTGTGTGTTAAGATTTAAGATTTTTTATGCTCAAAACCCCAACCTTCTCCTCACCACCAAATTTCTGGAAGACTTGTCTAACCCTGTTCTCTTCCTCTACATTTCTCACTCTACCACCTTCAGGCTCCAGCACCCTCTGTACCATGGAAACTGTTTTGACAAAGGCCAACAGTAACTCCTGCTTGGGAAAGTCACTGGAAACTTTTTCATGCTTTATTATATATGAACTCTTCCCACTGACCATTTCCTATTTGATGGATGTTTTCTTTCTTTGACTTCTAGCATGTCACTTTCTTCTGGTTCTTGGTCTTCTCTGCTGACCCCTCTACCTTCAACTGCCTCTTGAATATCAGTGTTCTCCAGGTTTTGTTCTTGGCTATCTTTCCTCCCTACCCTCACATTGTTCCTTGGCAAACACATTGATTCCTATGGCTTCAACCACTACTACAAAACCAGCAATCATGAGTTCCAGATTTTCTCATCAGTACCATATTAATTCACTTTGTTTTTATTGTAAAAATTGCTTTCATTATTCAATTAAATGTGTTTGATTTTTAGAATTTCTCCCATAAATATTCAAATCTACCCATCTTTGTAACCTGTCATATGGTTAAGTAATTTAGCTGAGTTCAAAAGTCTACCACTTACTAGTGTGAGCTTGGGCAATGAATTATATAACCTCTTTGTGCCTCAACTTCCGTGTCCTATAAAACGCGCTTAATAATAGGAAATCCTACCTCATGTAGTTAAAAGGAAGATTAGAGGAACTAAACTATATGCAAAGCACTTGGAACATGCCTAGCACTCAAAGTCCTGTTAGCTGTTATTGTTTTATGTGGTCACCTCACCTATACAGTGAAGACTCCTATATCTTTCTGCAAGATCTGTCCTCTTTTGTGAGCATTAAACTGCCTCTTCACACGGAGATCCCATAGGTACCTCATATGCAACAATGAATTTGTCATTTTTTCCAACAGGCCCCCTCTTCTATTCCCTGTTCGCATGAATGGTATCACTTATCATTCTCTACCCAGCCATGAAATATCATTGTTACTCTTCACTACTTGGTTTCATCCATCTAATTGGTCATGTTGCTGCTACCTTCCAAATGTCATAGATTGGACCCATTTTTCCATTAGCACTGTCTCTCATTTTCTCTTAACTTGACCCTCACTTCCTTTTCAGTTCAGTCTATTTCTAAGTCACCAGTCTGGTCACTTTACTCCACTGTTTAACAGTCTTTCAAGGCACTCCATTTTCTACAACAGTGCTATGCAATAGAATTTTCTGCAGCGATGGAAATTGCTATAACTGTGCTCTCCAGTACGGTTGCCACTTGCCACATGTGGCTACTGAGCACTTGAAATGAGGCTTGCACAACTGAGGAAGTGAATTTTTAATTATGTTTAATTCTAATTAGTTTGAACACAAATAGCCCCATATGACTTGTGGCGATCAGATTGGACAGCACAGATCTAGAGGCCAGAGTCCACCCCACCTGGCCTGGCAAGCCCTGTGTTCCCCACCCCCACACCCTATATACCCTGACCCCAGTAGTCTGCTTATTCTGAACTTTTATACATCTGTGTTTTCGTGTACGTTCTGCCCTTTGCGTACCAGGCCTTTATCACCTTCTTGATCTGTTGAACTCTTATTCAGCTTTGCATCCTGGATCAAATGTCACTTTCTCTCAGAAGCCTTTTCTGACATCAAATTACAGAGACACATAGATTTACTTTTTCCTTCTTTGCTCTCTTGCACTTTGCATTTATTGCTATTGTAAGAGTTATACCACATTACATTTTAGCTATTTGTCTCCTCCTAAAAAATTATGATCCCCTGTAGAGTAATCCCTAGCTCAGTATCTCAGACTTATTAAACACGAGTTTTAAATATGACTAGAGAAATCGTTAGGCACTGTGGACTGTGTGCGGTAGGAACTGCCTTCTGACAGGTACTTCCGTCTGGAGTCAGCAAACTGTGACATGTTTCTTTCTAACATTCGTATCATGTAGCACCATGTCTTACACTCCCTTCAAAATATGAGTGAATGAAGGAACCAATGTTAAATCCAAGACTGTAAGAATGGTTTAAAATAGGTGGTGCCCTGTACAAATCAACAAGAAAATGCATGCTAGAAGTATTTATTTTGATGCTTTATCCCATTCACTCTGTTTAAGAAAATGGTTAACCTCCTATATTTGTATTTCATCCATGTTTATAAATTTACAATTTGGGCATAATGAAAACAAACGAAATAAACATGTTGAATGAATAAATGAAACAGAGAAATAGTTTTGATCAATCTGGATACCTAAACTTTGGGTTGTTGGGCATTAACAATCTAATGTTTTTCTCATCTTTAATCACCTTCAGTCACTGGTACACTGCCTGTCAAGGTACCAATTGAAACAACTGACTTTGAAGTAGATTGGCCAGCACCCCAGTGTTCATAGCAGCACTATTTGCAATAGCCAAGACATGGAAGCAACCTAAGTGTCCATTCACAGATAAATGGATAAGGAAGAGGTGGTATATATATACAACAGAATATCACTCAGCCATAAAAAAGAATGAAGTAATGCCATTTGCAGGAACATGGGTGGACCTAGAGATTATCATTCTAAGCGAAATAAGTCAGAGAAAGACAAATATCATATGATATAACTTGTATGTGGAATCTAAAAAAATAATACAAATGAACTTATTTACAAAACAGAAATAGACTCACAGACATAGAAAAGAAACTTATGGTTACCAAAGGGGAAAGGGGAGAGGAGGGATAAACTAGGAGTTTGGGATTAAAATACACATACTACTATATATAAAATAGATAACCAACAAGGACCTACTGCATAGCACAGGAAACTATACTCAATATCTTGTAATAACCTATATGGGAGAAGAATCTGAAAAAGAATATATATATCAACGGAATACTTTATTGTACAATTAAAACACATTGTAAATCAACTATATTTTAATAAAAATTTTTTAAAAAATGGAGTGGCCAAAGATTTGGGGTAGTCATTCCAAGTCTAGAGTCTCGAGGCTGTACTCCTGTACTAAATTAGATTATCAGAAAGGCATACATCGAACTTCCCTCAGAAATACTAAGGACTACAATGTAATACTATGGCTACATTTTTGTTGCTGTTACTGTAAGAAATGGTCACGCGGTTGCAAACGGCTATACATAAAATAGATAAACAACAAGGTCTTACTGTATAGCACAGGGAACTGTATTCAATGTCTTGCAATAAACCATAATGGAAAAGGATATGAAAAAGAATATGTATAACTGAATCACTTTACTGTACACTGGAAACTAATGCAACTTTGTAAATCAACTATACTCCAATTTAAAAAAAGAAGAAGAAATGGTCATGCAGAGACTGGATTTTCAAGAAAATTCCATATTGAAGACTGTTCATTATGGGGTTCAGTGCTTCTTATAGAAAGATCCATGTGAGAATTCTTCTGTTAGTATAGTACTAGAAAGATTTTATCCTTTATAACATACTTGTGCACATCCTTTCATTAGTTAATGACAGCTGCATGACCCTTGACATTTCCCTCTGGCTGCCAAGAAGCTCAGTTTTACATCGTAATTAGTAATTTCCTTTTTTTTTTTTTTAAGCTCAAGGTAAATTCCATTCTTTAATCTCTGTCTTAGTGGTTTTATTGGATCTATGCTATTTATTGTTAGTAGTCTCAGATCCTCCTATACTATCAAATATTCTTTTAGATATTATAAATATTAAAACATGCAGAACTTCCCATTTAAAATTATATGTTTGTACATTATGTATCTGTATTTCCTCTCCAGCAGGACAGTTTCTTAGAGACAGGAACTCACCTTTTCTCATCTGCTGCATCCTCTCTGTGGCTGTCACAGAGTCCTGCAGGCAGTCAGGGCTCAATAAATAGTTCTTGATTAATGGTATCAAAGCTAATTAATTCAGCCAAAACAGAAGTTTTGCGATCTAATTCCAATTAAAAAAAAATTGCTTGTAAAGCTGAGCTACTATGTTAATAAATCTTAAGACTGAAAACAGACACATGAAATTATGTTCAACCTCATTAATATCAAAGAAATACAAGTCAAAACACTAAACTACTGTTCTTGGACAGTCTCATTAGCAAAGTTTTTTTTTTTTTAATGATAAGTTGCTGGCAAGCATCCTGAGAAATAAGTGGAATTCTGATCACCAGAGGTGAGAATGAACAAGCTTTCTAGAAGAAAATTTGGCAATATGGGTGAAATCTTCAAATGTGCTTATATCTTTGATACTGCAGTTTATCCTATAAAAACAATAGATGTGGAAAAAATAGTCTACAATGAACAAGTAACACTTTTTTAAAATCAAAAAATCTAGCCAAGACAAGTATGCATTTATGATTTTAAAGTCTCAGTATGGAAGCAGCTAACAATAAAATGGCAGACCCTTCTGAAGAAAGCTGTTTTCTAGGTGTGGGTCAGGCACTTCACAGTGTCTGGACTTAGGCGTATAATAGAAGCTCTATTAGGTCTTTATGAAGTACACTGCTTAATCATCTGAACCACGCCCGGAAGCTGGGGTTACTGAGGCAGAAGGCTTCTGACACCCCAGGGCCCACACACAGACGGGAACCTGCTTTCCTAATCACCGTGGAGTCCAGCATACTATTTATGGTTTCTCCATTGGAGAAGCTCATAGCTAACAAAGCCTCTCTCCAAAAAAGAGCCCAACCTCTAGGACTAAGGCAGGAGGATGCAAGAGAAAGTGGCCTCATTACACTTTCTCTTTGGTTGCTGCACCCCAGTAAGTGGGCCTCCACCGTACAAAAAAAGGTGTAAAACATAGTGTTTTGCTTTCTAGCCTATTTTGCAAATTAGTATTTTGATACACAGAGTAGTACTAAGAGGTCTGAAAAGAGTTAATATTGCCAGCAAAGCAATCTAATCCCTTATTCATTTTAATTCAGTTTGGAAAATGTTACTGAGCACCTTAACAGTGCAGGGATCTATACTAAATGATGTAGAGTATACAAAAGGCAAACTAACATGCAGTAAGCATCTACTAGAAGGCAGGGGCCAAGCTTAAACTTCACATTCTTGATCTCTTGCATCCTCCCAAGCATGCTGGGGGTCATTAATTTGATCCTCATTTAACAGATGACACAGAAGCACAGAGCAGGAACAGACTTCGCCTAAACCCAGATACTAGCCAGTGAAGCTAACATCTGAACTCAGGTCAGCGTGATCCCAAATTCCACATTTTCCCCACTATTTATCAATGTATCAATATCTACTTTAGAGGTTTACAAGTCATGTATCCAAATATCTTTAAAAAGGGAGAAAAAAAGGAAATGTCCTATAAGCTCAGTTCAAACATCTAACGGAAGGCAAAGGAAAGAGAGCACCTCTTCCAGGGACACAGGATGAACATCTTCACAAAAGGGAACAGAAGCACATAAACCAGGCCGTGGAGTTTCCGTAAGATTCCAGCAGGATGGCAGCAAAGGTGTTTCAGCAGCTCACAACAGCAAGAGCAAAGGCACAGAGGTGGGACCCAGGGGATGTAGTATGTAGATTTCCTTAGCTAAAGATTTCCTTTCCTTGTTACATTCTTAACAACAATGTAAATCTGACCATTTAAGAACTCACTCTCTGAACCTCACATATTAGTCTTTCATTATACACCAATGTTATTTTCCCATTCACCAAATTACTTCAATATAGTGAACGTGGATTGGTTGCTAAGACCGAAATATAATCAGCTCAGCTTGGTTAATGAAGAATATGAACATTGATGAATGAGTGAGTTCATCTTTAGGGGCTGTGTCATTGTAACCTTAACACTCATTGAACTCAGCTCAAGTAGGTCCATGTTTTAGGATGGGAAGCCAGGCTAACTGGCCAAAACCAATAGAGACTTAATTCGGAAGCAGAAAAAACAATTGTACGTGAACATAAAGAGCTAGAGATGAATGCGGTCTTCTTTCTTTTTTGTTGTAACTCTTCAGTGCTACCTGACAATCAATTCAATTTAATATAACCCCCTGGGAAGCCCACTTTCTTCCTAAGCAGGAAACCATATAATGTCAGAAATACATAAAAGGCAGCATACATCTGGAAAAGGAAAGACAAGTACGCTTCTAAAAGGAACAGCTATGAGTTGAACCCTGAGAATTAAGCAGTTGACACTGCTCATCTATTAACTTTTCTTTATTCCCAGCACAAGGAATATGTTGAAAACTCCTCACTCAGTATTCCAAGGGAGATTATGAGCACCAGTGCTAGAAATGAAAGTCAAGGAGCATAAAAGGTATAATGATCAGTTTTGATAAAAACATGGGAAGCAGGACAAGTGACTGTTTGCTTTCTGTTCCCTCTATCTCCCCCTTTCCCACTCCCAGGCTGAGATGCACCACCTGACACCTGAATTCCTTCACAATGGCTGCTCACCCACCATTGCTGACTGTGACAGCTCCCTACTTTCCAGTGCCCTGGATTTTCAAGCAGCTTCCCAGGGAGCACCTAAGTACTGTGGACAAGCCTCAGGAGTAGGGCAGGGGGCAGGGCCTTTGAGAGGTGGGTCCCAGACCCATTCCTCCACTTCACCCAGAACTCATTGTTTTCATCTATTTTGTTCACTGAACTTCCACCTAAGATTTCTTAATAAGAAAAATCTTTCATCACCAAAAGAAGTTTGAGAACGATGTTGTACATCTCTGCAAGCCTGGGTTCACGCTTTTCATCATCTGGCCCACTGGCTTCACCAGCCTCATTTCAAAACCACTCTCCTGCCCATCGTTTCTCAGTACATTCATTCTCTTCCAAACTCCCTCCAAGTTGTAAATAACTCTTAGGACATTTCTTTGACTCCTGGCCATGTCTTGCCTTGCACCCATCTCTGATGCATTTTCATCTCTGTATGTCTTGTCTGCCCAATGGACCAGAAGCTTGGGGCGAGGTGGGAGCCCCACCTGCAGAGGCATTCAGCACTCACTCACACATGGGATCCTCACTCTTGGCTCCTTACTTCCCTGCACTTGCTGACACCCAGAGACTGAGCCCCCCTTTCTCGAAGCTCACCTCCTACCTCTCTCAGTCATTTCTGAGGCTCCAGTGTGTTCTGACCTCCCCTCCTCAGACCAAATGCACATCTAGTCAACACCCCATGATTTAGCTTATAGTCATTGCTTGCCTTGAATCATTCTCTGGTTGTTTCAGGTGTTATATTTGTCTCCCCTGACTGAGCTGTAGCCTCATTGAGGCAATGGATTCGCACTTAACACATCTCTATGTAGGCAGATGTCATGGTTTCCTTTTGGCAAACTACATTCAAAGGCCATTGGATGAGTCAACTCCTCCTTAATTCCAATAGAAGGGAATTTTCTCTGTTTTGAAAGGCCAACCCCATCTTCATATTCAGTGCTGCAAATAACTGCTATAAAAGTCATGATTGTATATAAGACAATATGGGGTTTTTTTTGGGTTTTTAAAATATTTATTTAGGCTGCGCTGGGTCTTAGTTATGGCATGCAGGATCTTCGTTGCAGCATGTTTACTTGCGGCATGCGGGATCCTTAGTTGCGGCATGCACGTGGGATCTAGTTCCCCGACCAGGTATTGAACCTGGGCCTCCTGCATTGGGAGTGTGGAGTCTTACCCACTGGACCCCCAGGGAAGTCCCTAAAACAATATGTTTTAAAAGGAGAGCCACAGCGCTTTAAACCCAATTTCCATCCTGATCAGGCTTTTGTAGTTGCAAGTAACAGAAGCATAGTCACACCAGGCAAACGTATAGCAGCGGTGTTTGTAAGGATTCAGGGGAGCACACGGAATCCACGAATGGCAGGTGAAGTGACACCTTTCTTCCCTAGAACCAGAATTGTGACGTAGAAATTGATTCCGCCCACTGCCTCCCCACATCCTCCCAGAGATTGCAAAGTTGACTTTTCAAGCCAGGGCAGTTCTAGTCCCTGGGGTCTCTCTTTGCCCACCTTTCTCTGTTTCCTCACAGCTTCTCAGCTCCTCTATGGCTTCACAACATTATATAGAAACATACCTCTTCCCACAGCCCCAAATGCTGAGAAACCTTTCAGTTCAGCACCGGCAACTCCCCTTCCCAGGTCCCTCTGTTCAAATCTTAAGACAGAAGATCTGATTGGCTCAGATCTTGGGTTGGGATTCCCCTTCTGTCAGGTGTCCAGTAGGGGAGAAGGTGGCATGTTGTACAAATATGGACAACCTGCAGAATCTGGGGGAAAGAATTAATATTAAGAAGGAATGACTGAAAGACAAGGACTGATCTCTAGAGACATGAATTATTACTTGCAACACATTAAAATGTGCCATTGGCTCCCTCTGATTTTACCTTTTGTTTTCCAAATGTGCTAGTTCCTCAAAAAATGCTCTTAATTTCAAAGTGCATGGACAGAAGGAAATCAGCAACCTGGAACCCTCCTGGGTTAGCCTGAGTGTGTCTGATCAGTCAAAACAAAACCCAGCAGGGTCTGTCTCAAAGAAGCCTCTTGTGTCAACCCTCTTAAAAATCCCCAAAGTTTAAATAGACTTAAACTTTGCATCCAAATTGGGACACTCTCTTGAGCTAAGAGCTTGTGTTCTATTATTTGTATCTGAGACAATTAAAAATGAAATTTCCTCTGGTTCTCTCCAAAAAATTTCATGTGTATGTGTTCCACGAGCTTTCCCCAGTGAATATCATATCATGGGATTTTTGAGTGCTGGACAGCACAGTGTTTGTTGTTCAACAAAGAATACTTTAAGATACGAGCTTAGTGTGTGAAAATCAGAACTTCTTTTTTTCAGATGAAAACTTTCAGGATGGAGATTTTTTAAAAATTCAAGTTTTGAGGTTGCCAATCTTATTTGCATTTTAAAAAATGAGATAGAAAACTTGTTGTCATATTACAGTATTATCGGTCTACGTTTCTCCACTCTGCAATTTTTAACATAGAAAAATTTCCCATAAGACCAAAAATAAATGAGCATTCCCACCAGACCTCTAACAAAAATATAGTCAAGTTGTAAACTTCAGAAACAAGAAACTTAATTCTCCAGGAGAGAATTATGGAGACACAACTAGCATTTTATGGACTAAAGTTATATAACACCAAAACCAAACTAAACATTTTTGAGACTACTTTTACCTTCAGTGATAAAAAATTATTGAATTTTCTGCCAAAGGAAAGACTTATAGCACCTGCAAGACTCAGATTTAACAGAAAACAAATCAGTATTATTGGACATTAATGATTTTTGAGTCTTTGAGATGGATTTTATAGTCAACAACAACGATTCTGTCTTATGTTGCATCATTTAGAAAGGAGGAATTTTGAAATTGGCATTTCCCAGACAATTTATTGCCTACAATTAAAGGCAAACACTGGTTTCCCCTGCTCTCAGCTTCACCTTCACTATTTCTGCATAAGAGCAGAGCTCCCTTAACAAGGTTTGTGTGTGAAATCAGAACTCTGCTGTAGGGAAGAAGCTCTTCAGATCCTTCCCGCTACAACTTTCTTCCTTATCCTGTAGATATGCTTTGATATATACAGTATTGTCTTTGTTTATATTCTCCCTAATAATCTACTTGATGCAATATACACATGAAAGTATTGTTATTTTTAGCAGACAGGCAGATCCTTTTTTCTAATTCTGAATATAGAGATAACACATTATCCAAGAATTAATTGCTCCCTTCTCTGTGCTCCCATGGCCAAGGGTATTTCTGTTCTAACGCAAGTAATGTAAGTTGCCTTATATACGAATAGCTCATCATACCACAGATGGCTCCCTAGGTTGTATTCCTTGAGGACAGAGAGTGTCTCCACCATCACTGTATCTCCCAAAGTCCTTGGTGGTGCCAAGGGACAGCTTGTGGATGTTCAGTATCCCATTCTCAGCCATCCCAAATAAACACATACTCCAAGGGAAACAGCACTGAGCAAACATAGTCTTAAGACAATTTCTCTAGCCCACTCCTCTTCACCCTCCAACCTGACTGCATAACCTAAACATCCTTCCTAAATAGAAACTGAGCTGGCTGTCCCTTAGGAGAAAGGATAGGGAGGAGAGGAGGAGGCTCAGGAGAGAAAGAAAGAGAGGAGAAGGGAGAAGAGAGATGGTTAACGTTTTTTGAGTTCCATCTGCCTGGAATCAAGTTAAATATTAATACTTTACATGCCTTATCTCATTTAATCCTATCAACAGCCCTGGAAGGGAAATATTATTATTATGCTGTTTTTCAACCTAGAAGATTGAAAAGGTTAAGCAGCTGCCCAGAGTCACCAGTAAGAAGCAAGGACAAATACTCAGAAATTGTGAGAGGATTGAAGAAATGGTCTTATCACTAAACATCAGCTTTCCCCTGGCACTTCAACGGGAGGAGACGAGAACTAGAGTAAGATAAAAGCAGTCCGTCATTTCACTCCATCGCATTTCAGGAACACACACGTTCACCTGCCTGTCAGATTGAATGACGTGTTCAGTGTCCTTAGGCAAGACTAAGTCCACAGAGACAAGGGCAGGTCCAGCATAGCTCCGGTATACCTTCTTATGGTTCTTGGAACTGCTAACAGGGACACAGCCAGTTGTTGGAGAGAGCGTCTACGGAAAGTAAGATCTAGTAGAACCTGTAAAAGCCCAGTTATTGCTACACCACAGCCTTCCATACTCAGGATTCCAGACAAATTTCCACTAACAAGCTGTGTGTCCTGCATTCAGGGAATGTTTAAAAATACTGAGTTCCTCTGGTTCTTGAATCAGATTCAGCATTAGGGAGGCCACATGTTCCTCCAGAAAGAGAAACCAGTTAAAGAAACCGGAGAGAAGCACCATGCTTCGGTGCCCCAAACAATCTCTTCGCCTCCAACTTCCCCAGCTGGGGCAGCCAGCTCCCTGCACACTCAATAAAACTCAAAAAAAAATTTTGTTTTACTCTTGTATTTCCAGAAGTGTGACCCCGTGTTAAAATTTCCTGGTACATTTGTTGGAAAAGCTCATGCCTCACCCATCTTGGACCTGCTGAATCAGAATATCTAGGATTGGAAAAGAAATCATCATTGTTAACAAGCTCCAGTGCTGCCCCTGTTCACTAACATCTCATCTTGGCTGTGTAAGGTGAGATGCTACCCACTTTCAAGGAAGGTCTCATTTATGTGAGAATAACCTTCCATTTAAAACATTCAAAACCCATTAGTGTGGCAAACTTTTCATTCCAGTGCCTGGCTTTGTAGAAGAAGCTGGGGACCGAAATTTTCAAGCTTTCTTGAAATTATACTCGTTAAACATGTTAATCATAGATCAGGGATTGTACATTATACAACCCATTAAGCTTTTGCATGTTCCTGGAAGACTGTATTGTATAAAAATACAAGTGATCCATTGGTTAAAATAATTGGTTATAAGAAAAAGCAAAAATAACTATGAATGACCACATTGCTTACCCAGTTGACCTAAGTCATTAGCAAATGTAATGGATTGCGTAAAAAATAAGATGTATTTTGGCTTCTACAAAGTGCTCCATGAGCATCCACTGTAGTCCAGGATCTCGTTGCCAGCTCAGAGGATATTTACAGGACACAGTGTATATGAAGCCAATGATGGTCCTCTAGAGAAAATTCACTATGAATTCATGATAAGAACATAATCTATTATGCTAACCTGGATTTATCATGGAGAAGGAAGAAAACTGTTCACTTTTTCCACTTAAATTAACTCTTCTGTACCAAGACCACGAAGATGTCTTCTGATTTAGCTAAGCAATGACCTACTAAATGAGCATTTCCACCAGTGTGTTCCATGGAACACCAACCCTAAGAGATGTTGGCGGGAAGATGGAAAGGGGTACAGAGACAGAGCTTCTGGAGCCAACACTTTTGGAAAATGCCACATTCTTCGGCACCTTTTGGAGAATCACAATGCAAATTAGAATTTTAAGGTTCTGAGAGTCCAGCAGTAAAGAACTTCAGTTCTGCATTAGTCAGTGACCTTGGCTGCAGGCAGCAGGATGAGCTATACCTATCCTAAGTAGAAAAGGGAGTCATAGAGAAGATATGAAGTAGCCTTCAGAATAGACAGAAGGCTGGAAAACCAAGGATGTTAGGCACAGGAAAACATTGAAACAGTCTGGCTCGGGCACTGCCATGGCCACTGTGAGTCATCTCATTTATTCCTTCGACTTTGTGTCGTTCCCCAAATGAACCATCTCAGGAGGAAGCATTTGGACAGACAAGCCCAGGTATGAAGGCAGAGAAAATTATTATCTACCCTGTCAGATTCCTTGCAGGGAGTAATGAAGACCCTAACTTCAGGACATACACATAGAGTTCCCTCCCTAGACTCACATACCCAGTACTAATTGTGTAGCTCAACTTTGCTTAACCCAGCATTGCCCAAAATTATTCTACCACCATTTCTTCACATAACACCTTTTAATAGTAGAACACCCTTTTGGAAATGGGGTAACTAATAGTAAATGGCGTAAGTGATTAGCATGTATGTGGGATACATGATTAATATGTATCATACATAATTAGTGTATCTCGTTATTAGCATGGTTAAGTTCGAAGGTATACTGATCTGTCATTTATGTTTGCAATAGTATTCTGAACAGGTCACCCCTGGAAAGGAGCAGGTTCTGAGACAAGTCATTCTAAATGTTCCTATTCCCCCCATTTTTTTAATCTACATGAACTTGGGTTAAAATAAATCCCAAGGGCAGCCTTGATGGGGAGAAATTAACAAGAGGGCAACCTGCATCTCTGGGCATGTTGAAGGGGGTCAGTACCTCATGATTTCAGTAACAATGGGGAAGAGGGTGGTTGTTTTTCTCTCCATTAATACAATTACTATAATCTGTAGGGCACTTTATATTTCACTGCATGCTTCCACCCACCTGCCTCTTCGATAATAAAAGCTCTGGGCTGATAGTTCTCATATGAGCCCAGGATCCTCTGAAATCCAACACATAGACCTCCTTGCTCAGCAGCAGGCTGCCTCTCTGAGTCAGTGCCTATAAGTGTCTCTGACTATGAAATGTCACTGCAACAAAACCGCATTCCAGGTCTTACATGATGCTAACTGAGGGAAAGACCCTGCTCTCTGCCCCTATACCACTGAGGCTTCAATTGTTTGTGTCTCCAGTTTTCCCACACTTTGGAGTCCAGAGTATTCACAGTCACATTAATCCCCAGGGAGTAAATGAGCTCAAGGCAGGGGAAATGAGGACCAGTATGGATGCAGCTGGCCCACAGATGACAGAGAGAGAGGAGCAAAGCCGGGTCTCATAAGCCTGCATGTTAGAGTCATCCAGCTGCTTTCAACCCTGAGAGGAGAGAGAGGTCCAGCATATTCATTCTGCCTTAATCATGTCTAAAAGAGGCATGGGTTAGGTCAGCCCCTGCCTGCTTCTGCCTGTGCCCAGCCTATGTCAGGCACTAAAGGCCTGACCCTTGCAGGCCCAGCTGTGCCACCCAGCTGTGCTGGCACAGTAAGTACCTGCTCTGGCAGCATGCTAGCTGCCCCTACCCACCAGTGATCAGGCCCCAGACAGTCCACACTCATACATTGACCTTGAGCTCCAACACTGAACCTGACAAGTTAGCCAGGTGGTTGCCAGGAAGCTGCCACTTCCACTCCAGGTTCCCAGCCAGATGAGACACAAGCCCCATGTCCCAGGTTTCTGGGGTTGACCTATGTTTCCTGTACCTTCTCATTAATGAACCGCCCTATCAGATAGGATTAGATTTGGCTGTACCTAATAGAAAACCCAGAATAAAGTGACTTAAAGATTTGTTTCTTTGGGTAAAAGAAATCCAAGTGTAAGTGGTCCAATACTGGTAAGTTGGCTTCACAAAGTCATTGAGGAACCTTGGAAAAAACAGGGGAACTCTCATCTTTCTGCTCCTCAAAGACTCATGATCTAGAAGAGCTCCTAGAGCTCCATCCACTGCATCCACATTTCAGACAGTGGGAAGGGAGAAGGAAGGAAGACACAAGGACCTTCCCCCAGCTGTCTATACTTCTTTCAATGAAACTTTCCAGAACTCTTTCATAATCTTGACTTTATTTCAGTGGATGGAACTTAGACATATTGCCATATACAGCTTCAAGGGAGGCTGGAAACACAGTTTTATTATTAAATACATTGCCACCCCCAATAATATAGGGCTTTTATTAGTGTATTAGTGTATAAAGTTTACATTAATATAGGCAGTCCAAGCCTGGTTTGGTGGCTCCACAATTACCAGGATCTTAGGTTCCTTTAACCTTTTGGTTCTACCATCCTCATCATGGGACTTCTGTGTTGTCTTAATCAGTTTGGGCTGCTATAACAGAACACCATGGACTGGGTGGCTTAAACAACAGACATTTATTTCTCAAAGTTCTGGAGGCTGGAAAGTCCAAGATCAATGTGCTAGCAGATTTGGTTCTTGGTGACTGCCCTCTTCCTGACTTGCAGGTGGTCACCGTCTTGCTGTATACTCATGTAAACTGTATGTATACTCACATGATCTTCTGTGTACAGAAAGAGAGAATGAGCTCTTGTCTCTCTTCCTCTTCTTACAAAGACACTAATCCCATGATGGGAGCTCCACCCTCCTGACCTTATCTAAAACTTCCCAAGGTCATCTCCTCTTAATCCCATCACAGAGGGAGTTAGGGCTTCAACATAGGAATTTTAGGGGACACAAACATCCAGTCCATAATGCACTTGAGTCTATTATGACTGCTCCTGTTCCAGTGTTCACATCTATAGTCCAACTAGCTAGAAGAAAGAGAGGCTGGAGACTTTAAAGACACTTCCTAAAAGTTCCGTATGTCACTCTTCTTGCATCCCATTAGCTAGAGCCTAGTCACATGGCCATGCCTTGCTGAAAAGGAGGCTGAGAAATACATCGTGGGTGGCCAGGTACCAGCTAATTTTGGGAATTCTTATTCTTGAAGATAGGAAAATACATATTAGAGACAATTATCCATTTCTGTCACCATTTGCAAGTAAGAAAGACATAATGGATGTTGGATAAGCAAATAATAATACCTATATAACTTCCCTAATTCCACTGGGACATCTACTAGAAGCTGAGACTTGCCTTGGTTGAGAAGCTCTGTCACAGCCCTGACCCCTGGATTGGATCCCTTAGGTCTAACTCTTGTTGGATTGGACTAGATTTTGCCTGTTTCTCTTGGGTTTGAAATGATGGTGTTACCTTAGAGCTGGCCAATCGTTCAGTCCTAACTACCCCCTACCCTCCTCCTTAACCCTGCCTAAGAGTCCCCAGCATGTTTATATTACCGGTTTAGCCAGCTTTAAGCAAAAAACAAAGAATTGTTGGTTACTTTAAAAAAAATGTTTTCCACCCATTTCTGATCATAAAGTAGGTTTAGTATCATGCGAGTGCCTCTTTTTAAATTGACCTTTTGACAGAACCAGATGGATTTGTATTTGTAAATAGAAGCAAGTGGATGAATGAAAGAATGACTGAGGTGAGGTTTTGGCTTCAACTCAACCATTGAGCACTTCATACTTGTCCTCTGCATGATAATATACGAAGAAACTCACCAATTTTGACCAATAAAATTTTGAGTTCAGCTCCACCATCTTGAAATAAAAAATTAGCCATTTTCAAATAGGCATACCAAGAGTAATAGGTATTTTTGTCAAGTTCAGGGAATTGTAGAAGTTTAGAGCTTATAGGCATGTCTGCTGGTCCTGCATGAGTCAACAGATCTTAGCATATTAGACTCAGGAAAGTTTATGATACTACCATAATGGTACCCAAGTTCACAGCATCCTGAATGCATGTACTTATGAGAATATTGACTTCACAATAAGGATATCTGGGTTTGTAACCCACGTTTAGCACTTTTTAAACTTTGTAACTGCAGATAAGTTTCTTCACCTTGGAGAGCTTCAGATTCTTCTCTCTAATGAAGATGCCAGCAATCAGTTGTTTGAAGATTAAGTGACCACATATGATGAAGAATCTAGCACTATGTTTGGCCCACAAAGGACGGTCAGTAAATGTCTTCTGAATCTGAATTTATATAGAGAAAAAGTTCAGTGCTATTAATTAAATACAGTACACATCCCTTTTTTAATGGACTTAATCTCATTCTGAATTTCCCATTTTAGAAAAACAAGCTAAATATTTTCAAAGCTCTGTAACTAGTGTAGTATTTAGTACAATGAGCTAGTCAGTTATTTTTCATTAAAAAATATAAAAGCTTGTATTGGAAATTATACCCATAAAGTCCATTTAGTTTTATAGCTTAATTATAGGTAGTAAAACTTTACTGCCACATTTAACAGGTATTAGCCTAATTCTTTTTAAGCAAAAGCAATATTTGACTGGAAGTGAACCTTAAGGTGAGGGGGGGTGGGGAAAGGAACTCCCTTAAATATTTCCTTAATATTTATTTTTCAGGAAAGGTCAACTCAGCTAATGCATGAGTTTGCTTAATGTCTTATTTGTGTTATCTCAATATTTTTAGTAAAACAAATTTGTTACTATGGTGTTCGATTTTAATATCACCACAAAATAGGCCAATATCAGGAAGGCGAAACCAACCATGAGTTTTGCAATAGCAAATTTAGTCAATTGAGTTTATAATGTGGTTCAAACAATTTTTAAAACTCAAGGAATATCTGGGAAAGATGAGCCTTTTCAGATTAATCTCTTACTGTATTTTGGAGGATTTGTCTTTTTCTTTTATAACAAAAACAAAAAAGAAAATGAATCTAGCCAAGTGCTGAAAACACATTACTTTTAATCTTAATATACTTCAGAGTGAAATCTTACCAGAATTTCCACCTTATTTTTTTTCACCTTATTTAATGTGTCCTGTATAAAATAAAATATTCTTTAACGTACTCTATAAAAATCCATAGGACACCATTAGGTTCTTAAAATATGTTTCATATAGAATATTTATATCTCATAGCTTCAGAAGGTGCCAGCATATGTATTCATGAGCAGTAATACTTCTTGGGTGATTATCTGAAAGTCAATTTGACTCTACAACTATTTATTGACTAGTGTATAATCAGAGATAACAAGTTCATGTAATGAGTGAGATCCACACTTCATATCAGCATCATTTGTGGAGCTCCTTACTAGATATTCAGCCATGCGGTTGGTTCTAGAGATACAAAGATATGTAAAACTCAGCCCCAAGAAGTTTGTATTATTATTCTTAATGTTGACAATGCCAACATATTACATTTGTATAGTACTTTTAAAATTACAAAATATAGTTATAACCATTATTTCACTTAACACCCTCAATATCCTTGTAAGGTAGCTGTAGAGCAGGTAAAACCATTTCCATTTTATAGATTAAGTGAGCCTCAGCAATTAGGCAACCTGCCCAGGGTCACAAAACTAGACTGATGACAGAAGTAAGATTAGAACCACATTTATACCTAAGGATTTTTCCACTTAATTAACTTCTTCCAAACATTTATCTAGGAAGTCCAGACATATTTATAAGATTTCTGAAACACCAAGGCAGTATGGTAGATGCCAAGGCCAAATGGCCAATATAAGAGGCATTAAGGAAGCTGTGGGGAGAGAACTTTACATTGGGACCCTCTCTGCACAGGCTTCAAGAGGAAGGTGAATCTGAACTGGTTATGAAGGATTGGTTAAGATGCAGAAAAGCAGGAAAGAACCAGGAAGGCATTGCAGGCAGAGTAAGCTTGATCCAAAATGTGTTGCTTGAAATACTGTTCTTCCTGGAGCACAATAAGCTAAGGGTAATTCATATTTTTGCCAACCTTAACCTTATGATGCCTAGCAGTGACCCCCTGAACATTGCAGTTTGTTTAGCAGTGCTCCTGACTTCTTTCCATGACAGGCTCTCGATAAATGTTTGGTGAATGGAGAGATGATTGAATGGAGGAATCAGAATAAATGAATGGACAGACAAATATTGATTCAAGGATTGAAAAATTCCAAGGATTTGGAAATCCCATCACATCTCTGAATGACTCTGTTAATTAATTCATGCATCCTTTATACACTAATTACATATATCAGTTGTTCTCGACTAGGGATGGTTTTGCCTCCCAGGGATATCTGGAGACATTTTTTGGCTGTCATGACCAGGAAGGTACTACTGGCATCTAGTGAGATGAAGCCCGGGATGCTGCTGAACATCCTGCACAGGATTGCACAGAAGAGCCCCCAATAATAAGGAATTATCCCTTCCAGAATTTCAGTAGTGCTCAGGTTGAGAAATCTTGCTTTATAATAAGTGCTGGTAAACATTTTGGCTTAGTGATGGGGACAGATGTTTCAAATTATAAACATTATTATAGATGATAATAAATAATTATAAACTGGTAGGTACTATGGGAAAAATTGGGAAATACCATAACAAAATTATTAGGAAATTCTAGATACCTTATTGCTTCTGAGCAGGAAAAGATAACTGGTCATTTCCAGAGGACAGCATTCTGGAAAATCTCAGGCAAACTAATTAGAAACCCAAACACACCTGAAACCCAAAGATAACTTGGGTACCTTTCTGGGGAAAAAAAATGTCAGCGCCTAAGGCAATTGTTCTGCTTTCTGTTTTCCCTCTGAAGTGTGGCATCACCCCCAACAACACAGTCAGCATAAAGAAATTAAAAATAAATAGGATAGTGTTTGAGACTCATCGAGAATCCCATTTTCTTTAAAATGCAAAGACAAATTTAAAAAAATGGAGAACTATTTGGCTTTAAAAAGAGGTCTGGGGACTTCCCTGGTGGTCCAGTGATTAAGACTCTGTGCTCCCAATGCAGGGGGACTGGGTTTGATCTCTGGCCAGGGAGCTAGATCCCGCATGCCGCCACTAAGAGCCCACATGCCACATCTAAAAGATGCAGCAACGAAGATCCCGCATGCCGCAAGGAAGACCTGGCACAGCCAAATAATAAATCAGTAGATCAATATTTTTAAGAAAAGAGGTCTGTATCTGTTCAGGCTCCCTTTCTTGGGGGAATCAGCCCTTCTCCACTCCTTCTGATTCTGGGAGACTGATAATTGTGGGCCCTCTCATCTCCTCCCCTGGAGTAGCCACTTGACACAAGCTGGGCCAATCAGATTCTCTTGGGCACTCAGAAGGAGGTCAATGAAGCAAATTCATTTGACGTCTCACCCTGGAGAAGTTGTCTATGCGTTTCTGCCACCATGATTCCCAGGGTTACTGTGATACTTGCCTTCCGTAGACGTAGACCTTGTTATTCATCTGGCCTTGGTTCCTTGGAGGAACTGCAGCATTCTCCAGATAACTCGCTTTCTCTTTCTTCAGACGTTCTGGGTTAAAACCCTGGCTTTGACACTCACATGGTGAGTAATCTTACAAAATCACATAATATCTCTGTGCCTTAGTTTTCTCATTTGAAAAACAGGGATAATAGAAGAACCTAGCTCTCAAAGTTGAGGGGGGGGGGATAAATGAAACAGTATAGGTAGAACTCTTAAAACAGTCACTGGAACAGAGTTAATTGTCATCTTTGCTTGAACCAGCAAACCCCAGCTGATATAGTTGGGTATTTTGTTTTAGTAGTGATAGTGGCTCAGAGAGAAGGAGAAAGAACAAGAGCCTTCTTTTTTCTAATTGCTCATCCATCCTGCCACCATGATTCCCAGGGCTACTGTGATACTTGCCTTCCATAGACCTTGTTATTCATCTGTCCTTGGCTCCTTGGAGGAATTCCAGCATGGTCACTGTTGATAGATAGTGTTGCCTGAAATGATCACCATTTATTTAATATGCATTGTCTTTGACTACTAGTGTCTTTTCCTAGACTGTATGGCCCTATAAAGGCAGAACCACACTTGGTATTTCTTCCTATCTTTCACACTGACAAGTAAATACTCAGTTAGGAATTGTTAAATAAATAACTATGGAAACCAATCTCCAAGATGCCCCCGATGCTCACCCCTTGGTGTTCATCCCCTTGTATATAGTCCTCTCCCACAGTGAATAGGGCTGACTTCTATATCTAATAGGATATTGTGTAAATGAAAGTTTATGATTTTTTTTATTGAAGTGTAGTTGATTTACAATGTTATGCCAGTCTCTGCTGTACAGCAAAGTGACTCAGTTGTACAGATATATACATTCTTTTTTTAATATTCTTTTCCATTATGGTTTATCCCAGGAGATTGGATATAGTTCCCTGTGCTATACAGTAGGACCTTGTTTATCCATTCTAAATGTAATGGTTTGCATCTACCAACCCCAGATTCCCAGTCCATCCCTCTCCCTGCCCACCCTCCCCCTTGGCAACCACAAGTCTGATCTCTATGTCTTTGAGTCTGTTTCTGTTTTGTAGATATGTCATTTGGGCCATATTTTCCACATATAAGTGATATCATATGGTATTTGTCTTAAATCTCTTTCTGACTTACTTAGTATCATAATCTCTAGTTGCATCCATGTTGCTGCAAATGGCATTATTTTGTTCTTTTTTATGGCTGAGTAGTATTCCATTGTATATATGTACCACATCTTTTTTATCCATTCATCTCTCGATGGACGTTAGGTTGTTTCCATTGTCTTGACTATTGTAAATAGTGCTGCAGTGAACATTGGGGTGCATGTATCTTTTTGAATTATAGTTTTGTCTGTGTATATGCCCAGGAGTGGGATTGCTGGATCATATGGTAGCTCTATTTTTAGTTTTCTGAGGAACTGAAGGTTTATGACTTCTAAGGCTAGATCCATAAAAGATGTTTGTGTTCCTGCCTTACTCTCTCTTAGATCACTCTCTCTGGGAGAAACCAGCAACAGTGTCATGAGAACACTCTAGCAGCCTTACAGAGAGGTCCACATGGTAAGGAGTTAAGTCTTTTGCCTACAGCCAGCACTTACTTGCCACTTTGAACCATCTCAGAATTGAATCCTCCATCCAAGTCAAGGCTTCAGTTGACTGGTACTCTAGGCAACATTCTGACTCTAACCTCATGAGAAACCTTGAGCCAGAACCATCTAGATGAGCCACTTCTAAATTTCTGACCCACAGAGACGGCGAGATACTAAATATCTGCTGTTATTTTAAGCCACTAAGTTTTGGGGTAATTTAATACAGAGCAAAAGATAACTAAAACAATAATTGATTCCATCCTAGGAGAAACACGATCTCCGTGTTTATTTGAACTATAAAAATAAAAGAAGGGGTGACAATTTATTTGTTTCCTTGATGAAACAGTTCCTATAAACAAGGTTATTTTAATGTACGATGACTCAGTTCCATTTAGAGCCTGAAGGCAAAAACAAAAACAACTTGCATATTGTACCAACTGTGATTCTTAGCATGTCAAATACTTAATAGTACTACCTTTTTAGGTACTTAGCTACTAAGAGATGAACAGGGTGGATTTCTCATAGAGAAAAGTCCTCTTTGAAAGAAGTTGGAGAAAAAGATTAAAAGTATGGTCACCAGGTTTTCTGAACCCCAAATTAGAAAATATGGTTGACTTATATGAAAAGAAGGAACTAGTGAAACCAAGATAGTCCTAGAAAATTCAAGAGATATGGTCTTATTACTAAGCCTGAACTGATTGCTTAAATTGTGCTAAAGACTGAACTTAAAACTATAGAATTAGATAGCTACTATTTGAAGATTTATTCACAATGTTTTGATTTGTCTATGAGAAGAACAGCAGCTTTAAAAAGACCTTGTACCATCCTAAGAAGGCTAATTGCGATTTTAAAAAGTAGTACTGACTAGGAAAAAGCCTGCTAGGTAATGAAAAAAATATGTGAATCGTAGGCACTTAGAAAATCAAGGTACAGCATTTCCTCTAGAGTGATGATTTTAATAAACGAAGAAGACCTGAATGTTAAGTTTAAATGTGTTTTCTTGTTTCTTTTTGTCTGATAGTAGAATATACTACTACCTAGCAAATCCCCCACAAATTAATCTTTATGTAGAGATATTACTGGTTTTTAGCACATACATGCGTATATGTATATACACACACATATATATGTGTGGTGTGTGTGTTTCCATAACTGGAATGTTTCCATATACATTGCATGTAGAATAAGATTCCAAGCTCTGGGCATGCCACAGTGCCTACCACTCACGATTGTCTTTTACAAGCCTGCCTCTCTCATTTACTTTATCTACCTCAACCCTGTAGGCATTTGAGTTTGAGACTCCTAGTCTAACCAATCACTAAGATCCCTTTTTTCTTTAAATTAGGTGAATCTGTGTTCCTTCAGTGCTAAAATCCCGTGAGTTAAGTTACCAAAGAGAGTATCAAGGAGTCAGAATAACAACAGTTTCTCTTAAGGTCCACTAAAACCATTGGAACAGTGAACATATATGATGTACACAGCACTTGAGAAGAGGTGGATTGGGGCTTCCAAAGCAATGTGACAGCCTTTACTCCAGATCTTTGTTCCTTATCACTGTGAGGTCCAGGGCTAGCACACGTGTCCATGGGATTTAAAACAAAATGATGGAGTGGCACATCATTAGACCACGATGTTCAAGGCTAATTCTGTGAGCCTCTGCGTTAATGGGGTGATATTGTGTTTGGCTTTATTCTATTAATATTTATAGAGTACTCATTACCATAGCGACTAAGCACTTTCCACAGAGAACTGATCAAATTATTAAGGAGAGGTGAACGGGAGAGGGGAGGACCTCTGCAGGAGTTGAAAGGCAGCTTCTGGTCTCCCTCTAAATAACCCTTTCCTTGACCTTCCTGACAAAGCTGGTTCTCATAGAACATTTGTTTCATGCATTCCCTGCCAGAATCCTAGCAATATCCAATCTTGGTTCCCTGGAACACTGCTACATGATGTGTTGGGCTCATCTTTGGCAAAAACAGCAAAATAGAAGTAGGTCGTCTTCAACCCTATCTTGCCTCTCTGTGTCCCTTTTCCTGTTACAGGGAGGCAGTAGAGCATACTCTTTCAGAGCCAGGCTTTGAAATCAAATCATCTAAGTTTGAATTCTAGCCCTTCCACATATGAGCTATGTCTCCTTTGGCAAGTTATTTAACCTTTCTGCACTTCGGTTTTCTTGTCTACAAAATGGGGATAGTAAGAGTAACTTCATAGGGTTATAATGAGAATCAAATAAGCTGATAAGTATTAAGTGCACTAAAGAATTCCTGGTACATAGTAAATGCTCAATAAATGTTAGCTTCATTTCAGTGTATCCTCATCTTTTATTCCCAGTCACCAGAACACCCACACTGCCCTGCTCTTCCTGGTTTTCACTGAATGGACAAAGCTTTTTTCTAAGATGTGGCCGCTCCTAGACACTACACAGAAGAGTGAGGGAGGAAAGTGGCCCCCATCTGGCCAGATCAATTGGCCAGATCATAAAGACTGAAACTTCTACCATTGGAAACTAATGTCTGTGGGTCAAGCAGTTCCTTTCTAGATTTAACTTTCATGAAGGCAAGGAGCCTGCTTCAATCATTTGTCTCCAAATGTATAGCCAAATCTTCCCTCACATCCTATTCATACTCAGGTACAAATGAATAATTTGTTATCCTTCTCTGAAAATATGCACAAAGAGTCATAGCAAATCTATTAGTTCAGACTCTACAACAGGTGGTAGGGGCCAACAAAACATGATTGAGGCATGCTCCTTGCCTTCATGAAAGTTAAATCCAGCAGGAGAAAATACTTGTAAAGGAAGTGTTTTACCCAAAGAAATGAGTTTCCATGGTGGAACTTTAGGCGCTGATTCAGGAGGAATGTAGTGAGTTCCTGAACCACACTGTGGGGAAGTCCACCAGCTCTAGTAGAGGTAAGCCCAGTCCCAACATGGAGTCAGATGGCATTCCTCTCCTTGGAGGGTTTCCTGGTGTGGCAGGGCAGTGCTGGTCAGTGCTACTGACTCATCTTTACACAATCAGAAAGAGACATTATCTCAGACAAAGTCAGAAGCATCAACACCCAAACCCAAGAGTTAAGATTTCAGATAAGCACCCTTGAAACTTGGAAGAGGTTGTTTTAGGGTAAATAAAGGGACACATCCCTTTACGCTGTGGGTAGTAAATTTGTTACCTCATCTGGAACTTGTTACTGCAAGAGCCTATATAAACCATAAAACTAGTTTCAAGAAGGTTGAGAGAAATGTATAAATGAAGAGTTACCAACAGGCTCTTGAGCTGAAGTTAAGGAGGTTTCAGTTCCATAAGCATCTACCAAGGATATACTGCTATGTACTAACCAGTACTTTGGACACAGTTCTAACTTTCTGAAGGTCCCACTCTCTTTCATCAAATGCTCCTTGGTGCCACTCCTGAAGCAGGGGGCTGGAGTTGAAACAGTGCTTGCTAACTATGGGAAATTTCCTGTATCCTAATGCTCTTTATAGCACAATTTACTTGCCAGATCTTAGTCAATACAAATCCCCTCTCTCCCTAACCCAGACCTTGGAGAATTGTTCACAAAGGGCAAGTGGTTCAGCTCCAGAAGAATAATTGGAAAGCCTAACCTGAGCACTAGAAAAAACAAAGGGAAGCCACATCTGCTCAAGTTTTTCAACAGTTTACTTGTCCGAAGTTGAAATACTCTGGCTACTTAAATGCTAAAGTCTCTTTTCACTCTCTTGCATTTAGCAGTTTGCAACCCATGGGTGGGATGACTTTAGTTACAGGTAAAGTAGGTTGTCTCCTGGGAGGAATGGTAAGAGGGGCTCCTGAGGCTCTGTTCTCCTTAGTACCCTTTTGCCTCAACTCATTGACAAATGCCCCCAAATACCACTGGGTCATAGCTTGGTCACTTTAGGTTAGTGATTCTCGCACTTTATCGTACATCAGAAACACCTGGAGGGCTTGCTAAACTAGGTTGCTGCGTCCCACCCCTCAGAGTTTCTGCTTCAGTAGGTTTGTGTTAAGGCCGTAAAATTTGCATTTCTAATGATCTCCAAGTGATGCTAACTCTGCTGGTCCAGGTACCACTCTGGGAATCATTGATCCAGGACATGATGTCCACTCAAAAGTAATCTCCACCTGGGACAGGTTATACTCAAGCTGTTATTAGCCTTATACACCCAAGGGTGGAGAAAGGCTCCAAGAGCAGAGGTAGATTGGGGAAGAGGGACTAGAGGGTCAGGAGGGGACACTGAGGCTTGTGTTCAGTGCTTTGCTCTTTGCCCAGGAGAGAACTTTGGGCTGCTCCTTGAACCCACCCCTGCCCCACACACATTCACTTGGCTACTCTTGACCCATTCTCTGCAGAAGCCGTCCTCCACCACAGGACTCCCAGCCACCACCTCCCGGGCTGGCAGCTCAGCGTGACTGTCACTCTTGCCCATTTCACTGTCAGGCCACAGCCGCTCCCACTCCTCAGAACCAGCCTGCCAAGAAGTGAGTGACGGAGGCTGTGAGTTACAAACCACCCCCGTATAAGCCCAAGGTCCCTGCCCAAGAGGCAGCTGTCCTGGGAGAGGACCCGTTTCCCACTACACACACACACACACACACACACACACCCCAGCACGCCAGCAGGCCACAATTTCCTCCACCTACACGGGGATCCTTCAGAGACTGCTCCTGGGCTCTAAATGCCAAGCTCAGCCTCGAAAATTTCCATCACTAGCAAAGAGTGGCAAAGGGGAGAGAGGGTGGGAAGGAGGAGATCGTTTGCTACTCAAAGTAAGTACCAGTCACCAGTATTTGGTTCTGGAATCTTGACATGTTTAGTCTCTTTTATCCACACATGTCAGTTGAGAGAAACTCCACATGAGGAGAGGATGAAAAAAATAAATCCACAGAGCAGAATCTGGGATCTCTGAATAATTTGCCCACGGGAATAAGACTGAAATGAGTAATTCTCTCTGAGCCCACTCATCCTTCTTCTCACAGTGATCAGCTGGAAGTGAAAAACAGCTTCATGTACACTCACACTCATACTCCTTCTCACTCTCCACAGAAGGACTTTTCCTTGTTCTGGAAACCCTGCCTGCTTACTGAGAAATCCCATGCATAATAATTGGTGGAGAGACTGGTGGGGCCGGAAGCAGGCTGAATGACATTCCATGCGCCTCCCCACCCTCCCTGGCTCTCTTCCCTCCAGCACCCAAACACGGCTTTACTTCCTTGCTGGTTGCACTTCAGCACCACAAACAAGGCAACTTTCTACAGAGCCGGAGCCTCTTTAGAAAAATCTTCCAGCATGCCCATCCTTCTCAACACTTCTTTAAAAAATGGAAGCAGTCATCTTTAAACCATATAACTGAAACCTTTGTTGTCAGAGATATTTTTCCCAAATAAGTAATACAGAAGTGTAATACTGCACCAAGTTAAATACCAACATTATCCATCTTTGTGGCTGTCAAAGGGAAAAGTATTAAATATATTACTTCAGTGAGAAGTGATTGCTGATAAACCATTAAATAGCTCATCTTCCACAGAGTTATTTTTAGGCACTTAAGTTGGCATGAACGTGCATCTTAATGCCTTAAATTAAAAATAATGGTAAGAGTGTAAGCAAGTTGTGATTCTAAAGGTGCTTTAACTGAAAACAGTGTCTCGGGGGGACATTTTTAAAAGACCAATTCTAATGTTCTTTGTGCAATTAAGTTCATTTCCCAGGTTTATAAAATTCCATTGTATTTCCACAAAAGAAAAAGAATTCACTGTCTTCCCTCCTTATGACAAAGCCCCAGCAGCAAGTCATTATCACTTTTGACTAATCAGAGAGAAACCACCTGCAGGAATACTCCCCTTTCTGTTGGCTCCCAGCAGAACCTTCCAAACGATGATTAATCACTGAATAAACGGTGGAATTGACAACAGCAGAATGACAAAGAGAAAGCAGAGAAGGGGCCTGAACAGTGGGTGCATGTGGTCCAGCCCCAGTGGGTGGAAGGGCCGAAGAAGATGGATGACCCTGTAAGCGCTTGACACTTGAGTATCTTGTCTTTTACAAGGGGATCACTTCTGCCAAATTCAACAAATAAGGCAGCACGCATCAAGTGGACATGCTTCCTATGGCTGTCAGAAGCAAGGAGGAACTTCTTAAAAATTAAACTAATGAGCTTAAATTGACATCCTAAGCTCAGATGATAACAGAAATAAGAGATACTACAAATGACAGCCTAATCCATTATTGTGGAAGGCATTCGGAAGGTTTTACTTATTACAGACTCAGATTACCCTAACCTTGTCCCTACTAATTTGAAAAATGATGAATCACTAGGTTCAGACAGGGCTCAGAAGAGACAATTATACTAAGCAGTGATATCAAAAGCTCATATTTTCTACACTAAGGAATAAAACATGTTATGCCTAATAACAAACAAATGAAGTCTATTACCCACTCTCAGATGACCAAGTCATTAGCAGTAAGAATGTTTCTCTAATTTTTCAATATTCTTTTCAGGATATATACTCCCTGCCTCCAAGGAATCCTACTAGCCAAAGTTTATTAACGTGAAAAAGATTTGTAGTAAATGAAATATTGGTTTGCAGCCGCCTTAATGTCCTTCAGATACCATCAGTTTTCAGGCCTTCCGTACTCAAAAGAAAAGAACAGTTACTGGCCAGACTCCTTATTTCCCAGCCATCATCAGTATCATCAGCCAGTTCATCAGGATTATCTTCACCTTAATCAGCTTTTTTTTCTGTAAAACATAGAGAATTTAAGTTCACGAAAGAGTATCATGCACATCTTTCCATCGGTTCTCTCTTAAACAGATACCCCTAGTCAGTGCCCTCTTCCACCTACATGACACTCTGACACTTATCAATTCTGTTCTATCTCATGGACCACTTTCCATATTAATTCATAGCAACAGAAAGTATCTCATTGTATGGCTATGATATCATGTATCAAGATCTCCCTGTATTGCTACGTATACTTTTTTCTGCATTATGTCTTGTTCCTAACCATGTCTAGAACAAAGCTTTGTACATTGTATTATAGATGCTCAGCAAATATCTGTCAAATGACTGTTTTCTGGTTCCTTTTTCCAGACTCAACCAACATGAGATCCTATATGTGAGATCTTTGAAATCCTTTACAAGGGAGTTCTCAAGCATTTGTAAGTCACATTCAGACCTGAGTAAACCAGTCACGTTGAAATAGAGGAATCTAGGAATAGATGATTATAGATGGACTTTTTTTTTATACAGCAGGTTCTTATTAGTTACCTATTTTATACATATTAGTGTATACTTGTCAATCCCAATCTCCCAATTCATCCCACCACCTCCCCCCCCGCGCCACTTTCCCCCCTTGGTGTCCATACGTTTGTTCTCTACATCTGTGTCTCTGTTTCTGCCTTGCAAACCAGTTCATCTGTACATTTTTCTAGATTCCACATATATACATTAATACACAATATTTGTTTTTCTCTTTCTGGCTTACTTCACTCTGTATGACAGTCTTTAGGTCCATCCACGTCTCTACAGATGACCCAGTTTTGTTCCTTTTTATGGCTGAGTAATATTCCATTGTATATATGTACCACTTCTTCTTTATCCATTCATCTGCCAATGGGCATTTAGGTTGCTTCCATGACCTGGCTATTGTAAGTAGTGCTACAATGAACATTGGGGTGCATGTGTCTTTTTGAATTATGGTTTTCTCTGGGTATATGCCCAGTAGTGGGATTGCTGGGTCATATGGTAATTCTATTTTTAGTTTTTTAAGGAACCTCCATACTGTTCTCCATAGTGGCTGTATCAATTTACATTCCCACCAACAGCGCAAGAGGGTTCCCTTTTCTCCATACCCTCTCCAGCACTTGTTGTTTGTAGATTTTCTGACGATGCCCATTCTAACCAGTGTGAGGTTTCTCTAATAATTAGTGATGTTGAGAAGCTTTTCATGTGCTTCTTGGCCATCTGTATGTCTTCTTTGGAGAGATGTCTATTTAGGTCTTCTGCCCATTTTTTGATTGGATTGTTTGTTTTTTTAATATTGAGCTGCAGGAGCTGTTTATATATTTTGGAGATTAATCCTTTGTCCATTGATGTGTTTGCAAATATTTTCTCCCATTCTGAGGGTTGTCTTTTCATCTTGTTTATAGTTTCCTTTGCTGTGCAAAAGCTTTTAAGTTTCATTAGGTCCCATTTGTTTATTTTTGTTTTTATTTCCATTACTCTAGGAGGTGGGTCAAAAAAGATCTTGCTGTGATTTATGTCAAAGAGTGTTCTTCCTATGTTTTCCTCTAAGAATTTTATAGTATCCAGTCTTACATTTAGGTCTTTAATCCATTTTGAGTGTATTTTTGTGTATGGTGTTAGGGAGTGTTCTAATTTCATTCTTTTACATGTAGCTGTCCAGTTTTCCCAGCACCACTTATTGAAGAGGCTGTCTTTTCTCCATTGTATATCCTTGCCTCATTTGTCATAGATTAGTTGACCATAGGTGCATTGGTTTATCTCTGGGCTTTCTGTCCTGTTCCATTGATCTAAATTTCTGTTTTTGTGCCAGTACCATATTGTCTTGATTATTGTAGCTTTGTAGTATAGTCTGAAGTCAGGGAGTCTGATTCCTCCAGCTCCGTTTTTTCCCCTCAAGATTGTTTTGGCTAATCGCGGTCTTTTGTGTCTCCATACAAATTTTAAGATTTTTTTGTTCTAGGTCTGTAAAAAATGCCATTGGTAATTTGATAGGGATTGCACTGAATCTGTAGATTGCTTTGGGTAATATAGTCATTTTCATAAAATTGATTCTTCCAGTCCAAGAACATGGTATACCTCTCCAACTGTTTGTGTCGTCTTTGATTTCTTTCATCAGTGCCTTATAGTTTTCTGAGTACAGGTCTTTTACCTCCTTAGGTAGGTTTATTCCTAGGTATTTTATTCTTTTGTTGCAATGGTGAATGGGATTGTTTCCTTAATTTCTCTTTCTGATCTTTCATTGTTAGTGTATAGGAATGCAAGTGATTTCTGTTCATTAATTTTGTGTCCTGCAACTTTACTAAATACATTGATTAGCTCCAGTAGTTTTCTGGTGGCATCTTTAGGATTCTATAGATGGACTTCGAAATAGTCAGTGAACAACCCCATTTCTCACGACTTATAATATGGTTGCATTGAGAATTGATTTTTTCCCTACAAAAATTCAATCCTACCATCCTCCAACAGCTGGAGAGTTTAATCTCATATTCAGAATTTGGCTTCAGATTCAAACTCTTTGGTTTGGCATTCAAGTCTCTACCCGAGCTCACCACACTGCCTGCTTCGCCAACTTCCCTCACCACCTCCAGCCCGACCTGCCACACCACACACACACACACACACACACACACACACACACACACACACACAC